>NW_023597034.1:14948421-15236790 GCF_011947565.3 Pollicipes pollicipes
GAACTGGTTTTGTGAGCCTCAATGCTGTCGAAGATGGGGTCACATTGCTACCTATGGCTGCTAGAAGGTGAGGCACCGCTGCTATCTGAGCACATGCTTTGCTTTGACGTGAGCCGCAGCCGAGGACGATACTATCTATCCACATATCGCCGATCTGATTTGATCTGATATGTAGACGAAATCTGTCTTCGAATTTCGTCCGGCCAACGGACCGCTGACAGTTTAAATGTGCGCTGACAGCTAGATGAATGCCCGGCAGGAGCAGCCAAGTGTACGCTCGGGAAGCCTTCCGGACTTCCACCATTGGCAGGGGCCGCCGTCAGTGGCGCCCGCCAGGCTGCGGACGTTGCGTTGGCCGCCGTCAGCGGCGCCCTCATCGGCTATATTGTGACGTCCGACTGCGCTTGTGTTTCCAACGGAGCCCGGGCCGTCCAGTGCAGGTGCCACCGGTGGTCTATTGACGGAGCCCAGGCCGGCCAGTGCAGGTGCCACCGGTGGTCTATTGACGGAGTCCGGGCCGGCCAGTGCAGGTGCCACCGGTGGTCTATTGACGGGGCCCGGGCCGGCCAGTGCAGGTGCCACCGGTGTTCTATTGACGGAGACAGAGCCGGCCAGTGCAGGTGCCACCGGTGGTCTATTGACGGAGCCCGGGCCGTCCAGTGCAGGTGCCACCGGTGGTCTATTGACGGGGCCCGGGCCGGCCAGTGCAGGTGCCACCGGTGGTCTATTGACGGAGCCCGAGCTGGTCAGCGCAGGTGCCACCGGTGGTCTATTGACGGAGCCCGAGCTGGCCAGTGCAGGTGCCACCGGTGTTCTATTGACGGAACCCAGGCCGGCCAGTGCAGGTGCCACTGGTGGTCTATTGACGGAGCCCGAGCTGGCCAGCGCAGGTGCCACCGGTGGTCTATTGACGGAGCCCGGGCCGGCCAGTGCAGGTGCCACCGGTGGTCTGTTGACGGAGCCCGAGCTGGCCAGCGCAGGTGCCACCGGTGGTCTATTGACGGAGCCCGAGCTGGCCAGCGCAGGTGCCACCGGTGGTCTATTGACGGAGCCCGGGCCGGCCAGTGCAGGTGCCACCGGTGGTCTATTGATGGAGCCCGAGCTGGCCAGCGCAGGTGCCACCGGTGGTCTATTGACGGAGCCCGAGCTGGCCAGTGCAGGTGCCACCGGTGGTCTATTGACGGAGCCCGGGCCGTCCAGTGCAGGTGCCACCGGTGGTCTATTGACGGAGCCCGAGCTGGCCAGCGCAGGTGCCACCGGTGGTCTATTGACGGAGCCCGAGCTGGCCAGTGCAGGTGCCACCGGTGGTCTATTGACGGAGCCCGGGCCGTCCAGTGCAGGTGCCACCGGTGGTCTATTGACGGAGCCCGGGCCGGCCAGTGCAGGTGCCACCGGTGGCCTATTGACGTAGCCCGGGCCGGCTAGTGCAGGTGCCACCGGTGTTCTATTGACGGAGCCCGAGCTGGCCAGTGCAGGTGCCACCGGTGGTCTATTGACGGGCCCGGGCCGGCCAGTGCAGGTGCCACTGGTGGTCTATTGACGGAGCCCGAGCTGGCCAGTGCAGGTGCCACCGGTGGTCTATTGACGGGGCCCGGGCCGGCCAGTGCAGGTGCCACCGGTGGTCTATTGACGGGGCCCGGGCCGGCTAGTGCAGGTGCCACCGTGTTCTATTGACGAGCCCGAGCTGGCCAGTGCAGGTGCCACCGTTGGCCTATTGACGGGGCCCGGGCCGGCTAGTGCAGGTCGCCACCGGTGGTCTATTGACGTTGGGCCGCGCAGAGGACGCGGCCCGGCCGGCGGAGAGGGCGCGCCGACATCGCTCACAGCGAAAGCCGGAGCCGCCAGCGAGTGGCTCGTCCAGACGCGGCGCAAAGCTCGGTCGGCGGCGAGCGGGCCGGCTGACTCAGGTGCTGTCAGCAGCGGCCGCGGCCGACCGCGAGTGGGCAACGCTGACATTGTTTGACCATGAGGTCGCAAACCACCGCGGTAGTGATACATGGTGTTCGGCCAGTGGCGTGACAAGCCCACTCATTCTGAACGCCATCCAGGCGCGACGTCCGCATCTGTTTAGAGGTCGGAGGACGAGCAGTTTTCAGCTTTTGCCAGCTTTGATCCTCTTAGGCGGAAGCCTCTCAAGGTGGACGTTTGGCAGGGGTGGTGGTAGTGGGTCTCGACAGCGCCTGTCGTAACTGACCTCACTGTACTGCCCTCCCCGAGCGCTAGGTCTTTTCTTCATCCGCACTTTTCGAAGTTGTTGTTTGGGGCCTGAGTCAGCGTGTTCGTGCCCAGTATTGCCGTCAGCTCATGCTTGAGCGTACGAGCCTGGTATAGGCGAACTTTTTCAGTTTCAGTTTTGAACTCTTGAAAAACTGCTGCTCAGCTATTATATCCTTTATTGGAATCAGTAGGCATCCATTTAGTTTGCTGCAAAATGACAATGAAGTCTACTGGTAACACTAGCCTATTTCATGATTACGATTGATCCGCTCCTAGCCGATGAAGTGGACCGATGGAGACAGAACTCGTGCCGTGTGGGCGAGTGACTAATTCACATTATTTTCAGCGATCTAAAAACAAACTCAACTCTTCGAAATATGGGTGCGAACACAACTTGACGGTCTCCTTAAATCCATTCAGCGGACATCGGTCAGGCCGGGGCTGGCCTGGGGTCGGGCCGGACACCAGCCCAGCTGACGGTTGGCTGTGATCTGGGCGGGGCTGGCCCCGGGTCAGGCCGGGGCTGGCTCGAGGCTCCGACGCCAGCCCCAGCTGACGGTTGGCTGTGATCTGGAGCGGGCTGGCCCCGGGTCAGACCGGGGCTGGCTCGAGGCTCCGACGCCAGCCCCAGCTGGCGGTTGGCTGTGACTGGAGCGGGCTGGCCCCGGGTCAGGTCGGGGCTGACTCGAGGCTCCGACGCCAGCCCCAGCTGACGGTTGGCTGTGATCTGGGCGGGCTGGCCCCGGTCAGACCGGGCTGGCTCGAGGCTCCGACGCCAGCCCCAGGCTGACGGTTGGCTGTGATCTGGGCGGGCTGGCCCCGGGTCAGAACCGGGGCTGGCTCGAGGCTCCGACGCCAGCCCCAGCTGACGGTTGACTGTGACCGGAGTGGCTGGCCCCGGGTCAGACCGGGGCTGGCTCGAGGCTCCGACGCCAGCCCCCAGCTGACGGTTGACTGTGACCGGAGTGGGCTGGCCCCGGGTCAGACCGGGGCTGGCTCGAGGCTCCGACGCCAGCCCCAGCTGACGGTGGCTGTGACCGGAGTGGGCTGGCCGGGTCAGGCCGGGGCTGGCTCGAGGCTCCGACGCCAGCCCCAGCTGACGGTGGCTGTGACTGGAGCGGGCTGGCCCCGGGTCAGGGCCGGGGCTGGCTCGAGGCTCCGACGCCAGCCCCAGCTGACGGTTGACTGTGACCGGAGTGGGCTGGCCCCGGGTCAGGCCGGGGCTGGCTCGAGGCTCCGACGCCAGCCCCAGCTGACGGTTGGCTGTGACTGGAGCGGGCTGGCTCCGGGTCAGGCCGGGGCTGGCTCGAGGCTCCGACGCCAGCCCAGCTAACGGTTGGCTGTGACCGGAGCGAGCTGGCCCCGGGTCAGGTCGGGGCTGACTCGAGGCTCCGACGCCAGCCCCAGCTGACCGGTTGGCTGTGACTGGAGCGGGCCGGCCGGATGACGCTCCACATTTTGGTCAGCGCGCCACGCAAGCCAACGCCCCCGCCAGACGCACGGCGCCCGGCCGGTCGGACAGACGGACGCGGCGGGCCAGCTTGCCGGCTTGCTGACCTGGCCGACGGCCGGACGCGAAGAGCTGCCACCGTGGCGTTTTCGTGGCCTGGTGGGGGGGGGGGGGTGGGGGGCGAGGAACCGTTTGATCTGGGCTCGGCAGCGGCGTCGTAGGAGTTGATTAGTGACGGGGAGGGGGGGGGGGGGGGCAAACACCCGGTTGCAATCACAACGTTGTGTTCTAACAATTCGGTTCAACAAAATGGCTCCCTGATTATATTTTTTTCCGGGAGCGTGCAGAAAACTTTAAGCTTAGGCAGCGTAATCATCAGAATGAATCCCGATCACATACACGTTGCGAATTGTATGCGCTGCATTCGGTCATAACACTATGGATCCGAACGTTGTCACTGGGTAATGCCATCAGTGACTATGTCCTCAAAACAGAAAGTCGTAGATTTTTGGCGTAAGTTGTGCATATTTGGAGCATAATCGTAGAGTGCTAAGCTCAAAATTATTCCGAATTGATGCAGGATGAACTTAAAACTCATCAACAAGGAAGCTGCCATAGAAAAAGGTGGCGCGGCTTTCTACGTATTGTACCAGAAACGCATTTTGGAATATTTGGTACTCTTTGGGGCAAAATCTTAGAAAAGGTTGAGTCATTGCAACCATTGGAACCAATCTATGGGCGTAAACGCCAGTTGGTGGGGTGGGGTCCGAATCGCGAGAACTTTTTGGCATATTGAACTAGTTTGGTGTGTTTTGGCCAGAAACATGCTATCAAAACAGAAATACGCAGGTTGTTTAGTGCATTTGCGAGGAGTGTTGCTCACATAGATAGTAGTAATAGCCTTATTCCTCGGACAAAAAACAGCAGAATGGAGATATAGATGGGGATATATTTTAGCAACATGCCTTCATCGAAGCAATAGCAGAAGTGTCTGGTTTTCTTCTGCTATTGTTTCGATAAAGGCATGTTGCCGAAATGTTATCCCATCTATATCTCCATTCTACTGGCTTTTCTCCGAGGAATAAGGCTATTGCTACCGTCGCATCAAAACAGGTGAACCCCAATAGCAGCTAAGGCGTTGCTATATGTATGGAATAGCCTAGTGAATATCAGCGGGCTTCATGTGCTCCTGTGTCTAGAATGCGTAAAGCACAGTGTTACCATCGCCACTGCAAAGATGTCAAGATGCGCGTTGTTATCACGCACACTAACAAGACGTATTCCGTTCATGTGTGCGGTCAAACGAATCTTGAGGTCTTGCCCGTCTGAGGTTTCCTGAGGTCAAGGTTCGTGCCGGGTGGAACCCCTGCTAAAGATGTGACACATGTAATCGAGCTTGACTCGCGTTGAAACGCACCTTACTTACATACAACGCTGCCATGACCCACCGTCTTCCCCTACTCATCTGCCTGAGCGCGCCCTTGCGTTGGCCAGTTCCTGGTCGTGTCGTGGGCTGGCCGGCCGCAACGCGCGTCTCCCATTCATCTTGCTTGCGTCGGAAGGCGGCAGATGTAGGCTCTGCTTCAGTAGTCGGCCTTCTTCGGCGGACCGCTGCTGATCCAGACTAGAGATGCGACTTTTCAACCCGACAACCCGCCACATCTGACCTGCAAAATCCCTTCGGCTTTTGAACGGGTTATTAGCTAGACCTGGTGGGCTTCCGCGAGTCAAAAATTGCAGCATGGAAAACAATAGTTTTGTTTGTTAGTTGATTTACTATATAATAATAAGAGTGTGCTTCCAGACACAATACAATAACGAAAAATCATATTGTGATTTTCATAGCAAGAGCCCAAGTGACAGAAAGCCCATGGCAGACTAGCAATCAAGGCTGCATAAATTGACAATTTTTAAGCGATCAGCTGGCCGAAAATCCCGATTATACCAATTGTTTGATACACAAGTCATGCCTTTTCATGATTACCTTAAGTAAGGAAATGAACGAGCAGCTGTGTGCCTTTCTTTGTAGTAGCCTCGCTGACTTGTCCACACAGCCTGTAGTTTGCTTAGTGGCTTCAGCTTACGGTATTTGCCAAAAAAGAAATATGTTTCCTTAACTAAATCGGTGCAAAACTAGCCCATTTTAAATACATCTGGTATTCACTTAAAAGAGAGGGAGAGCGCGGGGAGAACAGCATGCATGCAATTGTTCGTTATCTGGCTAGAAAATACAGGAAAGCAATGGTCATCAAGACCTGCCATTTCAGACCACAATATATTGCATATAAGTGGAAAGGTTTTCACAAAAGGGAGCGGAATTGGGCCACCAGATTGAATCAGCATGATGGTATGCACTGCGTAGCCAGTTACTCGTGTATCACGTGCGCAACAGTTGTCGAAATCGAAACGGTGGTAGCGTAGAGTTTGACTATTTACGCCTAAAGAAGATGCAAGTTACGGCCACGATGAAAAGTGTTCTTACGTGTGATAAGTTAGTGCGTAAGTAAGTGACGGCACCGGGTCGGCCCGAGAGTGGCCAGCGAGCCCGGTCGGCCCGAGAGTGGCCAGCGAGCCCGGTCGGCTCGAGAGTGGCCAGCGAGCCCGGTCGGCTCGAGAGTGGCCAGCGAGCCCGGTCGGCCCGGGAGTGGCCAGCGAGCCCGGTCGGCTCGAGAGTGGCCAGCGAGCCCGGTCGGCCCGAGAGTGGCCAGCGAGCCCGGTCGGCTCGAGAGTGGCCAGCGAGCCCGGTCGGCTCGAGAGTGGCCAGCGAGCCCGGTCGGCTCGAGAGTGGCCAGCGCACCTGGTCGGCCCGAGAGTGGCCAGCGAGCCCGGTCGGCCCGAGAGTGGCCAGCGCACCCGGTCGGCTCGAGAGTGGCCAGCGAGCCCGGTCGGCTCGAGAGTGGCCAGCGAGCCCGGTCGGCTCGAGAGTGGCCAGCGCACCTGGTCGGCCCGAGAGTGGCCAGCGAGCGTGGTCGGCTCGGGAATGGCCAGCGAGCCTGGTCGGCTCGAGAGTGGCCAGCGAGCCTGGCCGGCTCAAGAGTGGCCAGCGAGCCCGGTCGGCTCGAGAGTGGCCAGCGAGCCCGGTCGGCTCGAGAGTGGCCAGCGAGCCCGGTCGGTTCGAGAGTGGCCAGCAAGCCCGGTCGGCTCGAGAGTGGCCAGCGAGCTGGCAGAATGGCGGGATAACTTCATATTTTCATAAAACGGACTAGCTACAGCGTTCTTGTCCCAGCACGTAACTTGCGTACAGCTAGTGCTTATGCTGCGCTGATGATGGTGTGGGTACCACTAGCCGTGTTAAGAAATGCTCCCGTTAGATTTCAGACTTTGCTTCTGGAGAAACGATCGCGGATCTCACGAGTGATGGTGTTGAACCGTAGATGACTGCGAATCTGCCATTGAGATGGTCGGCGCATGCATAGAATATACGGAGGCATCGCAGCGCAAGTCGTTCCCCGGCCCAATACGGGGAAGCTGTCCGTGTTACAAATGTCGGCATCGATCAACTTGGGTCAAAATCTAGCGTTCTGGGGTAAAGGCGCAGATAGACCTTGCATTGCCCGTCACAATCATGACGGGAATTAGCCGGCAGCCGCGACCAGCCGTGCCAAGGCAATAGTTCTTTCTCCATAGTCTTGATAAGGCTGGATGCACTTCATCTTGTAAGATTCATGTGATAGCGGCTGTCTGCTGCTCCATTTGGCTGTACATATATGCACGACTACACAGAGTATTGCGCTGAGCCCGCGCTTTCAGGGGCTCTGAGAATGACTGCATGCTCTGGTAAGCGGGCTTAATGTTGCCGTGGCTGGCGCTCGCACTGGCGGACTGGGCCGATAGAATTAGCTGCCGCCTCGATCAGAGGGCGCTTGAGACGGCCCGAATGGCGTCCGCCCGGCAGCCCGTGTTGCCCTTCACGTCATGACTTGGCGGCGCACTGACCTGGGATATGTCAGTGATGGTCAGCAGCGGACATCACAGTGCCCGAACCGCGGCAGAGTCACACTGACATGACCTCACACCCGCTGCCCCTCCTTCCCTCCTCTCTGACCCGGCGTGACGCAGTCTCATGACGGCCGGTCTGGACTGCGGGAGGGAGAGCAGCCCTGGCAGAGCGAAGTGATCGAACAGTCGTTCACCACACAAAATGGTCGGCCTTTAACCGGACCATCTGACCGGCCGCTGGGCTGGTGCCGGCCGGAGAGGGGTGTCGGCCGGCCGGCGCGCCCGCTGGGCCGTGCCCCGGTCTCCCGTGACCGGCCGGACACCGCCCTAGCCCTCCGTGCCGCGGCCTCCCGGCGGTGGCGCCATTTGGCAGACGGGCCGCGGCGCTTATTTCACGCTGTACGAGCGCTGACTCTATTTCTGCTCGTCGGTGGCTGAGGCTCAGCCCGCTGTCTCACCGCGCGCCACCGCAGTCGGTTGCGATCGGCGCGGCCCACACCGGCCCAGCCCGCTCACCGCGGTCGGCTGCGATCGGTGCTGCTCACATCGGCCCAGCCCGCTCACCGCGGTCGGCTGCGATCGGCGCGGCCCACACCGGCCCAGCCCGCTCACCGCGGTCGGCTGCGATCGGTGCTGCTCACATCGGCCCAGCCCGCTCACCGCGGTCGGCTGCGATCGGTGCTGCTCACACTGGCCCAGCCCGCTCACCGCGGTCGGCTGCGACTGATGCCGCCCACATCGGCCCAGCCCGCTCACCCCGATCGGCTGTGATCGGTGCTGCTCACACCGGCCCAGCCCGCTCACCGCGATCGGCTGTGATCGGTGCTGCTCACACCGGCCCAGCCCGCTCACCGCGATCGGCTGTGATCGGTGCTGCTCACACCGGCCCAGCCCGCTCACCGCGATCGGCTGTGATCGGTGCTGCTCACACCGGCCCAGCCCGCTCACCGCGATCGGCTGTGATCGGTGCTGCTCACACCGGCCCAGCCCGCTCACCGCGATCGGCTGTGATCGGTGCTGCTCACACCGGCCCAGCCCGCTCACCGCGGTCGGCTGCGACTAGTGCTGCCCACACCGGCCCAGCTCGCTCACCGCGGTCGGCTGCGATTGGTGCGGGTCACACCGGCCCACCCCGCTCACCGCGGTCGGCTGCGATTGGCGCGGGTCATACCGGCCCAGCCCGCTCACCGCGTATATGGTCTTGCGAGCAACAAAGAAGTAGAGGTCTGCATTTAACAAGGACAATCGCCTGTGTCAGGGAATCCATCAGAAAGACGTCATCAGAGCTCTCCGTGAGCTGTTTGGGAATTGATGACCTTCAGGGCATACCGATACCGATCCGGTGCTGATAGTGTGGCGGTTATCACGCATCTGTGTGGTCGGTTAAATGCGACGTGCCCGGGTGGAGGTCAACTTGGGCCGCTGAGATTCCAATAGCAGTTAGCAGTATAGCAGTTGTTTAGCAGTGATGTCAATCTCACAGGACAAGTAGGCCCGTATGTGAACTCACTTGTGTCAAAGTTTGAAATCCCTAGGCCGTGCCTTTCAGGTCAAATGATGTCGCGCGCCGAAGTGTGCTGGGCTCTTCAGAGTGTCTAGCGCCGGGCTGTGCTCGGCCCCTGGGGTTGTCGAGTTTTGGAGTGTGCTGGGCCCGTGGGAGTGTCGAGTTTTGGAGTGTGCTGGGCTCCTGGGAGTGTCGAGCTCCGGAGTGTACGGGGCTCCCGGGAGTGACAAGCTTTGGAGGCCAGGCTACCTCTATATGTTTGCTGGGTGGCCGGCATGTCGGCTAGTTGAGACTGTGAGAGATAAACGAGCCCTTGTACCGCCTTCTGCCGGGGAATGGTCTCGGTACAACAACGAACAGAACAGAGCGGTCCGCTGTGCTGTGATCGGCTGACTTGCTGTTCTTCTTTTTTGTTATTAATGTTTAGCTGTTTGTCCGTCCAGTAGGAAAAGTCTTCATGACTGTCGCATCCTTTTAATAAAAAATCACCGAAAAGTGATCAGTCTGCCAGTCAGTCAGTCTGCCAGTCTGCCAGTCAAAATCGGCAGATGGGCTCGAACAGGCAGCCAAATGGACACACGTTTTGCTTTGTGTGAGTCCTCACGCTGGTTTATGAATGGCAATGTTCAGGGTGAAATGGCATGCACTTCCTTGAATTCGTTGAGCTAATTCATTTGAAGGGTCCCCACGGATAGCTGCCACGTTTTTGCATGGATGGTGCCCTCCACCCCTTTGTTTGCTCATTTGCTCCCCCCCCCCCCCCTCCCCCCTGTACGATATATGAAATCGAAAAGCAGGTTCACTCCACGTGTAGAAGAACTCTCGCCGCATGGCAAGGCCTGAATGTTTTCCCCAGCCAAGTTGTCGTTGGCCGCGGTGGCCTTCGGTAGACCGTCGTCCTTGGCTTGCCATCGGTATCTAAGAACACGACACTGTTCTGTGCCTGTTGTTTGTGGGGTTCCAAGCTGCGGTGCGGCTTACAGCGCCATTATTGGGCAGAACCCTGGGCGTCAGCTGGCTGGCAGCGAGTGACCCCATCATCACGGATATTTTGGATTTGGCGACCCCTCTCATGCCCAGAAATAGATCCCCATAACCTGGTGGGTGCAGCGCTGATGAATGTTTCGTGCAGGCTTGATGAAACGTCCGAGGAGCGGGTCAGTGACATTATCGGCCAATCGGGTTTTGGTGGTTTTCTTGGGCGGCCAAACTGTGACGGAAGCCTTGCGGATATCTCCAGCATCGATCCGCCAGCTGCCAGAAGTTTACACTTCTTAGAAATCATATGCTGTAGATGATGTTGTTTTAACCCTGTTGCGCAGGGTGATGAGTATCCCGGTAAAGGTGTCACGCGCCACGACAGGTGCGATTTGTAGTCAAAATTTCAGATTTGTAGCCAACCAGTGCCATCCTTCCTCGAGCAGGTTGTTAAGTGTCAGAACAAATCTGCACTTCATCAGCCATCAGAAAAGGTACCGAGGTAAGGATGGGCTCAGCTGTTCACACCCTGTCAGCATCCTTCCCCAGAATATGTGGTCACCGAAGCAAACCTGCTGCATCCGTAGTAGCACTCTTCCCACCACGAACCGGCTTATCTCAAACTCCACCGCCACGGTTCACGACGCAGCCATGCTGAACATTGGACTCCCTGCTATGTCCCCTAATGCTTCCGTGAGTCTGCACCCAGCAAGGATGCACGCTCCACTCCCCCCCCCCCCCCCCCTCTTCATTACCACTGAGCTTCAGCTCTGCCAAGTGGTTAGAGAATTCAGCATGGATGAGGTGGCAGCTGCGACATGAAAGCTCATCAAGTACCACAACTGTAACATCTTCCGCCGGAAGACTCGTTGCGACAGCTTTTGTTCGCCAGCTGATCTCGACATTCTGCAGTCATGCTCTGGACACGTGCCGTCGTGTTTCAGCCGCGTGCCTCGCCGGTCGCAAGCCTACCTGCTGGAACAAATGGCGGTGCTGACCTTGCTCGCCACCACTTCGCCGGCGTGCTCGTTGCCTGCACCGCTAACGAACATGTGGATCAATATCGGTGTGGTTGCAGTTATCGACACCATCGGTTACTGCGGCCGGATTCGTCAGGACGCGGGGAACACGTCGGCAAGCTTCTGCACTGGTCACGGATGGCTGGGCCAGCGCGCGCTAAGTCCTGTTTGATTTGACGCCGACCGGGGAGAAACAACACGATCGGGTTCGCTCTCCGTACCCCATCGAGGCATGTGATACGTGTCCTCTGTGAAGTCAACGTAGCCAAATGTTGTGATCATCCGCGTGCCATCTCGATGGCTGTCATCGCTGCCGCAGATGCCATCGGGAGGCAGGTGCCTGGTGTCGACTTGGCGCGTCGGTTCTCGTCGTCCGCTCTTGAGATCGCTCGAGCGCGGTCGATCTGGCTAGGACATCGATTGATGGCTGGGCCAGCCGGCGCCAGACGGGCGGCCGGGCGCCCGCTGCTCGGACTCCGCCGCCTGCCCCCGACGTCGCCCGCATTCGGTGGAGGACGTCGGGAACGGGGGGCTGGACTGACCTCAGGGACCCGCGCGCTCGTGGTCTGGACTGCGGCCGAAGCCAAAATGTCAAAGACGGGTGCACGGCTGCGGCGCGTCGCACGTGACCGTGATGATCGCACGCCTCTGCTGTCCGTGGCGCTGGGTTCTGTCGCCACCCGGCTGGTGACGTGACGTGACGTGACGTGATGAGGTGCCTATCGGGCTGCACGCGGGGTGTTCAAACATAATAGTGACAATCGTCAGGCCTCCTCCCCGGCCTCCTAGTGGGCAGAGAAGTATTGCCAGCAACGAAGTGTGCTGACAATACCAGATCCAGGGGGGACGGGATGCCGGGGGCCAGTTCTATAGGGAACGGGATGCCGGGAGCCAGTTCCAGAGGCGACGGGATGCCGAGGGCCGGTTCCAGAGGGGACAGGATGCCGAGGGCCAGTTCCAAAGGGAACGGGATGCCGGGGCCTGTGCGGCCTGATTAGAGTCTGACTGGGTCATCAGATGGCGCTTGATCGAGTGCACTGCACCCTCTCAGCTATATGCTCAGTCCAACAACTTTGTAGGTTAAGTGCCAGTTAGAGCAGTCAGCGATGGAAAGAGTTTCATTCGATGCAGAACAATAACGCTGAGCAAAACAAAGTATGCTAATATGGTCAGAAGTTGGATTACAAGTTAGTGCTGACTGGCAGCGTCCTCAGTTTTCAGTGCTGACAAATCAATCAAATTTCAAATATGCAGCAAAGCAGCAGAGAGTCGGCTAAAGTAGCGAGCCCATTGACTGAATATGCAGCCGAGCTCCGCGGACACTGGCCCGCCTTGTTTGGCTGATCCTGAGACTCCGCACTGGCCGCTCGGCTGGTGGTGGTGCGGCAGGGCAGCCGGGCTGGCGGCGACCGGCGGGGCGCCGCCCGGCTCCGCCGGCCGCTGAATGAGGCCTAACGAGGTCCGGAGGAGCGGGGTCGCTGCCCGCAGGGCGCGGCCGCCAGGGGGTGGACGGACGCGCGCCAGCTGACACGTTCACCCCGTCCGCGCCACGTATTTATTTCGGTAGATAGAAAAACGCCCGCGGTGGGAAGATCAGCAGCGAAGCTACCAAATGAGAGAGGTTTTCTCGCTTGATTGCCGGCTCGCGAAATGCCAAGCGTAAACATCATACGCCGCTACGATTGCGCGACGGTTGGCAATCAAGGCCCTATAATAACAGCGCAACAAAAAGCGCGGTGGCAGCGTAATCGTTCTTGAAGTCAACTCGAACCTCAGGAGGGAACGATGCTGGGCAAGGGGAACGATATGCTCACCGTCAAACTTCAAGTGCTCTCAAGTGCGCGGCTCTGGTCGGATTGCCACCACCGGATCTCATCAAACAAAGTGCTTGGAGTTTGCCCTAAAAAAATGTGTCCGTCTATCACGGTCATTAATGGTGAGAAACAGCAGAAACAGTAGCGACAATATGCTACGCATAGTGACTCCTTAATGACCGGTCAAAAACAAACCTGCACAGAATAAATGGATGTAGTTTCACAAAAATAATTGGTGGAGGTGAGTTCAAAAGTGAGAAATAACCCCAATTACCACCCAATTACGACACACAACAATTTCGTTGACGGATTTGACCGGCACTCTTCTCAAAAAGCGGGGGGGGGGGCTTGTTTCGCAGTTGAGTTGGTGGGTAATTGATCTGTTAGAATTGACGAAACCCAATTTAGAAACAAAAAATTATGATTTAAATGTGTAAACACCTGCTGCAAGCGTGCGTACAAAATGTATATGTCAAGCAAATACTGAGTTATGGCTCTAGAAAGTCAAAACCTTGCATTATGAAACGTTTTTGAAATGGTCTACAAATCTCGGACGCTGTTATTGAACTTGTTGTTGCTGTTTTTGTTGTTGTTGTCAAGCTTCGTCGTAAACTACTACGAAATGAACATATGGGATAGAACGTCTGGCCATGTGGGTGCAGTGAGCTCAGGTTACGCTGCTGTTCGTCAGTATGTTAGCATGCTCTGGTACCTTTCGAAGTATGCTCTGTTGTATTCCTGGGTGGTTTTAACACATCCTTCATTCTCGCAAATATTTACATGGAGGGTTTAAAATTATATCAATGCTCAGAGTGCGCTTCCCGTCCGCGCGCCGCCTTTTGCTTTAAAACAAGAAAGGCCGAACTTCTCAAATGTACCACCAGGCAGCCGCTCGGAAAAAGTGGAGTCTGGGGGGGGGGGATGGAGAGATACGGCGGTTGGAGCAATTCACCAGCGTGCTAAAATTATTCCGGTTTACCCTAGATATTAATGCATGCCACAAATTTGGTAGGGAGGAGCACGGGCGCTTGAAGGCTACTACGTGCGCCCGCCCCCGCTTTCTTTTCAAAGTTTGGGTATGGAGCGCTTTCCCAACTGAATAGGGCACCCCTGGGTTAAGCAGTGTTTGCGACCAAATTGTAGATGTAGGGGCTGACGCATTTCGTCCAAGGGTGAATGCAAAACGCTGTCTTAGGGGGCCAACGCCGGCTTATGATCAAGAGGTCAAATGGTACCCTGAGTTTTCGTAATTCAACGGATTTCGCTTTCTTTTATACGAGTGTTCTTAAACTCCCCCCCTTGGTAAAAGTTTTTCTGCTTTCTTCGAAGTCTAGACTCTAGAGATGTCATTTCTTGCGAGACTTTGATCATCTTGGGGAAGCATGACCCGGTGGCTCCATTTCCCCCTGGATCCGCACTTCATTGCGTCTCGCAGAAATTATTCTGCAGAAAATATTCTCTGAGAAGTTATCGTGGTTTCTTCGAGGTCTTAACTCTGGAGATGGCATTTTTTACAAGGCCTTGACCATCTTGGGGAAGCATGGCCCGGGTGCCCCTTGCCCCCTGGATCCGCACTTGATTGCGTCTCGCAGAAATCGCAAGCTGCGAAACACGCGAAACGCGAGAATCCCGATCTGAAGTCAAACGGATGGTACTGCAGCGATATCAAGGCTTACTCTCAAAGACATTTCTGTCCACAAATTTCTCTAGAATGTTAGCTGTTTTCGTCGCCGGCAGGACTCGTTTAACCATGTGAAATACGCGCGCCGCGCCCGGCTGTTTGGCTGACGCTTGCTTCGCGGAGAAGTGGCGGCAGCGGCGGGGACGGGAGGAAGGAACATGTTAGAAGGCGGGAATGGGAGGATGGAACAGGTCAGGCGGCGGGACGGGAGGACGGAACAGGTCACGCGGCGGGGACGAGAGGACGGAACAGGTCATGCGGTGGGGAGGGAAGGAAAGGGGTGCCTGGTAGCCGCCGCGTGCTCCGCTCACTCGTGTGGTCGTCTGCAGGACCGGCTGCAATGTTCTCATCGGTTTTTGGCACGGCGCGCTGACGTAAGAAAGCAGGGAAGAGAAAAGAAAGCCCAATGGGATAGTATGATTATCAGGTCACCCTTTAACCAGCCACGCTTATAAGTTTTAGGCCTGACCTTGATCCTAGATGTGCCCTTCCCTTTCAATCAAAACTGTTCGCTCTCGTCTTAGCCCTATTACTTTGGACCATTGCTCCGGTCTTACTCGGCGCCATGTATCAACCAGAAGCATGTGAATTGGTATCGTCTTTACGTGTTGAACGCACCTCTCAAAGACGCTGACCGCCCTTATTCAGATGCTGATGCACAACGTGCACAACGACATGGAAGACCAATTCAACATCGAGCTACAGTTACAAAAGCTTCGCCTTTGTTTTGTCCAGCTTCATAGCTGGATAATTTCCGAGCGATTGCCGGGGACTCGACGCCTCCGTACTTCATAAGCCGGAGCTGCCGCGCTCTCTAAGGTCACGTCGGCGCTCAATATATTCTTCTCACATAGATCGGATTTAAACTTTGAAACCTAATCCGGACATGACAGCCAGATTCATTGCATGCCGTATGCCAAGTGCCACCGCAAGCTCATCTGGTATGCACGACGGGGCCGCGGAGCCCTATTTCGAATAAGGCACAACGCGCGGCACCCGATAAAGAAGAGGACCCGAGGCCGGCCCACTTGTCATCGATGGTACATGCTCATTGGCTGAGATCGCGCGGAGGGCTGAGAGAACGCAAGGAAAGAATGATCGCTGGAGCGGTCAGGTAGCATGCATGAGGGGCCCAGTCCTGAATTCTTCAGAGGGTTGTGTAGTTTGCATATGTCATTGAGGTAGATTGGTGCGTCTTCCACGGCAAGGAGTGTCAAGTGTCTGCATCGCCTCCTGCCCCGCCTCGGAGATAAACGTTGCCTTGGAACCGTTTGTACTGCGCAGTTCCAGGCATTTTGCAGTATTTGCTGCCCTGGGGCGACCGGCCCTACGTCAGTACGGTAAAGGTAGCCATCAGAAAAGGTATCCAGTAGAGTTGGGAATGTTTTAGTTGCCAGTCATCACTCGTTGCGCAGTGAACCCTGACGGTCATATTGGTGCCAACATTGCGGTTTGTTGCGTGACAGCTTGTGCCCTGAGAATGTCGGTGCCAACCTGCTTTGTCCCAGGATTGCTTTCCATTTCGAGGAGGTAATTACCTACCTCACATGCATTTCTGTATTGTCTGGTTGCCTGGGGTAATATATAGCTTAACTAGCTCACTTTTAATCTATCCAATAGAATATAGTAGTGACATTACCGAAAATCGTACCAACTTTCCGTGAACTGATGACATGGTTTGACGAGCTCATCACCGGTTGTGAACTGCCGAGTCAACGGAGACCGAACCCGCTGGTTGACCGCGGTCACTGTCCGGTCAGCGGGGGTCGACATGATCCGCACTGCGTGTCAGCTCTGATTGGGCGTGTCGGGGGCGTGGGCGAGCTCAATAGTCGGGTGGGGTCCCCTCAGGATGGCCCACGACCTGGTACTGGCCTATTCAACCGCGACGTAAGCCTGGTGCAAAACATGCCCGAGAATGCGCGGATGAGACGGGCGCGGGCCAGGACGCTTCCGAAGGCTCCTCGTGTCGGAGGAGTTTGACCGTCCCTCTGCGTACGGATGCGTAATGGCCTGTCACGCAGTGACACGTGTCGACAGAGATAGCCGAGAAGTGGGCCACGGAGGGAAGTGGCCGGGGTCGGCTGCCGGTAAATGACGTCAGAACTCATGGAAGAGAGAATTGGCAGCCCAATGGACGGAAATGAGAAATTGACGCGAACGAGATAGAATTGACGAGATTTGCGGAATTGTCTCTGAGGCAGGCAAAGATTGAAAGCGAAACCTACAGAAGGGCGGAGAGAGAGAGGAAGACGGAGGAGAGAGAGAGAGAGAGGGACAGAGAGAGAGGGAGAGAGGGGGAGAGAGAGAGGGAGAGAAAGAGAGAGGGAGAGAGAGAGAGGGGGGAGAGCAAGAGAGGGAGAGAAAGATGGCATGCCTTGAGTGTGAGTAGGAACCACGGAGCGAATATCTTTTCACAAGTTGATTAAAATTCGTGGTTTGCTGCCTCAGCTGCCTGGAATATGAGCATAGTGACATTAAGTGGTCATTGTGGTAGTTCAAGATCCAGTGATATCGTAAACCACATAGAAATCAAAGGCATTACGCCTGCAAAGCAACATGCAGCAAAGAAAGCACTAATGTTGTTTGCTCTCAAATTGTAATAGCCTGGTGGCGCATTGGTATTTGCAAGGCTTCAAAGGTTAATAGTTATATTTGTAACGCCGCATTTGCTTGCATTATTTCATTCTTACCCGACTGGAGGCGGCCGACCATCGAAGTCGGCGAAGACGAAAGACACGGTGCGCGGTTGTATCCCGCCATTGCTAGCCGAGTGGGCCCAGTGTCTGCTCCATCCTCGTTATGCAATTTTACCACGCGTTTGCGAAGACCTGACTAAAACGTCGCCTTGCAGAAGAATGTCTCAGTCCGTATGCGCACGAGCAGATCGCCTCGTCCGGATGGCCGGTCAGGCCACCAGGCTCGGTGTTGATGCTGTGGACGCACGTTCACGCCTCGCCGCTGATGACTGCAGACGGACGGCAGCGGCGTGGGACGGCTCTGAGGGCGGGCGGCTCCCTCACAATCGATCTGGACGGCGGGGTGGCGCGGCGCGGCGTGCGCGGGGACAGCGCGCCTCGGTGCGCCCGGGCATGCCCGGCCCCAGATGGGGTCACGTAATTGGTACGATAAATCGCGGACTAGGAAAACGTCGGGGGAAAGCCTCATTACGGCCGCACTTGCCGGCCCGCAGGAAATAAAATAGGTTATCTAGATGGCGGCAGCTTAGCCTGCGGGTGGTACAATGAAGGAATGGTCTGCTGCAGAGAAGCACTGGGCATGGGTGGGTGAGATTAGTACACTTAGCAAGTTATCTGGTGGTGGAACAACCAGCCAGTAGGCTTTTAAGCCTACTGGTTTGGCAGCGCTGTAGGAATAACCGCGATGCTGTAGGCGAGGGTAAATCGGATTAGGCGAATCCCCTTTGTGTTAATTGAATTTATGACTGGCTTTATAAGCACGCGCGTAGGCGTTGCAAGCACAAATGTATACCTTCATTGGCCCATGAAGCCAGATTTTAAGGGGTGATCTCAGAGATGTCGTCATCTACGGTTGATCCAAACATACTTGCTGTTCGCTGCGTGTTCAAATAAGGTCAACAGACAGATCACCCACGGCGACGTAGTTGATGGTACGTAATATCCAACCAGCCCGGGCAACAGACCGCGCAGCAGAACTTGTGCCAAGTCTTCCTGTTTCCAATGCTTTCCTGGTTTAGCCGCATGAAAAGTTACACCTTCCGCACCTGCAGCGTTGACGTTGTCGGCGTCAGGCATCCTGGCGGCGTTTCCTCCATCCCTGACATCACTGTCTAATGTGCGGCAGTGCCCAAGTCGCTGGAACAGCTGCACACCCAGCTTATGACATCACTGTCTAATGTGCGGCAGTGCCCAAGTCGCTGGAGCAGCTGCACACCCAGCTTATGCCGTCACTGTCTAATGTGCGGCAGTGCCCCGGTCGCTGGAGCAGCTGCACACCCGGCTTATGACGTCACTGTCTAATGTGCGACAGTGCCCAAGTCGTTGGAGCAGCTGTACACCCAGCTTATGACGTCACTGTCTAATGTGCGGCAGTGCCCTGGTCGCTGGAGCAGCTGCACACCCAGCTTATGACGTAACTGTCTGATGTGCGGCAGTGCCCAAGTCGCTGGAGTAGCTGTACACCCAGCTTATGACGTCACTGTCTAATGTGCGGCAGTACCCTGGTCGCTGGAGCAGCTGCACACCCAGCTTATGACGTAACTGTCTGATGTGCGGCAGTGCCCAAGTCGCTGGAGTAGCTGTACACCCAGCTTATGACGTCACTGTCTAATGTGCGGCAGTGCCCTGGTCGCTGGAGCAGCTGCACACCCAGCTTATGACGTAACTGTCTGATGTGCGGCAGTGCCCAAGTCACTGGAGTAGCTGGACACCCAGCTTATGACGTCCCTGACGGATATGTTCCAGTGTTTCAGTCGCTGCAGCAGCTGCACACCCAGCTTTAGACGTCCCTGTCGGATATGTTCCGGTGTTTCAGTCGCTGGAGCAGCTGCACGCCCAGCTTATGGCGTTCCTATCTGATGTGTTGCAGTGCTTCAGTCATTGGAACAGCTGCACACCCAGCTCAGCGAGGTGGACGTTGACTACGATGATGTCGAGTCTCTCTCGGAGGGCCACAAGACGGCGCTGTACGCGTCTGTCGTGCTCGTCAGGCAGATGCTGAACGAGACCCAGGTGAGGGCCCAGCCGGTGGCGCGCGCCACTCGCCTCAGCCGAGTATGTGCTCTTCAGTCAGCGTTGGCGGCGAGTGCATAATTGTCAAGTGAGTCAGTTTGTTCGGCGACGGTAGAGTGCTCCGGGCACAGCTCAACCCGACGGGAGGTACCCCGGGCGCAGCTCAGCCCAACGGGAGAGTACCCCGGGCGCAGCTCAGCCCGACGGAGAGTGCTCCGGGCGCAGCTCAGCCCGACGGAGAGTGCTCCGGGCGCAGCTCAGCCCAACGGGAGAGTACCCCGGGCGCAGCTCAGCCCAACGGGAGAGTACCCCGGGCGCAGCTCAGCCCAACGGGAGAGTACCCCGGGCGCAGCTCAGCCCAACGGGAGAGTACCCCGGGCGCGGCTCAGCCCAACGGGAGAGTACCCCGGGCGCAGCTCAGCCCAACGGGAGAGTACCCCGGGCGCAGCTCAGCCCAACGGGAGAGTACCCCGGGCGCGGCTCAGCCCAACGGGAGAGTACCCCGGGCGCAGCTCAGCCCGACGGAGAGTGCTCCGGGCGCAGCTCAGCCCGACGGAGAGTGCTCCGGGAGCAGTTCAGCCCGACGGAGAGTGCTCCGGGCGCAGCTCAGCCCGACGGAGAGTGCCCCAGGCGCAGCTCAGCCCGACGGGAAAGTGCTCTAAATTCTTGTCCGGATTCCGGATCTTTGCTATAATGCTTAGATTAATGAGAATCTATTCGGTATCTCCTGCATTTCGCATATATTTAGTCGTGGAAACTCAGCTCCCTGGCTCACGGTAGTTAGTTATCGACCAAGCTATTTAGTTATTGTATTTCATCTACGAACCTCAAATTTGGTGAAAAGTAAGTTCATATGCAGTAAAGCTTACCCTGTGAATATAATTGTCCAGCACTCTCAGTTTTTAGGATCTTAGGGAGCTCAAACTACCCCAACCCACCCACTTCCACCCGAGCGGAGGGTATTCAACCGGCCTCTGGGTGTGTACTTTGGGAATTTGATATATCAAAAACGTGTCGTTGATAAACCTTATCGGGATGTGCGACTCGCGTTGTTAATTTAGTTGGTGCTTTCTTTTCCGGGTGTTTCTTTTTTGGAATTATGTGATAACTCCGCTGAGTTTTGATCCTAGCATAGGTTCTATTGGAGGCGAGAACGTGATGACAGTGCTCTACCGTCCCGTCTGCATGTTTGCGACGAAAACAAATCGTGAAGGTAAATGATGTTTCAATTGTCTCAGATCGAAAGTCTTCTTTATGTTATCATAGTTTCCTTTTCCCTCTGAACGAAAAAAAAAGATAAGGAGCTTCTGTGTTGGGTCCAATCCATTTTAGAACCGTCATTTTTACAGATGTTCGTAGTGACAATACAACGTAATCACCATTAAGTTAAGTCAGGTGTATTCAAAGTCCGACACATATCGCTATTTAGCAACATCATACCCAACGTCACGTAAGGAGTACAATGAGACGATGCTCCGCCAGCACAGTGCGTTACAGCTTCGTGACCAGCCACTTATTTCTCTCCAGTCCGCGGTAAATATTTCCCACGGGCGTAAATATTAGCGGTGCAGGTGGGCACCGGGCCGTCATCGGGCGTTTGTGTTCTGTACCGGCGGGGTCGGAGATGAACCGCTCGCGGCGCCCTTCAATTCCCGGCCGACCGCCGGGGTCAGGGGTCGACCGCCTGCGGCATCCATCAGCTTCTGGACGGCCGCCGGGGTCAGGGGTGGACCGCCTGCGGCGTTTGCGAGCTGGCACGGACAGCGGTGCCGACGAGATTCAGGCAGCCGCTATTCCTGGCGACCGAAAGAGATGTAAACACGATGGGGGCTCAGCCTGGTGCGATTGAGAAAGTCCTCGCGCGGCGGAATGGGGCCTTTTATGGTCGGTCGAAGCCCCGTTGCAGTGACTTACAGTCTGGTCGGGATATTATACGGTCTTGCATGCGTGTGTAAGTTTGTATATAAAGAGAGAGAGAGAGAGAGAGAGAGAGAGAGAGAGAGAGAGAGAGAGAGAGAGAGAGAGAGAGAGAGATATATATATATATATATATATATATATATATATATATATATATATATATATATATATATATATATATATATATGTGTGTGTGTGTGTGTGTGTGTGTGTGTGTGTGTGTGTGTGTGTGTGTGTGTGTGTGTGTGTGTGTGTGTGTGTGTGTGTGTGTGTGTGTGTGTGTGGTGTGTGTGTGTTGTGTGCGTGTTCGTGTTTAAGTCTCCTTGAGTTTGCTGTGATGAATTCGTTTTTTATTTCAAATGGCAAGTTTTATTGGTGGAAAGAATGAGTGGGTGTTGGGTGTTGGCCTGCCTTTGGGTGCACGTTGTAACATCTCCATGTACTTTTTGCTGTCTTATCCTATCTCCTGTCCGACCTGCTCCTCCCCTTTCTTGTATGGTAGGTACGTTGTCAACCGTTCTGAGGGATCGGTCTTACGACGCTGTACTTGAATTCTTAAACAGCAAGCACCTAAACATTAGGAGGTTGATGGGAGAAGGGCAGGCGACAAAATTGCGTTATTGGGCGTCCGTATTGGGCGCGCAAGGAAATGGTCGCCTACCTGCACACATTATGGCATTGGTCTTGGTCAACGCCGGCGCAGTAGGGGGAAGGGCAGAGGGACAGCTGCTCCCCCCCCCCTGTTGTGCCCTCCTGCCTGCTCCTTCCTACCCCTGCCGTCAAGCAGGGGAAGATTATGTTTTGCCAAAAACCAATTTCGAGAAATCTTTTTGTCCAAGGAAAGGCTCACGTGGATTAACAAAATTCAGATCGAGAAGGCCCTTATAGCGGAGCTAGAGGGTGCTAGGTCGGTCACAACAACAAAAAACTTTTTCTGCATCAAGAAGCCCGTTTCATGGATCATGAGATCACTTTTATGGGATGTGGTAGTCCATGCTCTAGATCAGACAAACCCGACACCCGACACCTGACGCTGCAGTCTCCGCAGGCCTGCAGCGTCAGTCCTGCGGCTAACACTAGGTGGCGTCTAACAACGGACAAAATCGATAAATATCTGAAAAGACTACCTTTGAACGATTGACGACATCAATTCACAGGTTAAGAATTTACCTCGGGTGAATATTTCACTCTTGCGATTTTTAAATTGCTCGTGGAAACGGATTAGCATTTACAGCACCGCGAAGCGGTGCAGGAATCCAGTGATGGAAAGATGTGCGCCCTAGCCTAAGCTTCGAGTGGTGCAAAAGCCTGTCTGAATCATTAATCCTCGACTATTGTTCTCGCACGTCCAGCGTCCGCGGCCTGGTGTAATATGCCGCGGCCAAAGATGTCCGTTTTTATATCACTCCGATCCACTCAGCTGAACACTGGTGAGACTCCTTACCTTTCTCGGGAAAGGGGTTCGTGAGTAGGACACTAAGGAGCGCATTATCGTTTTTGGTCAATGTTGATAAAGCGGCCCTTAGAGGAATATGTCATACATTGGTCCCCTCCCTGACGCGGGAGGCCCGCTGGTCCGGGAGTTAGCCCTGGATCGCCGCAGGAGTCGTCGCTGACACAACACGATTCCTTATCGCCGCGGGCGATCCAGTATTTGGCACAGTCACTCCGGTCCGGCCTAACGGGTCCTTAGCTGAAATGGGGTGGAGGCCTCCGTTCTGTACTAGAGGCCTTGACTGACGCACATCCATTGTATTTCTTCACTGTGGAGTCGCCATAAGCTCTCATATCTTCTTTCATCGGCGGAGGGCAACAACAAATGCAAGGGGCCCTCTGGTATTTGGCGCCTGTCCCTATGCGTGTTCGGAAAGCGTTCCCATGGTGGGCTCAGGACCCTTGCTGACACAGAAACCTCTATTATGCGCTGGGGGCCCTAATTGACACAGGGTCTCTCATTGTTGCATGGGCTCCTATCAATGCAAATCGCGTGCTCCGACCTCGTGCCTGCTTGGTAGATGGGCCCCTAGTGCTCTGACACGACCTAGACACGAGGTCATCTGCTTGGTGTTGGTGTTTTCTCGCTGAAACAGGGACCCTCCTTGTCCCAATGGTCCTCTTTCAGTGTAAGGGGCCTTCTGGCCGACATTTGAGTTTGCGGCCCTTAGAGCGAGAATCATTAATGTGACTTTTAGCCTGCCTTTTGGGTCCTTCGGCTTTCCAATCGGGCCCGTGATCTTGACCCCATTTGGGCCCCTTGAGCCCCTAAAACACGTCCCCAGCCGACTTAGGCCACTTTCCGACATGAGGCTCCTGTTTGTCACTGTGGGCCCCACATTGTTCCAAGGACTCAGACAAGTGCATTTCGTGGGCTCGGCCTTTTTCCTGCTCTGAAAATGGGCCCCCAGGGCCCAAAATAACACGGAGCCAGGGCCAAGTTTTCGATGTTGTTTGTCTCTGGCCGAAATAGACTCGTGTTGTCAAGGGATTGCTCAATGGGTCCGAGAGACCCTCTGACCCTCTGTCTGAGGTCAAGATCTTTCGGACCAGAACTCCTAATAAGATCTACGGCCAGCTAGCCTTTCGGGCCCTTCAGGCTTTTTTCATTGATCCCTTGACTGTCAGTCCTGAAAGGCCCATCGGGCCCCTCTTCGGACCGCCTCGAAAACTACGCCTGGCCGACTCGGGGGCCCCTTGCCAGCACAGGAACCGCTAAAGACACTGTAGGTCGCTGGCCGACACAGAAGGAGAAACCGTATTGACTCAAGGGCTCCGGCCAACGTAATTGTGGGGTCCACCCTTGTTCCTGCTTTGGAAATGGTCCCTCCATATGGCCCATTTTACACAGAGTCCATTGCTCGGTGCTGGTGGTGTCTGTTCAACATAGTGGCCCTCATCGGCTCAGCGGGCCCTCAATCGGTGCAAATGGCCCTTTGAGCGGCATTTGAGGGCCGGCCCACAAGACGAGGGCTCCTAATACGACCTACGGCAAACCCTTCGGGGCCCTCAAATCGACCCTTAAACATCTGTCCCGAGAGATCCAAAGGGCCCCTCGGCACCTAAGCTTTGTGTGGGTGGGGGGAGGTACGTGCCCCCTGTGCCTGCGCCAGTGAATGGGTCTGTTTTTAAGACATTTAGGGTTGTGCTTTTTTATCAGAATATGTTGTCGTATGCACTTTAATATAGTGAGTAAGCTATATATATTGGCAGGGTGGCTGGCATAGGTGGAAGGCGTAGTAGGGTGTGATACCGTATGGAGTCCGTGGCCGCGGACATTTCCATAAGCGGAGCCTTGTAAGAACAATTTGGACTCCGAGGATGCGTTTTCCTTCGGTTACCTCCTGATTTTGACATTTCACGGGTTAAGCACGTTTTGGTAAGTTTGGTGCAGTGTTAACGCGCCTAGAAAAACATGGTGAACAAGTCGCTTCAAAGGGATATAAATGGATACCTGCGTCGTACCAAGCTTTCTTAAAGTAAGCTTAATTATATGTATTGTTACTGACAGGAGCTTCGCTCCGGCAGCCTATCATAGCAGCCTGCCATCAGTACGCTCCAGCAGCTTGGGCCTGTGAGCTGCATGGCCCATGTGGTGCGCGAAGTGGACAGCCCAGCCGAGCGCCTGCTTGCCAGAATCCACCGCGATCCACCGTGACATTATTTATGGAGAGGTGCCTGTGCGTGACAGATAGTCTCGACAGGAATTCGACACGACCTGGCTTCCCGCGACTCAGCTATACTTTGATATTTCAATAGTTTCTTGTACGAATCGATGGTGTTATGCCGACAGTCAGTTGACCTCAGCTGTGTGACTGGCGTGGTGCCACTGTAAGGGGCCCGGCTAAGGACTCTCGAAGAAAAACCACTCGAACACTATTTTGTCCACAGACCAAGTTCCACAGCATGATGGAGGACAACCAGATATTGGGATCCCGCATCGACAGCAACCTGCAGGTGGCCCAGTCCCAGGTCACTGACCTGAGGTCAGAGCTAGCAGATACTCACAGGATGATCGACCAGGTGGGTAGGCCTGCAGTGCGATCATGGGGCCAGGAAGGTGCTCAAAGCACAGTGTCTGTCCAGCCTCACGTTATCAGTCTCTTTCCAGGTATCAAATCCGGCTATGATAAACTTCAACATAAGGTATTTGTGTGGTTGGGGTTGTGGAGCTTCACCTGGAAACAGCAATTTTGTTAGTTTATCGTAGAGCAGATCCACGAATATATCAGGCCATTGCTTGCACGGCTGAAGCTTTCGTCTACATTGGGCCCACGGGGTATGATTGCCTACATCATTTTTCTGACTAAGTTTCGTGCATTGACACGGCACGACTGTGGAGCTGTCGGGAACACTCGGACAATGTAAAGTCGTGCGCCGCGGCGGGCACAGCTAGTGCATATCTGCCGTGTCCAATGTCACATGAGTGTTAAAGAGGTCGAGAGTTACTTGCTTGCAGAAAACTTCAGCACGCGCTCCGATATCGCAATGGCAAGTCAATGAGATGTGGATGAGCCGGTCTGAATGAGCCTCTCGAACATGTTTGGGTGCTCAGATGGTGCTCGGCGCGCGGGGTGTATTGCATTTCCAAAATCAAGCAGGCCCGTTTCAAAACGTAAGACAGCCGTAAAGCGCACTCCCGATAGATAAACCCATTCGTATATAACACAAGTCAGATGACGTAAAATAATTGCGCAGCTCCGCATTTCAATAAAGCATGGAGCCGAGATATCGTCTGCATCCAGACGGCTGTTTCAGATATATTGTCAAAGCTTGTGCCCAAATGAGCAAATCCCGTTTTGGGGGAGTGTGGCCTTGATTTTCGGGCGTGTATGGTCGGGGCTGAGCAGACCGAGTTATCCCAGCCGGACAGACCGTCGGCCCGGGCAGGCTTGGTGCCGCTGTGGCCGTCGGAGTGCGTGCCGCGCCTGTGGTCTCTCTGACCTGGGCTCTGCCGTGGGTGCGTCAGCGGCCCGCCTCAAATCATGCCGTGTCTCCGTCCCAGTTGGCAGCGGCGGCGGGCTCCGGAGACCGCCCCCGCCCGGCCGCCGCCGCGCCGCCGGAGAAGACCAAGGTCAACGGGGTCACGGCGCCGGCGGCCGACGCGCCGGCGGCCGAGCCCCTGCTAAGCTCGGAGCCGGTGCCACCCGCCACCGAGGACGCCACCGACCTGTCCTCCGACGAGGAGCACGCATACTACGATAGAAACGGTAAGTCAGCAGCGGCTGCTTTTTTCGGCCCCCGCGGGTGCTGCGGCGTTTCGGTCCGGTCCAGTTCGGTCTTGGCGACGGCTTTGGCTGCGGCAGGGTGTCCGGAAGGCTATCCCTGATCTCCCTGATTTCCCTGATCCCCCTGAATCGATCGTGGCCGAACATTCACCCGGCTGTGCAAGAATCGACAGTCGCTGACTACACTAGCTTGTTTGGTAGACCGATTAAACTGAATGCTTCCTGTGAGCGGGACTCATTGATTCGCGCTGGGTTCAGGATTTTCTGCGATATCGATAGTCGCCTTATTCGCCATTTCGTTAGTTTGCTCTTTAGTTCGAGGCGGGCGGGCAAGATGGACGCAGGGCATGGCTTCTGAAGATTAGCCTTAATTTAAAATGTCAGGTACGGAAGCAGCTTGGGGGACCTCTCGACGAACGTGTCGTGTCGTACGGAGCGCACGCGCGGGCACGGCTCGGCTGCTGGACTGAGGTCTTGGGATATGTTTTTTGACGTTGCTAGGTCGCACATCACATTGTTCCTCACGAATGTTCCGAAAGAGTGTTTTTCTCCAAGGTGTCCCCACGCTGGCTGTGCTTCATATCTCCTGGCAGTCACGACTGGAGCCAGGTGGGGCCAGATTATGAAAGGTATGGTGGAGCCAGATTTGAAAGGCGAAGTGGGTGTGGAATATTGTTGGCGCCTGTTTTCTGCCAGAACTGTATGCCGGAGCTGGCTGCGTGGAAGCCGGGAGGTGGGAACTGTATGCCGACGCTGGCTTTGTGGAAGCCGGGAGGTGGGAACTGTATGCCGACGCTGGCTTTGTGGAATCCGGGAGGTGGGGGCTGTATGCCAGCGCCGGCCGTGTGGGAGCCGGAAGGTGGAAATCCGATGTCTTGACGGAGACAACATTTGCCGTGTAACAATACTGGCAGTCTTTCTTCAACCGCATACAGAGACTTGTGCCCTGGTGGTATGCCCGCGGCCTATCCGTGTGGAAACCCGAGACATACATCCAGATATCTACGTCGTGCACCACTTCCACATGTGCAATGTGCTCTTTCGTCAGCAATATCCAATATATTCCGCAGCATGTCTGGTCTGCAGCGGCCAGACCATCCCCGTTTAAGCCCAAACATCCGTGTGTAACGGTACGACTCTGAGAGACCGGGGCTTGAAGCACTTCATGTATTTGTGTGACTGTCGCACTGTGTTTTACCATTCGCCCCAAAACATCTCAGACGGCGTTATGATCCAAAGCCAAATAAACAAAATTGGCTGTTTATTACAACTATTATGGAGCAAGGGCGCTCACTTTTGACCTACTTTTCGCAGCACTAGCATGAAAGAAATCTGCACGATATGCATCAATGTTGTACGCCTATATTGTGTCGCTGGATGCTGGCCGGATCCTTTTATTTTTGGCGCGTTAGTTTTTGTTTTTGTTGTTGTTTTTTTACTGCGCGTTAGGTCACTCTATAGTTCATTGAAGTCGTTTGTATTTTGATGAGTGTCAGTCAGCGGACCCACACATTGATCTGTGCAATATGTATGGCCGCTGGACAAGGATTCATCGCTATTTGCTTGCGACAGGATTCCGATGTCGGCGTTAGATTCCACTACACCCAGTTTCATGATCAAATAGCATGCGCCAAATCATGTGTGCAATACGTCTCCGTTGATTTTGGAGCCATTTAGGGGCCGTTTTGTCGCTCAACGTCAGATCATCGTTTTTAATACGCGCTGAGGTCCGCAACCGGGACAGCGTGCGACGCGCAGCGTGGCCTGCTCTAGCGGGGGCGCGGTCCGGGTCTGGCCAGCCCCGGCCCGGTCTGACCAGCCCCGGCCCGGCCTGACCAGCCCCGGCCTGAGCAGCCCCGACCCGGCCTGACCAGCCCCGGCCTGACCAGCCCCGGCCTGACCTGCCCCGGCCCGGCCTGACCAGCCCCGTCCCGGCCTGACCAGCCCCGTCCCGGCCTGACCAGCCACGACCTGGTCTGACCAGCCTCGACCTCGGCTGGACGGCAGCCGTTACACGGCGCCACCAAATGTCGGACCGTCCAACTACGACGTCCGGCCGTCTGCCTTTGATGCCCGCTGGCTGAGCCCGATGTGTGGTGGCTGAGCTTGACGTACGGTGGCTGGGTTTGATGAGCGGTGACTGGGTTTGATGTGCCGTGGCTGGGTTTGATGTCAGGCCGTCTGGGGATGCCCGCAGGCGGGATGGGCGCGTTGTCCAACGGTAATGACGGGGACACGGCGTAAGAAACATCAGCTGCGTTGAGATTGTCTAGCTGTTTGGTACAAGCGCTGTTGCATGTAATGGAACCATCGCTGCAGCATAAGTGGTCTCAAGAGTGACAAGCGTTGGGATTTTCGGGTTTATCCCCGTTTCCTCTTGTCCCCAAGGTCATCTTTTTCATTGCATTGGTTTGCTCACAATGTGTCCAGTGCCACGCCTCGAGCTGTGGCGATCTTCCACCTGGCACATGACAGTACCCCACGACACAGTACACAAACAACGGTCGTGTTCGCGAACGCCCGGTCCGCTGTCGTACGCCCGGCCTCGCCGGTCAGACCCCGTCCACTGTCGTACGCCCTGCCTCGCCGTCAGACCAGGTCCGCTATGGTACGCCCGGCCTCGCCGGTCAGACCCCGTCCACTGTCGTACGCCCTGCCTCGCCGTCAGACCTGGTCCGCTGTGGTACGCCTGGCCTCGCCGGTCAGACCCGGTCCGCTGTCGTACGCCCTGCCTTGCCGTCAGACCAGGTCCGCTGTCGTACGCCCTACCTTGCCGTCAGACCAGGTCCGCTGTCGTACACCCTGCCTTGCCGTCAGACCAGGTCCGCTGTCGTACACCCTGCCTTGCCGTCAGACCAGGTCCGCTGTCGTACGCCCTGCCTTGCCGTCAGACCAGGTCCGCTGTCGTACACCCTGCCTTGCCGTCAGACCAGGTCCGCTGTTGTACGCCCTGCCTTGCCGTCAGACCAGGTCCGCTGTCGTACACCCTGCCTCGCCGGTCAGACCAGGTCCGCTGTCGTACGCCCTGCCTTGCCGTCAGACCAGGTCCGCTGTCGTACGCCCTGCCTTGCCGTCAGACCAGGTCCGCTGTCGTACGCCCGGCCTCGCCGGTCAGACCCGGTCCCGCCGTCGCACACCCGGCCTCGCCGGTCAGACCAGGTCCGCTGTCGTACGCCCAGCCTCGCCGGTCAGACCCCGTCCGCTGTCGTACGCCCTGCCTTGCCGTCAGATCCCGTCCGCTGTCGTACGTTCCGCTGCGCCAGTCAGACCCCGTCCGCTTTCACAGGTCGGCGGCCTCTGTTCGGGGCGGGTGGCCCCCGCCGACCTCCCAGCAGACGCCGCCTCTGATTGGTCGATCGTGATCATCAATCGCCGCTCGTCTGTCGATGCCGCCGCCATTGTTTATTTACCTTGGTGCACGACCGAAACGGTATACGGCCGGCGGTGGGCCGTCGTTGCAACTTTATCGCCGCTGCGGCGACCAGGCGGCGGTCGGTGTCGCCCGAGGCCCGCTGCCGGGGCAGAAGTGGCGACAGTGCGCGGCAGTGCCGACTGGAGGCAGGCTGGGCTGTGAGTTGCCCGACTGGAGGCAGGCTGTGCTGTGGGCTGCCCGACTGGAGGCAGGCTGGGCTGTGGGCTGCGCGCTGGAGTGGCCGAGCGCGGACTGCAGTGCCGGACGGGAGCGGCAGCTAGGTCAGACTGCTGACCGGGGCGGCAGCTAGGTCAGACTGCTGACCGGGGCGGCAGCCATGTCGGACTCCTGACTGGGGCGGCAGCCATGTCAGACTCCTGACTGGGTCGGTGGCAGGCGACGGAGCCGAAGCCGGACAGGAGCCGCACAGGAGCCGCACAGGAGCCGGACAGCAACCGGGCAGGGGCTGGAGCCTGAGGTGGACGTTATGTGATGCCTCGTGAGGACTAGGAGATGGTGCTGGTTAAGTTTTGCACTTTGTAGTCGCGGTGGTTTTCGGCGTTGGACGGAAGTGGGAAGGGGGATGAAAAGATGACACCGATAGAATACTGGTAGGGCTAGTTTTCTGGCGCCCCTTTCATCGTCTCACCCCACTGGCAGGTTTCTGATCTGTTCGAGTGAGGTTTCCATGAGGGCCCGAGCATAGGAGATGTCCTTTAAGCCATCATGCACGGCATGGAATAGGCTGTTGATCCGCACCATTTCGGCAGGCCTGTGGTGTGAAAACACGTTTATCGATGGCGAGGGGCCCGCGGTGACATGCGATGTTTATCCTGAGAGAGGTCGAGTCAAGGCTGGATAAACTGGTGCAGACATAGTACAGACCGCAGCCTCGTTCGCGGGAAGCCGCCACTCGATCTCGTGAAGCCTGCGGGGCCTTTAGAACTCGACGCCCCCGAGCCAGGACGCCCTCGGCCCGACCGTCGTGGCACATTAATACCCTGTGAGCCAGTCAGCGCTTTTTGCTGCGCTCGGCGGCCGCCTCAGCGGGCATGGGCAACTACAACTCGGCGGTAGTGACGGTCACAGCCGGCAGCGAGGACCCGCTGCCGGAGGGCGAGACGCGCGTGTTTGAGGCGCGTGTCACCACGCCGCCCGCGTGGCGGCGTCGGCCGACCGCCCACAATCGCTGCCACTCGGCGCCCGGGCCGCTGGCGCCCATCGACGAGGAGGTGGCGGCGGAAGAGGTGGCGGCAGAGGAGCCGGCGGTGGAGCCAACACCGGTGGAGGGGCTCCTGCCGCCGGAAGAGGACGGTCTGGACGCGCAGCGCGAGCGGCGACAGACGGCAGAGCGGGCCGAGGGTGCCTTACCCAGCGGCCGACTGTTCGTTGTGAAGGGCACCGGGGTTGAGCGCCCAGATGGGGAGTGCTCAGAAGACCCGGAGGGCAGTGGGGTCAGGCTTCGTCGCGCTCGTCATCGGGTGACGGACGTCAGCGTAAATGGACATCTCAGCGAGGAGCAAGCAGCCGTCTGTGATTTCTTCGACGAAACTTTGCATTCGTGCTCTCGCCTGTCTTCCTGCGACTCGCCGATGGAGCGCCCGGACGGCGGATGGAGCTCTGTTGACCCGCCTGAGGTCCGCCGACGTCGCAGCTGTCCGCCGCTGGGTCACGCTGATCCCTCTGACCGCGGCGCAGCCTCGGCCGACTTGGCACCGGTCGGCCTCGGTGGTGACGTCCCACCGGACGACAGCGAGGGTGGACCGACTCGGGTGGACCTGACCGAGCTAGTCCTCCGCCGCAGCCGGCCGGCCGAGGCCGCGCGGGCTGAGGCGGCACTGATCGACTCCAGACTCGAGCATTGCAAGGAGCGCTGCATTGACCACTACCTTGAGCTGGTGTGCGGCGCCGGACCGCACGCTCGCCCGGAAGCGGAGCACTTCCGGTGGCATGCCCGGGCCACTGCGGATCGGCTGGCTCGGCCGGCGCAGTCGGGCCGTGGTGAGTAACATCTGACGGTCCTGGGCTGGTGCTCGAGCTGCTCCCTTGTGAGCCGCAGCACCTGGGCATGTCAGGGATCTGCGCAGATCGTGGATTGGTGTGGTCTTGCATTGTCATACTCCATGCTCAAGTCACATATGGTCGTCCCGGCTCATGTCCGGCGAAATTGATTGAATGCAGGAGCGTCGCTAACGTGAGGATGACATAATCCCTGGAAGATCTGTCCACGTTAAATACTGCATGTATATTAGTTCCGTACGCTGCCTCGTCGATCCCCGCGTATACAACCGTGATGTGTGCGCTGCAGTTCGGTTTGATGCCCCTTCCCTCGGGAACACGTCCTGGATCCTGTCCCCTCGGGGACAAGGCTCGACCCTGCATCGCCCGACCATGGCAAGAAAGGCGACGGCTGTGAGAGGGATCTGACCAACCGTGGATTGCCATGGGTGCGGCTGTTGGCCTGCGAGGACAGATGTGGCGATTACGCAACTGCGACAAGCGCGAGAGGCGCGGAAGCCGCCGCACCTGGACCGAACATCTCTGGGGGGGGGGGGGGGACGTCGGTCGGCACGTGTCTGACGAGCGTGACGGCATCTGTAGCGTCTCGGAGGCGTGGCTGCTCACGTGACGTGTCTGGGGGCGTTTGTCGGCGCCTGTGTCGCGCCCCGTGCCGTCCCCGACATTCCATCCGTTTCTGGCGTCGGCCGGCGCTGGTCTGCTCGTCTGTCGCTAGCGCGCCAGACGGCGGCGACGGCGGCGACGGCGGTCGGCCGGGCCAGGCCAGGCGGAATCGATCGAAAATAGCGCCGGCTCACTGATGACTACACAGCCAGGTCTCACTGACCCTGACTGGATGACGGTCACTCCTCCAACCGTGGAGTGTTCTTGGGGCGAGACTTGTCACGGCTGGGTCATACGTCGTGACCCCGACTGTCACATGATTGATGTCACGTGAAGTCATTGGGCCAGTTCAGTCGCCCCTTGTGTCTGCGGTGAAATTGAAATACTAGGAAAAGCTCCTTGCAAGTTCTCCTACAAGTCCCAAAAATTTCGAAGTGGCAGTCTGCCGTGTACAGTTGGCCCTTCCCCTGCCAGCCAGCGGCGAGTTATCTCTGAGAGCGTCGCTCTGCTGTGCTTGGTTATCCCCTCCCCTGCCAGCCAGCGGCGAGTTATCTCTGAGAGCGTCGCTCTGCTGCGCTTGGTTATCCATTCTCCTGCCAGCCAGCGGCGAGTTATCTATGAGAGCGTCGCTCTGCTGTGCTTGGTTATCCCCTCCCCTGCCTGGCCAGCGGCGAGTTATCATTGAGAGCGTCGCTCTGCTGTGCTTGGTTATCCCTTCCCCTGCCAGCCAGCGGCGAGTTATCTCTAAGAGCGTCGCTCTGCTGTGCTTGGTTATCCCTTCCCCTGCCTGGCCAGCGGCGAGTTATCATTGAGAGCGTCGCTCTGCTGTGCTTGGTTATCCCCTCCCCTGCCTGGCCAGCGGCGAGTTATCTCTGAGAGCGTCGCTCTGCTGTGCTTGGTTATCCCTTCCCCTGCCAGCCAGCGGCGAGTTATCTCTGAGAGCGTCGCTCTGCTGTGCTTGGTTATCCCTTCCCCTGCCTGGCCAGCGGCGAGTTATCATTGAGAGCGTCGCTCTGCTGTGCTTGGTTATCCCCTCCCCTGCCTGGCCAGCGGCGGGTTATCTCTAAGAGCGTCGCTCTGCTGTGCTTGGTTATCCCCTCCCCTGCCAGCCAGCGGCGAGTTATCTCTGAGAGCGTCGCTCTGCTGTGCGTGGTTATCCCTTCCCCTGCCTGGCCAGCGGCGAGTTATCATTGAGAGCGTCGCTCTGCTGTGCTTGGTTATCCCCTCCCCTGCCTGGCCAGCGGCGGGTTATCTCTGAGAGCGTCGCTCTGCTGTGCTTGGTTATCCCTTCCCCTGCCTGGCCAGCGGCGAGTTATCTCTGAGAGCGTCGCTCTGCTGTGCCTGGTTATCCCTTCCCCTGCCTGGCCAGCGGCGAGTTATCATTGAGAGCGTCGCTCTGCTGTGCTTGGTTATCCCCTCCCCTGCCTGGCCAGCGGCGGGTTATCTCTGAGAGCGTCGCTCTGCTGTTCTTGGTTATCCCTTCCCCTGCCTGGCCAGCGGCGAGTTATCATTGAGAGCGTCGCTCTGCTGTGCTTGGTTATCCCCTCCCCTGCCTGGCCAGCGGCGAGTTATCTCTGAGAGCGTCGCTCTGCTGTGCTTGGTTATCCCTTCCCCTGCCTGGCCAGCGGCGAGTTATCATTGAGAGCGTCGCTCTGCTGTGCTTGGTTATCCCCTCCCCTGCCTGGCCAGCGGCGGGTTATCTCTGAGAGGGTCGCTCTGCTGTGTTCCGTTACCTTTTCCCTGCCCGACCAGCGGCGGGTTATCTCTGATAGGGTCGCTCTGCTGTGTTCCGTTACCTTTCCTCTGCCCGACCAGCGGCGGGTTATCTCTGAGAGGGTCGCTCTGCTGTGTTCCGTTACCTTTCCTTTGCCCGACCAGCGGCGGGTTATCTCTGAGAGGGTCGCTCTGCTGTGTTCCGTGACCTTTCCCCTGCCCGGCCAGTGGCGGGTTACGCCTCGCCGCCGGCTGTGGGTTCATTGATTCTGGCTCGCCCTATCGGTCCCACGAGGTCGCCAGACTCGGGCCGGACTTGGGCCAGTTCGGGCCGGATTCAGGCTAGTTCGGCCGCCCCTGGGGGCGTTCCCGGAGCCGACGAGGGCCGACCAGCAGGCCAGGAGTCAACCGCCGCTGTTATCGGCACGTCGGTCCCGGCCATCACGGGTGGTTGGTGCGGGTCACGGGTGATCGTCACCACCCGTCTCCCGCGCCAACATGGGAGGCGCCACCACCCGACATCCATGTCGATGATCCGGTGTCACCACCCGACACCCATGTCGATGATCCGGCGCCACCACCCGACATCCATGTCGATGACCCGGCGTCACCACCCGACATCCATGCCGATGACCCGGCGTCACCACCCGACATCCATGCCGATGACCCAAGATCCGTACTGACTATCTGTGATCCGTACCAATGATCCGCTATTCGTACCAACGACCCGTGGCCCGTACGACGTCCGGTAGTCCGTTCCAATGGCTCGCGGCCCCACCGACGACCCTTGATCTGCATTGACGAACAGTACGGATCGCAGGAAGACGGTTCGGATTTTGGGTAATTGGCACGAATGACGAACGGTGATCCCTCCGATGCTTGCTGTACAACAGTAAAGAATAGTGGACTATCGATAAGTGACTTGTATTTCTGTGGTTTTGGGCTGTATACACTTAGTTGGCGAACATTGTGGTGTGATTATATTCGGCCGTGTATTCTGGGACCGTGTGTTCTGTGATCGTAACTCGGAACGAGGCTCGAAGTAGTCATAAAATAGTATCATTCATCAAGATATGTCGATCACATAATCAGCAAACAGAGCGATGTCCGCACTTGGATGACAGTCGCTACCAGTCTGACTTGATTCGAGCCCTGAATGGCGTGCTACTCCACATCTGAACCGCTTCAGCAGACGTTTTTAAGGGTGGCGGTCGTATTGATTTCGAATTGGATTTAAATTTGGCCACCGTTTGTTGGACGATCTCCTGCAGCTGCTGCCGCGGGATAGAGCTGAGTTTCTTGTGGGCGATCTTCACTCCCTTCCAGAGATAGCTTACGCTCTAAGTTTGAGGTGGCGATTGAATGCAGAGGAGGTGTAATGTGCTGCTGACGAGAGAAGCCCTGAAGACTGTTTGCTGACCCGTAAGTTGGGCGCCGGCCGCTGGGTGGTTTTTGCGCCCTGAGCTCATCGAACGTTCGCACGGGCTGTTGAAATGAACTGGCGTTTGTTTATTTGGGTTGAAAGCGTTTTCTGCCAGCGATGATCGGTCTATGGCTAGTCACGTAAGATGACGCCATCAGAGGGCGATGGGTGTTTACGTAAGACCGGCGGCATTTTGGCTACCACCAGCCCTTTCTCCATGACAGGTCAGCATTAGTCTAGGGCATCCCACCACGGGTCGTGGAGGGGTTTGGGGGGTAGGGGGGCATCATGACACAGACAGCAGCTGCTCAAGCTCGATCGTTCTGTGGTGCTCTCAGTTTACATGCAAACTCGTCTGTTGATGTGAGGATTTCCGCAATGTGGTGAGACTGCTCACCCAAGCCCAGAGGCGCGCCGTTCTACGAACAAGAGCGGCGGTTTCCCATTAAGTCATTCTAGACCTTCCCCAGAAATGGAGCCACAGGCATCGCGTTGGCAGCTCACCAACATCTTTCTAGGAGGAATAGTTCAGTCCTCGCGTCAGGTCGAAGCTCTCCATTCGCAGACTCTGTTCACTCCAAATTATCCGCTAGCATATCTCACTTCTGGTAGTGGCATTCGAACCGGGCAGTGTGTATTAGCGGCCAGCAGGCCAGCAGACCATCATCGCTCGGACTGTTAGGCCCCGCTGCAACCGTCGGCCGGCCGCGTCGAGGCACGTGTCGCCCCCCGCCAACTGCCGGCGCCGCTACCATCCAATGGCGGCGCCCACTGAGACTCATGGAGGCCGTCGCGCGCCCCCCTAGCCGTCACAGCCGCTGCCAGGTCGCGCCCGTCCGGGCACTGGTGTCGCCGGCCACGCTCCTCCCTCACAGCAAGAATGCGTGCGGTCAGGGCTGCCAAATAGCCCGCGAAGAAGCGCGTTGCGGCCGGCCGTCGGTGGCCGAGGCGCCGCCTCCGCCGCCGGGCAGCGGGCGCTCCGCAGGAACACTTACGCTTGTTTATCCGGCGCTCAGGCGCCTGTCAGCGGCGGCGTCCGGTCCCGGCCGCGGAGGGGGGGGGGGGGGCGGCGGCACTGCCGATCGACCGATGATGGCCACAGCACCCGCAATGCGTGCCGTTTGATGGATGTGTCAAACTCTGCGCAATGAAGCGAGCACTGGGCGTGCCGGCTCCATTTGGTTCTAGCTCCGCCGGCGGCGGCCTTCTGTAGCACGTTTGCCTCCTCAAACTCCGTTGATGGGTCCTCAGACATGTCTATAAGCCTCATGTCGTTGGATGTAGCCCTGCTTCACCTTTCATGCGCTGACCACCAAGGTTCATTGAGAATGTCACGGTGTTTCATGGTTTTGTATGGCGTCACATGTTGCATGGTGTTACATGGTGTCAATGCTGTTACATGGTATTAAGTGGTATGACATGTCAATATTTCACCATTTGCAAGCCTCATCTCGATCCTTTTCCGTGGCAGTGCTGAAAGCATGCCGGTTATGTCCGCTAATCTCCTCCCCCCCCCCCCCCTCTGCCACAGCGCTGCTGGCAATGGACCAGTCGCGTCTTGTGGAGGCCTGCCTCTCGCTGCAGTCGAGCCACCAGGCGCTGCGGCAGCGAGGCCGCGGCCTGCGCTCGCAGGTGGCCGGCCTGAGCGGCGCCGGCGACGCGCTCGAGGCGCAGACCAGCCAGCTGCGCGTCAAACTGAAGGCCAGCGAGGCCGAGGTGGCGCTCACCAAGGAGGCGTTAGCAGGTGAGGACAGTCACCAAGAGGCGTCAGCAGGTGAGGCCGAGGTGGCGCTCACCGAGGGGCGTTAGTAGGTGCGGTGGTGGTGCTCACCAAGGGGTGTTAGTAGGTGAGGCCGAGGTGGCATTCACCAAGGGGCGTTAGTAGGCGCCTCCATGGTGGCTAACGCCACCATGGAGGCGTTAGCAGGTGAGAGGTTGGTGTGCACCATGGAGGCACTAGCAGGTGAGGGGTAGTGCTCACCATGAAGGCGCTAGCAGGTAAGGGGGGGGGGGGTACTCACCAAGTAGGCCCTAACAGGTGAGGGTATGATGTTCATTTTGCTGGGATGTTGACAGCACAATAATGACAGTTCGGACGGATGAGCATCAGCATATATGGAGACAGGCTGGTATCCAGCAAAATGGTGTATCTTGTGAAAGTCAACGTGGACGTCATCAGGAGGAGGGCAGTTCGGGCTGTGCTTTCCAGCATTATCTTGGCCACATGGAAGGACGAAATTTTCAGGAAAACAAGGGTCTTTGGTGTTGGACAGTTACAGAACCCCGCCATTCCAGTCCGCGCTGCTTGGACTAGCATGTATTCCTGTTCGCAGGATTAAAAGGGGGTTGTGCAAGCAGGGGCTCCTCTTCAATATTCTTCCGCTTTCCTTGCAGCGCTCAAGGCTGACCGGAAGCGGTTGAAGGCGGAAAAGTTTGACCTGCTGAATCAGATGAAGCAGCTGTACCAGACGCTGGAGGACAAGGAGCGCGAACTGCGTGATTTCATCCGAAACTACGAGCAGGTCGGACCTCACCTCCCTTCCGCCTCAATGAGTGATGAAGGAGTGGCGAAGCTAACGACGCTAGCAAATAGCTTACGAGCGTTTGGTGATTGTGAATTCGTATTCTCGGGTTGGCTGCCTACCAGTCGCGTTTCATGTACCACATACCTTGACGTGATACTTTGTGACTGTGAAGGCTCCACCAGTCAGGTGGTCCGTGCCGAAGGAGTGGGTACTGTTTTATAACCAGTTGGCGGGTTGGCTCGGAGACGCGAGCGGCCAGCGGTATGAGGTCCATCCTTGCTGTGCCTCGGCACCTGCCGACCCGAGCCAGTGTGTGGCAGGTGCGTCGGCAGCATTGATTTCTATGCAGCCGTCTTTAAGTGGCAGTACTGTGCGCTGCTGCGGACTTGTGTCCTGGCGTCAGCTTAACTGCGTTACGCTGCTGTTTGTCGCTGTCTGCCACCCGTCTCCTTCGCGGGTTAAGTTTGGCGTCTGAACCGAGTGCCCCCTTACGAGCGAGTGTGACGTCTGACCTGGGTGCTCCCTCAAGGTCTGATGTCTCCGACTCAGCCTGTCTGGGTGCGGCAGGTGTTGGGTGCGGGGCTTCGATGGGGGACGATTTGGGTCAGCCGCGGGCGCACGGTGTCTGGTGTCCGTGCTTGGAAAAGTTGAAACGAAGCGGAAAGACACTGCTTCCGCTTTCGGGCACGGCTTTGGTCTTGGCCTAGTGCTTTGTACTACACAAGTGATGGAACCCAAATTGGGAGCGGGGAAGGCATGGGTGTTTTGTATTTTGACTGTCTCTTTCATTTCCATGCATGGCTCATGGTATTTCATTGGTGTTGTGCAATGCACAGGGTATTCGTATTTATCGATATTTCGGTATTTAGATACACTCCAAATCATCCCAATTAAAGGAAAGCATAAGCACTGACGTAATAACAGCAAGAATTGGCATGATCACTATCATTTGTACCCAGCAGGCAGGGAACATCCCTTCTCACTTTTATTGAGCTTGTCTCTAGTTCTTCAAGACGTGTCTCTCCCACCCAGCGGATAAAGGAAAACGACGAGTCGCTGCGCACGCTGGCCGCCGAGCGAGACGAGACAGAGCGTGAGAAGTGGAACATTCTGAAACACGCGCGCGACGAGACGGAACGCTCCGTGGGGCTGTCGGCCGAACTGAGCAACAAGGACGGCCAGCTCAAACACATCACTGAGGAGCTCACGGGCGTGAGTACGGAACGAGCGCGGCATGACGCACCGGGCACGCGACAGCGAAGGCAGCGACGTTGTGCTCAGGGCTGGAAATCGCTCTCGAGAAGTGCGAGTCTTTGTGTCGCAGGATCCCTTGTCATCAGGGGTCGCCAGGGTCCAAGAGTCGCAGTAAACGCTTTCGTTTACTGCGACCCTTGGATTTCCAGAGATCCCCTTAGTGGTCAGAGGGCATGAGAAGTCAGAAGGACCCACGAACCGCCGGAAGACTCAGCAGCCGCGTCGGACTGTTGTGTTTTTACCATATCAAGTGGTACCAAAACACTAGTGAACCCCAGTGAAATTCAAAGTGTGGTCGCGTTCACGGAAGCCACCGGGCACGGGAGGACGTATTGTGGCTTTGTGCGGCACAATATGTCGTCTCATTGTCATTTAAGTGTGTTTCAGTTAGGTGTCCGGTCAGAAACGATAGGATAAAGAGCAGGTGCGACGTAAGATAAGGTTCAAAGTGTTAACAAAGTATACTTTGAGAAGCATCTATGTAGATCTCATTTACGTTTTGCAGATAAATGTCGCAATTGAAAGGCAGGTATTGCATCTGTTCGTCTATGTCTCAGTTGGTTAGAGGGTCTACCGTACAATTGACCAATCCTTGGAGCGATGAGCCTAAGCCCCTTTCGGCGGTTGCTGTTTGCCCAAGAGCGGAATGGCAGGTGGTCGGTGACAGCGACCACACTAAGGTCGGTTGACGTCAGAGGGTACGACGGGCTTTCGGGTGGGGGTTTCGTCGCAAAATTCTGCCCTTGACCCGCAATTTCGCGGTTGGATCGTGGGGTGATGGCTTGCGCAGCAAACGCTGCTTAGCATGGGCGCTGATCCCGGAGCGCCACCAAATCAAAAACTTCTGATAATCGAAAAGTTTGCAAGGGGCTGTCCACACATACGTTTTGCATATTTGGCCAGTTTTTAACTTTCCCATTCTGTTTTACTAAAGACGGCGCGTTGCTGGTCATGAGAGGAAGCCAACGGCATATGGCTTCAAATTTTTAAACGTTGTTGTACTTCAGCAGAATTTGCAACCCCTCTTAAAGGGGTTGCGTAATGTTACGCTATCCATCCCCGCCCTTGCCATGCCACCCGAGCGGACGTGTAACGAGCCGTGACTGTGCCGGCAGCTACGGAAGCAGCTCTCGCAACTGGGCTACTACTCAGACCAGGAGGCGGCGAGCCGGCCGAGTCGCGCCGCGGCGCCGCCGCCGGCCGCCGCGCCGGCGCTGGCGCCAGCGCCGCCCTCGCTCTCTCCGGGCGCGCTCGGCACGCCCAACGGCCGCGGCTCGAGCGCCGACTCCGGAGTTCGAGTCAGCTCTGACCGCGACTCGGTGGCCGCCGGCACCTCGGGCAACCTGAGCGACTCGACCACCAGCGGCGAGGGTACGACTGGGTTCTGTGTGACCGGCTGCGGTGCGTCCCTCCTCCTTCTTTTAACGTTTTGTTGGCGGCCTGTGCGAGCAGCCCGGCGATCCATTGGGGATGACTCGTTCTGTCCTGGCTTTTGCTGACGTCCTTCCAGAACTAAATGTAGGACGTGCTATTGATCACGGCTGGTCTGGGGTCAAGGCCCAGCATTCCCATACCAGTGCACTCTGAGAGGCCGGGGCTCATTTTTGGTTGCTGCTAATTGGTGCTTGGGTAGTTCACATCTGCAAGAGTGTGCAGTACACGATATAGACAAATGTTGAGCATTTCCTGTGGCTGCAACTCACGCGTGAAGTATACCGGTGGAATGGTGTTTCCAAACTTACGGGCATTAAACTTCCTCCTGAAGGCCGGGCTGGACGCACAGGCTGTGTTGTCTTGTTTTGTTGTCACTCATGGACTGGTGTATGTGGGGTGCGGACTTAATATCGTTTACATGTTTTCGTGACTCATATGCTTTTCACGTTTGGTTTTATGTTTTTCGTGCATCCGTCCTAATATTCCTTTGTGTACGCATCCATATACTCTTTTCCAGCTTTGTTTTCTTTGGAGGCGGCGTTGTTGGGCTTGTCTTGCTAACCACAAATAGCAGATCACTAAAATGATTCTGCCAAATAACTATTCGCAGGTTGGCTAGAGAAAGGAGACATCACATTCGGTTAGTTTCCATGACTGTGCCTTAAAGGCCTGTGGCCATATATATGCGTACAATGGAATCAGTCACAGTGCCTTCGTGTCCTGGGCCTCTGGGGGTCGTGCTAAGTGTTCTGTTTTGTAATGTCGTGACCCCATTGTCGCAACAAGCAGAGGTACAGCTGTCCATTGACTAACCTACCGTGTGCTTACCGCATTCACTAGGTTCTCATAAAATGGGACTTGGCATCGGATATGGATGTCTTTGAGATCGAATCAACATTTCCTCAAAGTAATAAACTTGTTGCAAAGCTCACTTGCCACGAATTTCATAAAAATATAAGCATACTAAGCCAAACAATTCCCCAAGCAGCATCAAAGTTGTGGTGTGAAAGTAGTCTACGGGTGTGCTCTAAAACAGTTTACTCTAACTCCACCCGCACTACCTAGCGCCACCTTGAAGCTGGCAGTGTATGCCGCTTGGCGAGAGCGGCCGCCCCACACCGTACCTATGTGCGTCTTCGCGAGAGCGGCCGCCCCACACCGTACCTATGTGCGTCTTCTCTCCGCAGCGGGCGCTCCGGCGCACAACCCGGACGGCGTGCCCACCGACTATGACTCGATATCGATAGTGTCCTCCGTAACCGCGTGCAGTCCCTACTACTACTACGCCCGTACGTGCCCTCCTCTCTCCGTGTGTGGCTGTAGCTGCGCTCCACGTCGTGCTGTGTGAGCCTCCACTGGCCTGCCCACGTGCCCACTCCTGGTGTAGAGCCACAAGTGGCAGGCGCAGAGCCACGTCAGGCGATAGCGCGCGGCTGTGGCAAGCTTACGCATGTGGCACCAATACCTGTTAGCGAAGGCAAGCACGAGCAGTAAAATTCATGATCAGTGATGCTGGCTATCAAAACATTAAGGTCAACAACGAAGATGGATAACGTATTTTGAAACATATGCCGCTCTCTCGCATTCTGAGTCCGTCCCTGCTGCCCTTGAAGAGAATGCCCCAAATTGGAAAATATTGAGGCAAGCATCAGATGTGATAAAATGAGCTCGCTTGTACCTTCTGGTATACTTTATGTGGAAAGACTGCTGTTGACAAAAAGGTCTGTTCTTGTAGTAAATGTTCTCCTCAATGCGTCATTGTTTGATTGCGTCTTGGAATATCTATATGATGTTGAGACACTATCGTAAGAGGCACTAGGCTGTGAGAAATTAGCACTCCGGAACCCTAGCACCCTAGCACCCCAGCACCCTAGCACCCACTTGTAGCACCTCAATCTTCTGAGGGGTGACCATGGCGATGATGGAGGTGTTTACTAACCCAGATATCATTATGTTTTCGTGTTTTGGCTACTCACCGTGGTGCTCTTGTACATTTATTCGTGAGTTTAAGGTCTTTGCTTGCGTTTAAATGCTCGATTGCGGCACCATTTTTAAGCTATCATATTTAAAATATTATATCTGTAGTAACTAGGATCCATGTCCAACTTCCTGCATTACGTAGCACAAAACGTGCCTCGTGATTGAAACTTTTACAACCTGCATAACATCGATTGAGGGCCAATGAACATCGTTATATTTGGAAATCGTGCTCACGAACGCCAGATATGAACGACCCGACGATTGTATTTCAATCGTCCTTGAAAGCTGCACTGCCGCCAATGGGATGGCAGGATCTGTATAACGTTTCTATAGCGTCATGCATGCCTGAATGAGGTTGAAATAGTCTACACGAAATAGCATTCACATATTCGCGGGCTTGTAGCTCAGAAACTAGATGGCTTGAGGTATTAAGATGGGCAGGGCTGTGAACTGCATCGAATGAAACTGAAGATGGCTATTTCAGCTCAAAACCCCATACAAAGGTGGAACACTCCCTTAAATTCACCGCTGCCAGCGGACTTAAGGTATCTGCCGCGTGAATACCAAACTCAGCACCAGCGAGGCGAACCAGACCCACCTGACCATGACCCCTGACCAAGTTACACCAGGTCGTTACACCTGACCAAGTTACGTGTCAAACACCGACCCGCCTTGCGGTCAGGCAATGTGTTTTATCCAGCACCGGGATGCAGCGGTCGGGATCTCCAGCGCTAAAAGACAGAACTGACTGGAGCATCGTAAAGGATATCAAACGAATGCCAGACAGTGTAGCTTTCGTCCGCCTTTGTGCCGCCTGCGTGGTGCCGTGTACTCCACGCGCTTCATAGCTCAGCTTGTGTAGCTGTCGTTGCATGAGCGCACCGAATGACCCCTGCTTTTTGGATGTACTGTCCCTCGGCTGTAGCTCAACATTGCTGTGATGTTTGTTCTGTTTTGCGCCCAGGTATGTGTCTCAGTGTCGAGGTGGTTGAGAAATGATGTCGTTTGGCTTCGTTCGACGCGAGCTAGCGCTGCTTTGCCGCGCCATTGCTGCTGACGCTAAGCCAGCTACGGCGGTTAGCCAGCTATGAACCAGACCCTCTCAAGCTGTATTGAGCTGATACCATCACTAGCTCCAATGATGAAATAAACACAGAGACCCAAATGGCGTCATTGGGTCCCTCCGCGTGCAGCCTACTTTGCAAAATAGTCTTGCATTTCAGGTGGCCCGCGAACAGAGTTGTGCTGTGGCTGAAACGGAAGCTTATTTCACCTCGCTTCGGTTGCTATTGTTCATCTACGTCACCGTGTCACTATGTTTCAGGCAACCTGTCTCTTTCCTTGAGTCCGTGTCTCCCTGCTTCTCGCCTTTCTTGGAGCATTCCTGCTCTGCCCTCGGAGTGCTTCCTCTATATCTGCATGTGCCCCCTGTCTCTATCTCTCCCGCTCGGTAGTCCCCAAATCCTGCTGCGTTTTCCCTCTGTCTCGTCCTCCTCGACCGCCTCGGTCCTGACCGCCTCTCTATCCCTCCCGCCTGGCAGTCCCCAAATCCTGCTGCGTTTTCCTTCTGCCTCGTCCTCCTCGACCGCCTCGGTCCTGAAGTCCACTGTCCACCTAGGAGCGGCGGACGGCCAGTGCGGCTCGCGCTACTCCCTTTCCCCGCCCTGATTCTGACGTCCCGTGTGGTTGGCCGGCAGCGGCGGACAGCCAACGCGGCTCGCGCTCCTCCCCTTCCCCGCCCTGATTCTGACGTCCCGTGTGGTTGGCCGGCAGCGGCGGACGGCCAGCGAGGCTCGCCCACCATGTCGCCCCTCACGCTGTCGCACACAGTCGACGTCGCCTCCATCTCCAAGTCGGCTGAGCAGCTGGACTCGCTTGACCAGCTGGACCGCAAGCTGCGTCCTAAGGGCGCCAAGCAGGGGACCTGGGGCAGCATCTCGCGGGTGTTCTCGCGCCAAAAGCAACGCAAGCAGCTGCATATGGGCGCGCACACAAGTTAGTAGTGGTCTGCTGTGGAGGGGACGTCGAGGGAGCAGGTGGGGTTGACGCCAGCTGACTATGCGGAGATGATCCGCGACATCAAATGCGTGTGCTCTCGGCTACGTGACGTGGTGTCACCAGTTGGCGGACCCGCCAGTAAAGCCCCGCGCTAATGGCGTGTTTTCGTTTTTGACAGATGTCCAGCCTAAGCTCTCAGGAAAGCCCTCATAGCATTAATCAGCTTCTAACCTCCACCGTTAGCTTTCGTCCTGGTGTCAGTCCTCTGCTGTTGTGCCGTGTGTGGGTCACGCATGGGCCGAGGTTTGCTCGCGGGCTCAGCCGCGCCACACTGTAGCCGTCCTAGCCGCTTCCGTCCTCCCCGACATGTTTGTCATTACGTGGTGCCCGTGCCTCCCCCCGGTGTCGGACCGCCCGTAACGCCTCGCCAATAGCTGCCAACCGTGTCCACTGCCACGTCGCATGCCGCCACCTGTCGCCGCTGCTGCGCACCACTAACTGAGCCGGCCGCCGGCGGGCTGCAGACGACGAGACGTGGTCGCCACACTCGTCGCTCTGCTCGTCGCCGCTGACGGACGAGTCGTACGCCGAGAAGCTGCGCCTGCTGGAGGAGGCGCAGCAGCTGCCCATGGAGCGCTGGAAGGCCTCGATGGTTCTGGCCTGGCTCCAGGTGACCCTCGGCATGCCGCAGTACGGCCCCGCCTGCGCCGAGAACGTCCGATCCGGCAAGGTGGGCGTCGCCTGTTGGCCGACTCTCTCCAGCTTAGTCACAGCTGTGAGAGCCGGTGACGCTGTGTGCCGTAATGTACCCGCTCGTCAGACAGTGCCGGTGATGGGATCGTGTACTTTATTGCATACCAACTTTGTAGCTGAATTGTATTTTAGCTGCCATTTGGGGGGGGGGGGGGGGCGAGATGGCTCAGACATGAGTATGATCGTCTTCCACGTGAGAGGCGTGGACTCGATTCTGAGCCAAGCTAAAGACTCCGGGTACTGAAATATGTCGTTAGTGCTCCAGGAAACGTCGCGGGCTCCCGTGCTCCAGGCAACCTTTTTATATCTAACAAGTGACTGTTGTTTCCTGCAATGGTATGGTTTGAAGAAAAGATCCACATTTTAGTGCACACGTACGGTTGAGGAAGTTGTTGCCTCACTTACCTTCCATGAGTACGCTGTTTGGCGGTAAGCACCACGGGAGGTCTCGTGTAACCCCTCCGGTGGGGTTCAGACGTGGCGCCACCTGGCGTCTGCCCTCTGGTCTGCAGGTTATCCCACAGGCGATGGCTGCCCCCGAGCAGAAGCGCTCGCTCCGTTGGACCTCTTTGATAAGTTCGGGCGTGACTTCCAGGCCGCCGGACCCTGCCCTCCTCTCGTGTGTATCTAGCCCAGGCGTCGGAGGGTGTCGCTCCGTTAGCTCCCCGTCCGTCCGCCAGGTGATGCTGGAGCTGACGGACGTGGACCTGGAGCGTGTCCGTTAGTTCCCCGTCCGTCCGCCAGGTGATGCTGGAGATGACGGACGTGGACCGGGAGCGTGTCTATTAGTTCTCCGTCCGTCCACCAGGTGATGCTGGAGCTGACGGACGTGGACCTGGAGCGGGGTCTTGGTATCCTGCAGCCGATGCACAAGAAGAAGCTTCGGCTGGCCATCGAGGAGCTGCGCCAGCCACACCTCTGCAAGTACCCGTACATCTCTCAGCTGAACCACGGCTGGGTGGCGGCTGAGTGGTTGCCCGACGTCGGCCTGGCGCAGTACTCCGACATCTTCAGCGCCCACCTCATGGATGGACGGATGCTGGCGCACCTCACCAAGAAAGACATGGAGAAATACCTGAACGTCACCAGGAAGTTCCACCAGGTGAGTTGGCGCTGCGGCAACGCTGTGTCCGGCGCGGTGAGGTGATAAGCGGCGGCGAGCCAAATGTGGACGAGGCTTGTTTGGAGCGCATTACGTGCTCGTACCGTAACCGAACGATGATGGATGGTAATGGTAAAATGTGGAAGCGGTACAGAAAGGCTACCAGATAAAATTAAATCACGACGGAGGCCTAACTCACATGCGCTGTATATTATGACAGCTGTGTGGTGCGACCCGCTGGTACTCTTCGGCCGTCTGAACTGTGTCAACTCAGGCCCCGACTCTCACCCGATACCACGCTGCGTCGCGTTGTTGGTGGAGCGCTACAGCGGCGTCGGCGGCGTCGGGAGCCAGCACGGCCGAACCCTGCGGCCTCTCCCGCCACCGCCGCCCTCGCCGTCACCCGTGACGTCACCCGTTACATCACTGGTCATGTCACGTGGCCAGGTGTCGATGCTGCACGGCATCCAGCTGCTGCGGCTGCTGCAGTTCGACCGCCAGATCATCTGCGAGCGCCGCCAGCGCAGCGAGCTGAACGGCGACGACGTGCTGGTCTGGACCAACGCCCGCTTCGTGCACTGGGCCCGCTCCATCGACCTGGCAGAGTACGCTGATAATCTCAAAGGTTAGTGCACAGTGGAGCTGAAGAACGTGACGCCAGCCCACTTGTTTCCCTAAAAGGAGGCCGTGTTTCGTGTCATGTTTTATTATGTGTTGCATGTGTTACGGACAGGAAATTCATGTTTTGGTAGCCATTAGTGCTCAATGTAAATTGAATTAACATCGGTTCCTCTTTTTCCATCTTGTTGAGCACCTGATGTAACGTTGGACGTGATGAGGAACCAGTTTGATGTAACCGCTCGTTCGTGTTGACTGGAATTCAAATGGACGAAGTTTCGACTCTTCAGCCGCTGAGTTTCGGCTGCTGTGACGACATGCTGTTGGTGGTGCGGCTGTGGTGCTGCCGCGATCGCCGCCGTGCCATTAGTGACCGGCTGCTCTGGTGTGCGCCAGACTCGGGTGTGCATGGGGCACTGGTGACACTCGAGCTCTCCTTCACGGCGGACACCATGGCCACGGCGCTGGGCGTGCCCCAGTCCAAGAGCATGATCCGCCGGCATCTGGCGGCGGAGCTGGACAAGCTGGTGCGGCCGGCCAGGTGAGCGGCTCGGCCCGGCTCGGCTCGGCTAGTCTGGGCGGGGCTCGGCCCGCCTGGGCTCGGCTCGGCTCGGCCCGGCTCGGCTCGGCTCGGCTGGTTTGGGCTGGGCTCGGCCCGCCTGGGCTCGGCTCGGCTCGGCTCGGCCCGGCTCGGTTCGGCTGGTTTGGGCTGGGCTCGGCCCGCTTGGGCTCGGCTCGGCTAAGCTAGGCCCGGCTTGGCTCGGCTCGGCTTGGCTCGGCTAGTCTGGGCTCACAACACTCCACTAGAGACGGGCCTCACCACTAGCCGGCCGACATCCGGCTGCTAATAATTAGGTCTAGGTCTTTATTGCCAGGTGCGAAACAGTCCTTGTTTTCTCCTGCGTGACTCTAAGCCTGATCATTACTCAAAGCGTTATTGAAGGCGAGCATCTGAGGATCCGCCTTCAGAGTAGAGCGTGTAGCTTGATAACACCGGCCAGCATCTGAGGATCCGCCTTCAGAGTAGAGCGTGTGGTTTGATAACACCGGCCAGCATCTGAGGACCCGTCTTCAGAGTAGAGCGTGTGGTTTGATAACACCGGCCAGCATCTGAGGATCCGCCTTCAGAGTAGAGCGTGTGGTTTGATAACACCGGCCAGCATCTGAGGATCCGCCTTCAGAGTAGAGCGTGTGGTTTGATAACACCAGCCAGCATCTGAGGACCCGTCTTCAGAGTGAAGATCTCGCCAGCGTGATATGCACGGCTTAGGATTCTTGTACAACAGGTTTTTGGTTTCTCTCATAGTAGTCGAAATGGCGTATAGAATCGTTAATGACTCGATCATTTGAATGCGCCGTAAACTGAGATGTTGAATGCCCATAAGACGCTGTGCCCCATCGAGTGACAGAGGTAATGGGGATCTTTTCGCACCCGATTCAAAACCCTGGCGCTGTGGCAGATGTTGACCTTTATTCGCGGTGGCTGATGGTGATGGCTAGCTGATAGTGTGCCCCTGTCACCCGTCCGCGAGTGCGCTGGTCGGCTGTTGTCCTGGCTTGGCTGGCGGGCTGCTGGTGAGCTGGCACCGTCGTCAGCGCGCTGACCGGCGCTGACCGGGGCGCGGCCGTCGCAGGGTGCTGCTGGACGAGGAGGCGCGGTACGCGCGCTGGGAGCAGGAGCGCCGACGCGCCGACCGGCCGGCCGCCGCCACCCTGGGCCGACCGTTCTCGCGCTCGTACGCCAGCGGTCTGCAGCGCAGCTCCGACAAGGACAAGCGCGGCTCCAGTCTCCGGGTGAGGGCTGCCGACGCGGCCGACGCGGCTGACGCGGCTGACGCGGCGGCCGACTGCTGACGGGCACAAGGGCAGGGGAGCATGACGTCAGCCGCGGAGTCGGGGGGTCTCGAAACTACTGCAGAATATGACTCATGGTCAGATGCTTGCGTGCCAGAGACTCGCCAGGGATGCGGGACCCGAATGGGAGGGACTGTGTGCCAGACCCTCGCCAGGGATGAGGGACTCGAATGGGAGGGACTGTGTGCCAGACCCTCGCCAGGGATGAGGGACCCGAATGGAAGGGACTGTGTGCCACACCCTCGCCAGGGATGCGGGACCCGAATGGGAGGGACTGTGTGCCAGACCCTCGCCAGGGATGCGGGACCCTAATGGGAGGGACGGTGTGCCATATTCTCGCCAGGGATGCGGGACCCGAATGGGAGGGACTGTGTGCCATGCCCTCGCCAGGGATGCGGAACTCGAGTGGGACGGTAGAAATCAGATCAGGCTTGTCTGAGAAGTAATCACTGAGTGTGTAGAGGCAAGTGTTATCAGATCCACCGTGTCCGCTGTTTGATAACTCCTCCCCCCCCCCTCCCGATGACAACCTTGCAAGTAAACTGGTGCATGATAGGTAAAGAGGCACTTCAGGAGTGGCTGGTTATCTGTGATATATGTGATATTGTATGTTCAACGTTTGCTAACGAGGATGAGGGGGTCATGACGTTGTGCCTCCTCTCTGCCATGAAATAACCTAACAGTGGTATGCCCTCCAATGAACTCACCTTCTGTCTCTTTCGCGACGGTCTGACAGAACATGCAACTCCAGTTCATGCACAAGAAGGTTTGCACTTCCATAAACTTGTAGTGTTTCCTGTGTAGTGTCGACGCTGTCCTTTTAGAATCGTTTGATCGTCTCAGCCGTGTGAGAGGTGACCCTGGCCCAGTTTATGGCGGGGCAGCGCGAGTATTACGGGCTGGTTACAGTGGAATTCATGTAGCATTGAGTTTAATTTTAGTTGAAGCAGATTCCAGCCATACCTGGCTTATTTGCTAATATTCGTTTGTCGCAGGACTAGTGTTCATATGTTGGCATTCGCACCGCAGTGGCGTATCTAGAGGACGTCAAAAGGCCAGAACTACTTACGTCATGCTCCTTTGGTTTATGTCATCGACCCTTTTACTAAAATGAAAGCGAAGGTAAAATAAAATGCCTGAAACGCCAGCCGCCAAGGACTGGTTATTCTAAATTGCCTCTAAACACGCCACTGTTCCCCCCGTCTCAGTACCCGTGCACATGTTTTTGAGACCCTTACTGATGCGTTCTACCGTTTTTAAAGCCCACCGCATGGTGCAGTTCGCAGGTAATTAGCTCTACTCCTGTCATACATGGTGGCTGTCTTACGCTCTGTTCACTCATCCCTGGCTACTCTGTTAAGTAGGCGAAGCAGCGTCGCTTCTAACGTGCTCTAAATGCATGCATAGCGGAATGGATCCTTCTCCAACGTCGTCACAACACCCCCCAAGCTCACGCAGCGCTTTTGTCTTACAACTCTCCAACACACCCTGTGATGTTTTCGTGCGTGCAATGCCGATGGCATGTATGCTTATGTCATGAATAGTTCTGGGAGGAAATTGAACACACGTGTCGTGGATGTACAGTTAGTTCCATTTTAGATATGTCACGCTACCTTTTGTGTCATGTGCACGACGGACAAACAAAGAACCTGGGGCCTTGCGTAGAACGGTAAAAAAACAGGCAGTGCGATTTCAATGGAACAGCGCGAGTTCTTAAAGAGCAGTCTCTTTTCGGACCCTCGATCCGAAATGTAGCAATTTATTTCCGTATCATTGCAAAGTCACTCATGTTATTCTGCGAAGACAAGTCTTGTTCATTCGCCCATTTTTTTATGGTAACATTCACGCAAATTGTCTTGGCTGTTCGGTGAATCGCTTTGGTAGGCCAAATTTGAGGCTCTGCAGGGTGTTTTTAGGCGAGGAAAAATATTGTAAGCCATAAGTTTTATAACTAGAAATTTATCAAAGCTGTCCGTTCATTTTCCCCATAGATATTGTTTAAAATCCTTTGATATCAGGAACTGAAATGTCTGCGTACCTGATGCAATGAGCTTATCGAGGGAGAAAGAGCCATTATGGGATATGTAACATCCTTCTGTTGCGTATCACACAATAAGTAAATTAATCCATGAGAAGCGGGCCATTGGGAAGCAGTCACTGTGCAAGACATAAGCGTGATGTTTCTCATTGGGGTGGACTAGGTCACACATGTTCAGTACTCAGACGGGAACAAGAAACGTTGGCGACGTCTTTGCCTATGACTTCCTTTGTAATGGTGAGAAAGCGGTATGATTGCAGTGACGGCCCTCAAGTTTTCCTACATAAAATACGAACGTGATTATATATATATATATATATATATATATATATAATCATATATATATATATATATGTGTGTGTGTGTGTGTGTGTGGTGCGTGCGTGCGTGCGTGCGTGCGTGCGTGCGTGCGTGCGTGCGTGCGTGCGTGCGTGCGTGCGTGCGTGCGTGCGTGCGTGCGTGCGTGTGTGTGTGTGTGTGTGTGTGTGTGTGTGTGTGTGTGTGTGTGTGTGTGTGTGTGTGTGTGTGTGTGTGTGTGTGTGTGTATAAGCACAGCTTCCTGACTTTGTCCGCGGTGGCGGCGCTGCGCGTACCGCGTTCGAAAGGTTAAAAGAAACAATCGGGAATACTCTGTAAACAGTCCACTCTCTGGTCTGGAGACTACGAAAGAGCTCCCAGACAAAGGAACGTGTTCTGATACGTTGTCTACGCTTAGACCTGAAACCAGCTTCCATAAACAGCCGTCATACTGCATGGCCTATTTTTTACGTGACCTGTCTACCCACCCAACCCCATCACTGACAACACGTCGCCAAAAGATATTCCTCAGCGTTCTTCCCCACGCAGATATTTTCCTGTACAACTGTCGATCTCCGACTCAGCTAACGCGTACTGGCTGTGACCGATATAGTGCCGGCCGTCGCTGCCTGTACTCAACGCTCTTCCCCGCTCTGACCGTACTGTCAACACTCAGGTCTACCCTAACCCAGCGCCCCGACACCGGACCCGGCCGGCGTCCTGACCCGACACCATCCGGCAGGGGTCGCTGAGCCGGGCATTCGGCCTGAAGACGCGCCAGGAGCTGCAGCAGAGGGAGCCGGTGTACGAGACGCCGCGGGCGGCGGCGGCGCGCGCGGCGCCCCCGCCGCCACCGCCGCTGGAGCGGCCGCAGTCCGTGGTGACGACCAGCAGTGAGTCGCGTGTCGAGAGGCAGCACCGCCGCATCAAGTCCATCAGCGACATGGAGACCATCACCGTGACGCCCGTCTGAGACCCGGCAGAGACGGCGCACTGCGGCGCGCGCTGGTGCAATACGGCAGCGGTCGGGCCGCGTTTACTGCCATCTAGCGGGCCAGTGAACACTTGAGCACGATTTTCGCCGGTGAGGCATTCGCTACGAATGGGTCAATGGATGGTGGACGCGCGGGAGTGCTGATACCCGGGAACTTCTGGGCTTGGTGACGACGACAGGCGGCAGCAGTGCACGTGCGGCGACGTGCGTTGTGCGGGGCGGCTACCCCCCGATGAAGGCCGCACGTCTCGTGCCCCTGTGATACCGGAGACAGCACAGCCGTCGTTTGCCAAATGCTCTAGTCATGCCCGCGGGCCGGGGTCGCCCCCGGCGTTTTCCGCGCCGCCCCTTTCCTCCCCGCCTGTACAAACGGTGTCCGGCGTCGGCCAGAGGGCGGCGCTCGCTCAAGTCGGTCGGCCGCGCCGCGGGGCTCGGGTCTCGGTCGGAGGTCTCGACCTCAAGGTGAAAACCGGCCTCGCCGGCCAGACCCACACTTTATATTGCGGAGACGGTGCAGCGCTGGTGGCTAAATAAAGCTTTACATATCCACGTATGGTGCTTGGTCCTGCGTCAATGTTCTGCCGCAGAAACTCTTGTTGGCAAGTCACCAATGACATCTGATTCAAGTAGCACATAATTCAGGAGCTCCATGTATTGTCGACAGGCGCATACAACTCTACCATTTGGGATGGAATCAGGAAAGACATCATCAATGCGCCCAGCGTAGGTATTCCATGGCAAGCCCAATGCATCAAATCACCAAAAGACAGCTTGTGGCCTGTTTTGCTGCACTGGTTTCTCCCTAGCTTAAACCTGTAATGAGCAGCTGGACAGTAGCGATTCCCAAAGGTGCGACACCACAATTAATTTGAGCTGCTTTTGGACGCATGACAGGATTCTCGAGTCCCAGTAGTTTGAGGGCGACTTGCTATGAATATGCGAAAATGAAGTTACCAGCAGTTAGCACCAAAATATCATGCACAACATACAGCACGTTAACCCGCATTCGCTTATCGCTTCTTGAGGCCGCTGAATCACAATGTTGTGTTCTGTTATCCAAGGACAGGCGTCAGTCCACACTGCAGCACACTCAAATGGTTAACGCATTTAAGCACGATGTCCCCAATATAACTCCAGCGGCACAGACTTAGTGCCGATCGATAAGTGTCACACCACATGGTCTTTACACCGTGTTACTGATTCAACACATCAGGTGAATAGGGTTACTGATCAGATACTGCTTGGACTCAATGTCAAATACCAGTACCAAATAGTCAGCTGCCGGTCTTGATCAACGTGCCTATTGAAGACCATACTTCGGTGGCTGCAGACGACTGCCCTTGACCGGGCCCCATGACCGCTGGCCAGACCGTTTTAACCATGATAGAACGACAGGTAGAGAAAGACAGGTACCCGGCAGAAAGATATGGCGAGAAAGGCCGGTACCCTGCAGCCCGGACCTGCGAGCACAGACCGGTACCCTGCACGCCCCCCGACCTGCCGAGCCAGGACCGGTACCCTGCCGCCCTAACCGTCGAGGCCAGGCCGGTACCCTGCCGCCGACCTGCCGAGCCAGGCCGGATACCCTGCCGCCCGACCTGTCGAGCCAGGCGGTACCCTGCCGCCCCGACTGTCGAGCCAGACCGGTACCCTGCCGCCCGACCTGCCGAGCCAGGCCGGTACCCTGCCGCCCGACCTGCCGAGCCAGACCGGTACCCTGCCGCCCGACCTGTCGAGCCAGACCGGTACCCTGCCGCCCGACCGTCGAGCCAGACCGGTACCCTGCCGCCCGACCTGTCGAGCCAGGCCGGTACCCTGTCGCCCGACCTGTCGAGCCAGGCCGGTACCCTGCCGCCCGACCTGTCGAGCCAGGCCGGTACCCTGCCGCCCGACCTGCCGAGCCAGGCCGGTACCCTGCCGCCCGACCTGCCGAGCCAGACCGGTACCTCGCCGCCCCACCTGCTGAGCCAGACTCGCGCGTACATTTCGAGGTCTATCTCGTCCCCTGGATCCTGCGGCCCCCTTCACTGTGCGGGCGTGTCCATCACCGTGATCTAAGGCATTTGAGCTACCACGGCATCGCTCTCCATATTCTTCATCAGCCTATAATAGAATCGGATGCAGTTGTGGTAGTTCTCGACGGAGATCCTCTCGTCGTTGCCGTGGAACATGCCGAGCTGATCCGGCCGCAGCACGATGGGGTTGAAACGGTACACGTTGTCGGTGAGGTGGAGGTAGTGGCGCGTGTCCGTGTTGGCCACCATGACGGCCGGCGCCGTCAGAACATCATCGCCGTAAAGCTGCCGCACAGTGCCGGCTAGCAGGCCGAACGGCGCGTCATCCTCCCCGTACGGCGAGATGGGCGACGCCGGCGAGTGGTGCAGAACTTCAAACTCCATCTCCGGGTCTGAGATGGCATTGCGGTCGCACGCCATCACGTCGTCGCGGTCCTGCAGCGGCGAGATGCGGTGGTTTATGATAGCGCTGGCGTGCGCCGGCACCACGTTCTCCTTGTACCCACCCCTGAGCACGGTGACGGCGGTGGTGGTCTGCACGCTGGCGCGCAAGGCTGGGTTCTTCAGGAAGGCGCGCTTCAGCACGGCGCCAAACAGCCACAGATTGGCGTAGACGAGCCGGAACGGCGGCGACGCCACGGGCCCCATGACGCGCAGCAGCTCCATCTCGGGCCCGCGCCCGAACAGCACCGGCTGCGGGTCGGCGTGCAGCCGGTTGACGGCGCGCGCCAGCCGGCCGACAGCCGTTGGAACCGGCGGGATACTCGAGTGGCCGGCCTGGCCGCGCGCCGTCACCTCCAGCGCCAGGTAGCCCTTCTCGCTCACGCCGACCACGGCCAGTGGCTGGCGCACTCCCGGAAAGAAGCCCTGCATCAGCGTGATGCCCTCGTCGAGCACGAAGAGCGGGCGCGCGCCGCGCTGCTCCAACAGGTGGCCAATTCGCGCGGCGCCCTCCCGCCCCGACACCTCCTCGTCGTGCCCGAGCGCCACGATCAGCGGGCGGCGTGGCAGGTCGCCGGCCAGCAGCCGCCGCTCCAGGCTCTCCAGGATGGCGTGCGTCGTCTGCTTGACGTCGATAGCGCCGCGGCCGATGATGTAGCCGTCCTGGACGAGGCCGTCGAACGGCGGCCAGCTCCAGTGCTCTTCGACGACCGGCACCACGTCCATGTGCGAGAGCAGGAGGTAGGGCGACAGCTGGGGCTCGCTGCCGGCCACCGTCAGCAGCAGGCTCAGCTCGTTTACCACCTCGACCGTCACCGCGTGCGAGCTGAACACCGTCGGAAAGCCTGTGGCGGAGTCGTCAGTCTGTCACAGGGGAACGGCCCGCTCAAACGGCGGAAGCTCGGCAGAGGCATTGCTTGAAGCGGACCAACCAAACGGATGTATGCCTATGCATCATTAAAGAACGTTTACGGGCGGAGTTTAAATCCAGCACCGGTATGAAAAAGAAAAACATTTCATCCTGCTTTGAGACATTCAATAATAACTGCAATATTTGAACCCGCGTTGAGCCCCAATGTTCCGTTGAGTCCCTATGCCCCGCCGCACCCAACCGGGTGCTGACGCGCCGGCAGAGGCTCCGCACACGACTCAGCCGTGCTGATGGTACAACAGACCACTTACTCACCACGAGGTGTTGGTAGTATCCCGGGTCACCAACTGCCCTTGAGGTGCTGGTAGTACTCCGGACCGTTTACTGCCCCCGAGGTGCTGGTGGTACCCCGGGCCGCTTACCGTCCCCGAGGTGCTGGTGGTACTTCAACCGCTTTTTGACCTCGAGATGCTGGTAGTCCTCCAGGCCGCTTACTGTCTCCGAGGTGCTGGTGGTACCCCGGCCACTTGCTGCCCTCGAGGTGCTGGTGGCAGTAGCGTAGGCAGAGGGGGCACAGGAGACGTGTGCCCCCCCCCCCCCCTCCTCTCAGGTTCCCAAAACCCAAAGGAACTCAAAGGGCCCTGGGAACCTACGATTAAGGGCCAGAAGACAGCTGAAGGTCTCATTTACAGGTCCCGGCCCTCAGGGCTGGGCACTTCAATGCCAGTCAGAGGGCCCTGCGCGCTGATCAGGGGCCCACTGAGGCGATAAGGACCTATATTTCGGCCAGACGCCACCAGTAACGCACAGTCGGCTCGGGGGCCGCATGGGCCTAAGGGCCCATTTCTCAAGCAGGGGCAAAGCCGGAACCAGCTATTTACATTGCTCGGCGCTCCACAGCGCCTAAGGGGCCCCGTGATGTCAAGGGGCCCTGAGTCGGACAGAGGCGGTGTTCGTGGAGATCCGAAGAGCCTGTAGGGCCCACCGAGTTCGACGATCAAGGGCGTGATTGGAGAGTCTAAGGGCATAAAGGGCTGGTCGGAGTCTTATTCGGGGGCCCTGACCCGCGAAGACAGACCCTCAAATAGTGGTCAGAGGGTCAGGTCAATTCTGACTGAATGTTAAAGATTTCCAGGTCAAGATGATTTTGCCATCTTAATACAAATTGTTGACCCATTTTGCTTTTCACTTTACATTCGCGTAATTCTTGCTATCTCTGTACTACCCAGACAAAAAATGCTGATAAAGTTTCTGAGTTCTGTTGGTTTAAAAAGTCCAGTGAGCCACTGTAAAAGGAAGAGCGCCAGCGATTTATTTCATGCAATCATTAACGCATGATTTCGTCAGTTAATTCACTATAAACTTAGGCAGAACTGATCTCGCGGTAGCGTCTGTAGAAAAATCTTCCAGTTCAAAAATATTCCGGTATGAATAAAAATATTCCGGAAACTATTCCAGAAAAACTATTCCAACTATGAAAGACAAAAATGTGTAATATATATATATATATATATATATATATATATATATATATACATATATATATGCATATATCTGAGAAAAACGTGTCCTCAATAACAAAAGGGTCATATCCGGCGATTTCTTATGGGGGGGGCCTCTTACTGCCAGGAGGCCCTTTGTCAACCTTGTGCCGCCCCCCCCCCCCCTTTGCCAAGGCTCCGGCTGCGCCTCTGGCTGGTGGTACCCCAGGCCACTTACTGTCTCCGAGGTGTTGGTGGTGACCCGTGCCACTTACTGTCGCGGTGTCGGTGATTCCCTGGGCCACTTACTGTCGCGAAGGTGCTGGTGGTAGCGAAGCAGCTGCTCACGCGGCGGCGGGTCGTCCCGGGACGTTGAGACGGTGGGAATGCGCAGGCCCTGGGCCAGCCGGTCCTCGCTGCCGCGCAGCGAGGCTGGCTCGAGGTCGGCGTCGCTCAGGTCGGCGCTGCTGAAGCGGTAGCGGCGCCGGCGGCAGCTGAGCGCGCGGCCCGCCACTACTGACACCAGCCCTACTATCAGGGTCAGTGCCACCTTGCCGGCCGTCACAAGGTCCCACATGATGGCAGGGGGGAGGGCAGCGGTTTGGAACGCTACCAGCCGGTGACGACGGGATCGGCTCACGACGGGACCACTTCGCGTGACCGCCGCCCGGCTACAGCTAAGCACTGCTTGGGTTATCGTCGCCGCCCCAAACACGAGCGCACCGTCGGCCTCGGCCGCCGTCAAGGCCGTCAGCACTGGCGTATCAGGCGGCCCGTCTCGGTGCGGCCGACCAACCAACGGCCTCGGTGCGCCCCTCCCCGCCGTCACACCCGCTCAGAGTCCGGCCGACCGAGCGGCGCGCGGCGAGCCTTAATCTGGTTATCGCCAGTCTGTAGCAGACGGCGGGCGCGCCGCTCCACCCAATACACATGTCCGCACGTCGATGGTCCGAGAGATGGAGGTGAGGAAATTGGCAGGTTCGAGTCCGGGCAAAACCCGGCTCGCGGCGCAGAACTGACAACGGACCCCATGCAAATGCAAATTGTCAACTTTATTTCCCGGACACAGTGAACGGCCCGTTGCATAACAATGACCATAAATCTCTTAAATTCACCGCCAGGGCAATCGCGGAATCCCAGATCCGCGGCGTGGCCTCGAGGGGTGGCGATTCGATCCGTTCCACAAAAATACCAAAGTAAACATCAGAATGCGCGGATCGATCCACTCTACAAAAACATCAAAAACACAGAAATCAGGATAGAAAAAACTTGGCTGGTTGGTGACATGGGAACCGGGAGTAGCAATCTATTTCGGCACAGCGCTGATAGCCTTGATTACCGAACCGATCAGGATAGTTGCATGCGATATGCTCGACCCGTCGACGAAACACGAGTTTCGTTACACCACCTTTGCGTGAAACCCAACCACCAAATCGATCTGGTGTTTAAAAGCCGCCAAAACCCCAGATCTCGAAATAGCTACGCTCGGCTCGAACAGTTGTCCGTAGAGCTCAATGAAAACTCCTGCATGCTGCTGCATTTCACCCGGACTGTGCGGTTAACTTCAGCAAAGTTTAGATGGGATTCATAAGCTGTATTGAATTTTGCGGACATAAAGCGGGAACGGCCTTTGTGTAGACATGCGGAGATCACAAAAATACGTCTACTCACAACCATACACAACAAAACAATGCAGTCCTCAAGCCACAGACGAGTCAGAACGCCCCAGATTACACGCTAATGGTTACGCTGTGGATTGGAAAGCCTATCCTTGTCTTGCAAAAACGAGCTACAAAGTTACGATCACCAACCGATAACATGATCACTGTTGGACACAGACCGCTCGGTGATCAGTTGAAGCGCTTCGTCTGATAATGGATCGGCTCAAAGAAAACCCAACCATCGCCATTGTGTACAACAGCTAGCTGTACGCAGCGCAACTCCGACCCTACGAACAATGACTGATCGGGCGCCTGTTATAAAAATGTCGAAAACAGGGTCATCTAAAAATCGCAGCATAAGTCGGGATCGTACCACTTAGGCAGTGATGGTTTCACACGATACATGTGAAGAGTGTAAGCGATCGGCCCTGTTCCACGCTATCCTGTCCGTGATGCAACAGCCCGGCGTGAGGCTCCCCACGTCCCCAAGTCACGATGAATATGTAGTGGATAGAGTACAGCTTAAAGCGTTTCACCCGCATAGTTCCCCACGTCCCCAAAGCACAATGAATATGTAGTGGATTAAGAGCGCAGCTTAAAGCGTTTCACCCGCATAGTTCCCCACGTCCCCCCCAAAGCACAATGAATGTGTAGTGGATTAAGAGCGCAGCTTAAAGCGTTTCACCCGCATAGTTCCCCACGTCCCCAAAGCACAACGAATATGTGGTGGATTAAGAGCGCAGCTTAAAGCGCTTCACCCGCATAAAGTTCCCCACGTCCCCACAGCACAATGAATATGTGGTGGATTAAGAGCGCAGCTTAAAGCGCTTCGCCCGCATAAATTTCCCCACGTCCCCAAAGCGCGATGAATATGCGGTGGATTAAGAGTACAGCTTAAAGCGTTGTATCCGCATGAGGCCCCCCACGAGGTATTCATTACTAATGTCACTGTCCAACGGTTCCTCACACTCACACTCACACGCTCACGCCCACGCCACCAGAATACGGCCAAAATGATATTGTCCGGACTGGACGGATCAGTCCAGTTTACTATCCTGATATGCAGCTCCGGCTTTACTGCCATCGGACATGTGAAGCTGTGGCACTTGCAGATTTCGTCGCTCTGCATCCGAATCTTCAGTCGGTTATACCCATCTGCTTCAACATGCTAATGGCTTCTTCCTTCGACTGCAACCAGGAGGGGCCTTGATCATCATGAGAAGAGGTAAAAGTCAGTCACAACAAACTCTGTCGACAAACACTTGTGCTTCAATTCAGCCGCTTTGATTTGCTGCCAAAAAAAAATCCTGGGGAAAATGTCCAAAATTGGACTATACAAGCACGGTAGCAATTCCAAACGTATTCCCTGTTGTAGATTTGTTTGGAACGATCAGTCACGATCGTCAGTAGTTGTGAAATGACGGAAAAAGTGGTCACCAGCGACCTAAGCCGTACCTAACCATGAGCTCCTTCATGGTTTGGTCACGTACCTCTTCATCGTCCGCGGTCTTCGCTTCAAGGGCTCGAACCATCTTCAGGTACTTTATTGCGTTTTCCTTGTCTTTCAGTTTTTGGTAACACTTGCCGATCATCATGAGATTGCGACTGAAAAAGAAATACTTCATTGCGTCCAGACGACCAAGATTAACCCAGCGCAGGCTCGCCGGAAGAGCGACCTAAACATTCTTATGCGGAGTTTTAGATAAGACGCGTCTTCAAAGCAGTTCACGAACAACGATGTTGAATCAGAATGGTATGAGGAACAAATGTAATGGCATACAAACCGCGCCAGGATCGCTTCAAAATTGCTCAGGAAATCAGAAACACTTCCTGGGAATTCAGTGTTAGAGCAAAAGAGCGAGGTAACGTTGTATTGCGCACTGAATATTTGCATTGAAACGTGCAATAGCAAAAACACTGTGAATGAGTGGTAGCAGTTTATTGGGTGGTTCTAGCGGGCTGTCATTAGCTGACTTCGGCTATGATTACTTCAAGCCTTATCATGTATGATGTATCCTTGCCAACTGCATAACACGATTCCTGCCGGGTCTGCACCGCCTCTTCGCCTACTTATTTACCTTTGTTTGGTCTTGCTAGCTGGGAGCGCAGCGACTTGATTTTATGTTTTCTGATGTTAAGTAAGGTTCTATGCGTCGCTTGGATAGAAGGAAGGGCGCTCCTGGCTATCTGCTCTTGGGTAACGGCGCAGAAAAAGAAATAGGACTGGGCAGAGCATCACGATAAAACAAATAAGGACAGCAAAACGTACCTCTTGATTGGCCAGGCGAGACCCCGCCCTGCACTCAGCTGTCTGAAACAACGGTAAAAACATTAAGAACGTCACTAGCGACCCATGTCAATGAAGAGATGAGCTCCACTGCAAGCAGATGCCGTTCAATCACTGCAAGCTGATGCAGTTCAGTAGGTAGTCTGCTCACGTGGCGTCGGTGCAGTACTCCACAACTAGCATCCGGGTACAACACACAACACGGATGTTGAGCTTCTGAAGACGATGCACTTGAAACTTCAAGCAAAAATCGTGATAATGGTCATCGGCAAGGTACACACCCCGTAGTCAAACCCTTTCACCCAGGTACGCTAAGCCCGAGAGCCGGCGCTGATGCGGAGCTCACCTGAGCGGCGCCACCTACACCGTCTCGCACCTGAAACCGTCCGACAGCTGATCCGCCTTCAGGAAGTTGTCGAGCGCCTGCTGGAAGGTGGCCCTGGGCGGCTCGCCGTACACCACCGTGGCCAGTTTGCGCATCACCCACGATATGTCGGCCACGCTGTACTCCCACATGGCGATCAGGTGCCAGTTCGTGGCGTCGTCCGGACCGTACTCGCACGCCTTCTGGTGACGGAAACAGTCCCCAGATGGTGTGAGTGGAATGGTGGCGCGTGCAGGGGCGGCGGCCAGGTACACACTCCTGATGGTGGGAGGGGAGCGGCGACACAGGCAGGGGCGGCGGCCAGGTACAGCACTGCTGATGGTGGGAGGGGAGGGGAGGCGGTGACGGAGACACGAGCAGCGGCGACCCGGGGCAGCCAGCACGGACAGGCGCGGGGCACGACCGCTCATGTCAGTCACCAGGCGGTTGTATTCATAAAGTGCTCTAGAAAGCCGTGATTTACGTCATCGTTCCACACATACCAAAATTTGATAAACACATAATGAGGTATTGGCAATGTGGCTAAAATATGTCTCACGTACCTGGCATGCATTCCTCTGCATTATGCCACAACGTGACCAGGCGGTGACCTGCTGTCAGGGCCCTGCCCACCCAGACAGCGTGTGGGCAGAGTTAGGGTCTCGCTCACCAGCATGTGCTCCCTGATGGTGGTGGCTGCGTCAATTTGTGCCTTGGAGCCCTGCAGCTTGGTGATGGCGTTCAGATAGATGGCCATCCACTTGTGGCAGTTGGGGTCAGTGGCGTCCAGCGCCAGCGCTCGCTGCACGGTGGCCAGCGTGTCCTGCAGCAGCCGGAGCTGGGCAGCGTCCGAGCCGAGCGTCTTCTGGCGCTCGTAGTTGGCCCGCGCCAGTCGCCACAGTAGTCCGACGTCGTCGCCGCCCTGCAGGAGCCGGTCACGGCGCCGTCACAGTTCACCCTGCTGCCGATGCTGCCGAGCGTCGGTCCAGCCGTGGTCACCCTGCTGCCGATGCCGCCGAGCGTCGGTCCAGCCGTGGTCACCCTGCTGCCGATGCTGCCGAGCGTCGGTCCGGCCGTGGTCACCCTGCTGCCGGTGCCGCCGAGCGTCGGTCCAGCCGTGGCCTTCAAACTACACGGACGCCGTCCCGGGTCTAAGAAGCGGGAATCCCCTATCATGCATGACAAGTCGCGCGGGGTATCCCTGCCCTACCCACGGGCCACTGAGGTGGGGACCCATCGAGCCCAGCAGCAGCAGCAGCAGCAGCAGTAGCAGCAGCAGTAGTGATAGTGTTACGTCTCCGCCGCTCGTAATTCATCCCGATTTACGGCCACGCCGACAGACTATACCTGTTGTAGTCATAGGTGTGGGTTGTTTCCGAGCGCTCTTATGGTATAAACATTTCACCACAAGGGAGCACACGCCTGTACTTTGATCCACAGGGTCACAAGTCTGTATTTTAGCAAACATCAAGCAAAAATGCACGACGCACACCATACCAGAAGTTGGCAACGTATGAACTGAAACCTGAGAAATGTGATGCAATATCAAACATTTGACTGTTTAATCATACGTGCCAATAAGCCAACACATTCACTGTCGTTTCGTGCTTCCACTAAAACATGCCTGGTTGGCACAGACCCCGCTATTCGGAATATGCGTGATCATCGTTACTACACACGTTACCTTGTATGGCTCCAACTGTTCAGCAATCTGATCATATTTCATTTCGTCATAATATTGATCTACATTCTTCTTCAGCTGGTCCACACCAGCCATTGTTACTGTGACAGGTTGGGCTTGCAAATAGTGTTCAATGGGATAGCTCTTGAATTCCGACCCTGAAAAATATTGGTATTCGTCTGGAACTGGATGACCATCATTTTCAGCATGAACAGCGCTGCTCGTCCGGTCGAATGGCAGGATTGCTTACTCGGTATGTCAGCAACAAAGCCCTCACTACTGGAAACCCTGGTGGTGAACATCATCCTCCGGGTGGTGCACAGAAATAGCCTCGTGAAGCCCGGGATCCGATGCACAACCAGCACATCGCTGCGCAGCACCCAACCTCAGGCAGGTCAGGTCAGGACGGGTCCGGTCAGGTCAGGTCATAAGACCGCTCGGCCGTACACCATGAAAACTCTCGCCTTGCATAAAATGTAGCCCGAAATTCGTTGAGACTTACACTGTATGAAAAGAGATAGACTGAAAGTGATGCACAAAATAGGGTCATGATCTTCTATAAAGGTCAGTATATTCCCTGCAACTGAAACTCAATAGGTTTGAGAGTTGGCTGGGTGGGTTTAAGAGTTGGCATGGGTTAAAGCGGAGGCACTGCAGAACATGTGGATGTCACTTCCCAGACCTAAAGGAAATGTTCCAGTTTCAGATCTCATTGGGGATGTCCCAATACGGACATCGAGGAGTGCTTCATTTTTTATGGTTTTCAAAACGGTCAAGGCATGGTTAAAAGTGTACACTTATCTTATTCACGCTGCCATTGTTTTTCTAAAATGCTAAAAGTAATCATATGCTGCGGATAAAGATGCAGCTGTGAGGCGTTAGTCAACCACGGACCAGCAGCGGTGGTCGAGGCGTTAGTCAACCACGGACCAGCAGCGGTGGTCCAGGCGTTAGTCAACCACGGACCAGCAGCGGCGGTTGAGGCGTTAGTCAACCACGGACCAGCAGCGGTGGTTGAGGCTGTAGTCAACCACGGACCAGCAGCGGCGGGCGGCGGTCACGCCACGCCTTGTCTGCGGTTGAGATCATAAGACGGGTTCACAACCAATGAAAAAAGTAAAAGCCAATCAATGTATACCACAATTATTAAGCATGTTTGGCGTCTCCGATAAACAGCGGAGCAAGATAAGTCCCGCGTCCGTGTGGGCCCCAAGCCGGACCAAGAGGGACACTCAACCCCACCGCCAAACTATTGCAGGCCAGTCTGTGTGTGGGCCGGTCTGTACACTCTCCCCGGTCGGCGCCTGGCGCTACAAGGCCCCAGCTCAATACGATGATCAGTTTTAAAGCTGCAAGTTTGCATGGTGGACATGGACAGCAGAGATCCGGACTGGCAATCCATACTGCGTTCAGAAACTGATGGCACGCGTTAGTGATCTGTCCCGAGGTCCACTGAGCCCAACTGGAGAAAGCACATGGTGTATTATAATGTCCTATGGACCCGGAGCGGCAGGCATCAATGCACCGAACGCTTAACACAAGGCCCCGTGTGAGTCCGCGTGACAAAAATTTCGGCTCGTCGTCCGTCGCGCGTCGAAACTTCAGCACATTTGTCGCGTCGGAGAATTCCGAACGCAGCGCACAGAGTGTCTCGCGCCCGGACGACCGGTTAAATATCCTTCGCTGGGGTGGAGGGGGGTGGGGGGGGGGGGGGTAGTTTGACCCCGTGAGATCTCGAAAACTAAGAACACTTAAGCAACAAAATTCACAGGGTGGGTTCGCCTGTACGTGAACTTATTTGTGTCGCCAAAATCCAGATTGGTGTCCAACGTGTCTCATGTCGTCCTCATGCAGCCGTTATGAGCCAAGATACCCGTTCGTGGTAAAACATCCAGATTGGTCCTTTAAGGTTAGTGGCCTTGTTTGACTCTAAGAAAGTCAAGATGGCCGAAATCTATCAGATCGCTCCTATTTTGCCCCTCAAATAATTGTCAGGGATTTCGCTAGGCGGTATGCTCCCCAAAACGAAACCTTGACGTGGGTAATTTTGGGTTAGTGACCTACCCTGACCTTTAAAAATTTCACGGAATGTGGCTGCTGCGATCCGTGCCATTAATGAATTCGGAACCAGCTGGCGTTTTACATCACCAACTGGTACATGACACGCATCGCATCCTGCGTCATCCTGAAACAGTTTCTGTTCTCAGAAACTACCCATCCCATGTCTCAAAAACTTATATCAGTCAAACTGTAACACATGGTTTTGTCAACCACAGTGAATGTGGTGACTTTGGGTAACCCAAACAACTTTCAAATCACTAGGAGTCTATAAGATACTACACAAACTGTCTCCAGCCCATAGGCATAGGATTTTTTTAAGTGGCGAGGGGGCAGGCTGGGCTCACATCATATTTTACACATTTTGCTGGGGAGGCAAACTTGGCTATGAAGGGAACTGGGGAGGCAACCCAGTGACTGAGGGTGAGGGTGAGGGGGAAATGGTGACCTTTGCCACTCTTAATTTATAACAAAACCTTTCAGAGACCATGAAAATACCCCAATTGCTTTAGCATGTATACTTACAGCCGTTTTATCCCAATGCACAACCTTACATGAAAAGCTCACCCATGCCATTTGGCAAACAGGCTATCTAGTTTCCTAAAATAATTCATGCATTTCAACATCATTTCCACCAAGTACACACAGGCAAAATGATGCAAATGAAGGGGGCATGGTCAGTTATTGGGCAGGCACCTGCCTCCCCAATTATGATGTTGAATATGTCCTGGGCCTAGACTGGTCAGAATTTCAAACTGGAATATGTGAACCACACTGCCTCAAAATTTGTTGTGGTACACATTTCCCCAGCTGCCCCTGACAAGACGAGCTCTTGTCACAACATTTTAGACAGAAACAAATTAAGAAGTTTCAACACAGTCTAACAAAAACAATCACAAATTAATATTTTTGTCTTCTCCTCCAAGAGCCTAAACCAAATTTCAGATACTGTGTATGGAGGTGGTCCTAATGATGCTCAGTGTTTGCCTAAAATAGCAAATGACAACTCCAATGTTTCCAGAATTGCCTCTTAACTCTTAAACAAGACTCTGATGTGGGCACTAATTACCTTCCCAATCGTCTCACAACACACGGCTCACACAGCATAGCTTGCCTCCCGCCCAGAATCACATCACACTTCACAGTGCTTACAATTTCGGCACAATTTATCACCATATGCTAGTAAGCGCCCTCTTGCAGATAATAGTCACTGTTACGAAATTGCACAGTTCTTAAAATTCGCGAAAACCGGCTCACCCGCAACTTGCAGCGCCAATCTCACCATTTCGCAAGACGGTGCCAACTTGGAATAAAAACAATGCGTTGAAATGGCGCACACTATGCGCCAGTTAAAAACCTTCCAATATGCGCTGGGAAAACGGAAAGTGACCAATGGTTCAGCTTGTTGTAAATGACGTCATGAGAGCTTGCTGTATGAGTTAAAGTTGAATAAGAGTGTTACCACCCGCCTCACTAGCAGCAGGTTTGAATTTCAGTGCGCCATTGTTGGTTGTGTTGGGCGTGCGCCGCGGTTCCGTAGTGTATTGGTTTATAGGGAAATGCGTTAAGGAGTAGCCAGGCACCATCATCGCAAGCATGTCTGTTTTTGATTGCCGGTAAATGCTCAGAAATTAAGTTTGGTTGTTCTTTGTGCTCAAAAGTATCAATTGGAATCAAGCGTAGTTAATGTTCTTACGGACATCGGGCAACTTGCAAGCTATACTTGCCCCGAAACGTTCAGTGGCATGATGGATCGTCTGAAGCTAAAGAATGACCTGGCCAAGATTCGGCAGGGAAATGGTATGAATGATTACACACCTGGTAGCTACTAAAGCACCATGTATTGTCTGATTTTTTAAAACATGTGACATTTTTTCATGCTTCACTCTGCTACTGGTTTTTGCTGCACAGAAACTGAAAAAGTGCTGCCTGGAGCAGCTGGAGGTCCCAGTCACTCTCATGTGCAGTTGCTTACGTGGTTTTCACACAGCAATCATTTGAAACTTAAGCACAGGTTGGTCTGGCCAGAGTTTGGTGTCTGCGAGCAAGGTGTTTAGCACTTTGATGTTCATGAATTGTCTAGTGTAGTGCATGGGTTGTGCAGACTGGGTATTGCTAATATTTGCATTTCCATTTGAGAGTTCAGGAGCTGAGCAAAGCATAATATTTATTTGCTTAAAACAAGGTGTCTTGTTTGGATGGCTTTGTATAAAAAGAAACATGGAAGCGAAAGCGAGCCAAATATTTGTTCGGGTTTAGAACATTTAGCTTCATAACCAAATAGGTAACCACCCTCTCAGATAACTGCTGTGCTAGTACTTAATTTCCAAAGTCAAGACATACAGACTTATTGTGTGCCCCATTGGTGTATTATGCAACATGTCTCCAATATGGTCAACACAATGTGACTGTTTCTGAAAAAGAGCCACTTGCACACTGGTGCAGTCTGCTAAGTTTTGAGTGGGGATGCTTATGTCAGTCTGCCATTATTTGTATAATGTGGAGTGAGACCAGGAGATCTTATTTTCATACAACCATGAAGGAGAGGTTTGGATCTACAACCAGGAACTCAATAAAGCTTCTGTTATTTTGTGTCCTTGCTCAGTTTGCGGAGGACTTTACTGTGGAGTAATTTGCAGGTAAATGAGGCACTGGAATTGTAAACCTCATCAGGGAGTTGAACCCTTGTCCTGTTGAAGTCATTTTCATGTACCATACAAGCTGAACTAATGAAGGGCCACCATTTTAAGGTACAACTTCTGGTATATGTGGTATTGATCAGAGATATGATATTATGCAAGAAGGGTGTTGAATTTTTGCAAGAAGTCCCTGCACAGTACAGTCCTTTGTGGTCGGTGTATGGAGAGAAACCAACACACAACACAGGAAAAGTGGAAGGGTTTTTGTGATATCCTTCAGGCATCACAAGTACACTTGTTTGATAGCACATGGCATACAATAAGTTTGTCTCACTTATGGGATTCAATATAGTCACATTTGGATGTCATATTTGTATGGTTACTCAACACCTCATTGGCTACCTAACCTGCCTCCATAGATGTCCTGCCTTGCTACTACCTTCACATGTTCCAGCTCCAGGTCTTCCTGTGATGGGGACTGCTCCTTGTCCTGTCTCATGGCAGCACTTACAGGGTGCACATGTCATCACCAAATTCATAGATTTATTTAGCACAAGATGATGTAGCAAGATGCATGCCAACACAAGTAATGGTGCATTCTGAAGTGTACAGGGTGTACCCACCATATGCAGTTATATCAGTCACACTTCATCTTCCCACTCACAAGTCCCAAGTCAAAGATTCGTGAGATTTTGTGCTGAACTCTCCTTGCGCCGTGCCCCAGTGGAGCTGCTGGAGGGCGTGCAGGCGCGGCTGCAGGCGTCGCAGGCGGCACTCGAGGCGGCCGTGGCCGAGACAGTGGCCGCGCAGGCGCGCCGGCGCCGCCTGGTGCAGGCGGAGGCAGAGGCGCGGCGCGCGCGCAAGGAACGGCGGCGCACCGAACAGGAGCTGGCCGATGCCGAGGACCGGCGCGACCTGGCCGCCGACCGGTTCGACCAGATGCAGCGAGGTCAGCCATCGTGCCGCGCGGCGGCGACGGCCGCCATCCGGTTCGATCGGCAGTCTCACGCGAGCCACACGCCCGACGTCTCCGGGCGCGGGGAGGGGGGTGTGAGCGGGCCTCGATCTCTCTGGGCGCGGGGAGGAGGGTGTCAGTGGGCCCCGACGGCATCTTAGCAGCGTGGATGGACGCTCATCGCATCAGAGCTGTACGGTCGAAGGCTGTCCTAGCATGCAGTGAGTTGGGACGCGATGCAGCATCCTGGGGAAGCGTGTTGTGTGTGCTCATACAGCTCCATCATAGATACGGTTTTTGTCATATTCCAGTAAGTCTGGATGTGTGCTTAAGCTCTTTGCTAGTGTAGCAGAGTTGTAATGACTGTTGAGCCAACTTTCCGTTTGCTGGACAGCATTGTCCTCTGCGCTTCTGGAGCTGGAGAAGAAGACGACGAATTACCGCAAGGCCGCCACCATGCTCAGGACTTATATGGGCATTGAGGTGGGTAAACGCTGCAACACATCCCTTCTGCGAGGACTCTGCATTGGGCGTATTTCCCACAGTCGGTGGACTCGGTGCAGACGTTCGCCGTTGCCGCGGATCATTTTGCCCAGACTTTTACGTGTTAGGACTAAAGGTTACACGCAGATCATTCTTCGCAGGGTACTGGAAATATTACGGCACTGTATGGTTGCCTGTCACGATGTCTGCTGTTTTCCCGGGGCTCTATCTGGTGTCTGTCGTCAGGTCGCCTACAGTGGGCTGCGTCGGTGTATATTGCACTCTCCGGTGTCCGTACATGTGCGTCTGTCGGGCGGCCCGGTCGTGCCTGGCCAGTCCCTCTACAGTGCGGGCGGACGCCCACCGCTCTTTTAACCGGTCAGGTACGCAAGTCCAGCTCCTCCACTGAGGGCGTGGCGGTGCGCGTCATCACGCTCACCCGTGTCGACGACGCCGACCCGGAGAGGCCGTTCCACATTCAGTACTCATCTGACGACCACCAGCTGAAGCGTGAGTGGAACGAGGGCCCGGGTCCCCCTGCCGCCACGGCCAGCGAGATGGGGTCGTCTTGGCGTGCACATGAACGCGTTTTAGTTTCGGCTTGAGTGTGTGAATATTTTTTTAATGTGTTAGCGATGGTGTTATCATAGTAAAGGAAAGAATAAGTCAAGCTGTTTACAGTTCAGTTGTGATGTTTTGCATGTATGAGGGGTTACTAGAAGATTCATTAACTTATATGCTCGTGGTGGACGATGCGACTCACCGCCTTTAAGTGGGCAGCCTGTGTGTGGGCCGTAGCTCCTCCGAGTCGTGGCTCGGGACCCTCGTGCCCCGTGGATCTGCTGAATCCTTATCGGGGTTCTTCCGACTCGCGACTCGTGACCCTTGGCTCGTGGCTTTCTCCCACCTGGCTGCAGTGTTTGACCACGGGCGGTCGTTGCAGTGATGAAGACCAAGCCGTCGATCGGCGACCTGACAGACCTGCAGGAGGCGCTGGCAGCGGGCGGCGACCTGGGTGCCTGCATCGCGCAGATTCGTGCCCGCTTCCGCCTGGTGGTGCGCCAGCAGGCGGCGCGGCGTCAGAGGCGGGCGGCGGCCCGCTCCGCCGGCCCGGCCGGCCAGCCGCAGCCGGCCGTCGTCACGTAAGGCGGGCGCGGCCGCACGCTGGATACGGCTGACGAGACGGACACCAAATGCGCCGTGTGTGGTGCTGGTCTCACGTGGTGATCGTGACAGCGGTTTGGCCATGTGTGACGGTTCGGCTGGCGGGACGGCGGTGGCCGTCAGGGCCGATGCTGGATCTGAAACTGGGGGCGGTGGCGAGCACGGCTGATGCCTGTAAAGCCGAGCACGGCCGATGCCTGTGGTGCCGAGTACGGCCGCCACCGTGTGGTGCCGGATACGGACGATGTCTGTGGAGCCTAGTACGGCCGATACCTGTGGTGCCGAGTACGGACGATGCCTGTGGTGCCGAGTACGGCGATGCCTTTGGTGCCGAATATGGACGATACCTGTGGAGCCTAGTACGGCCGATACCTGTGGTGCCGAGTACGGCCGATGCCTGTTGTTCCGAGTACAGCCGCCGCCGTGTGTTGCCGAGTACGACCGACGCCGTGTGGTGCCGGGTACGGACGATGTCTGTGGAGCCTAGTACGACCGATACCTGTGGTGCCGAGTACGGACGATGCCTGTCGTGCCGAGTACGGCGATGCCTGTCGTGCCGAATATGGACGATACCTGTGGGGCCGGGTACGGCCGATACCTGTGGTGCCGAGTACGGCCGATGCCTGTGGGGCCGAATATGGACGATACCTGTGGTGCCGTGTACGGACGACGCCCGTGGTGCCGAGTACGGCCGATACCTGTGGTGCCGGGTACGAACGATGCCTGTGGTGCCGAATATGGACGATGTCTGTGGTGCCGAGTGCGGATGATGCCTGTGGTACTGAGTACGACCGACGCCGTGTGGTGCCGAGTACAATCGAGTATATGTTTATGTATTCACAAGAGTAGTGTCCATGATATAGCTGGCATTGCATCTCGTTTGCAGGAAGCTTCTCGATATCCCACAAATTTAACTGATAAACCATGCGCATTTCAGTTAGTGTAAAGCAAAACATAACCACTCATCCACGCATCATTTCAGGAAATGTTTTACAACCTTCCCCCAAACGCTTAGGCGAATACCCTCTTCCTCAAAATACCTTTCCCCGCTTACTTCGTGAAACACGCATGGCTAGGCAGCTGTAGTTTAGAGATACACTGTTTACAGTCTGTTGTCTCAGGAAGGGGAGAGCAACTCTAACCCGGCTCAGTTCGAACATGTGGCAAATAAGACGGCCATGTCAATGTCGCGCGTCAGACAGGCTGCTTGTAAAAGCGTTGCTAGATGAGCTGCCTCCTCAGTGATCATGTTGGTCTGGAAAGGTTCGAACTTTGTTCAGAACCGAGACGTGTAAGAATTACATAGCATAGCGTTGACCACGAGAGCTCTCAAGCTTGGAACAAAAACCCTGTGCCCGGCGCTGCAGTCTCCGTGGGCTGTGCGTCGTTGGCTCTTTTGTAGATATTGGTTGGGCGGTGACTGGTGAGCGGACGAAAACGGCCACGTTTCTGAAGGAGGTACCTTTGAACGCTTCCCAAATGTCAATTCGTGCGGTAAGAAGAAAGTCCGGCAGCATGTTTCACCAGGGTAATTACATATTTATGGTAGGAACGGATTAGCACTCAACACTGTGATCGCTGACGGAATTTGGCGATGGAACTAAACAAGGACACATAAAATCCGTCTTTCCGTGCTGGCAATGCCTTTAATTGTTTAGAAGACATCCTCAACATATTACTTGTGAAAGGCACTCCCAAGTCTTCTTTTCAACGGTACGAACCCGTTTTGAAAGACTTGCGGAGGCATTATTTCACGGCGCTTGTTCAGACGCCCGCCGCCCGGTGTGGCCCTCCAGCGCCGCTCGGTTTGATGGAAGCTGCAACCGCGGCCATCCGTGATGTTGCTTGCAAGACTGCAAGTACGCAGGTCCAAAGTTATTCATGCAATTTGTTTCACAAGTTGTTCCGCATCAAGGCTGCACGTAGGGGTGTAACCTTCTAAGATGGGTCGGAGGAGAGGGGCTGAGCCAATAAAGTAGAACTGACCTACCCTCAAATCCCGATCCTCCCTGGGTTTCGACTGCTTTGATTTGTGTCCGTGATGTCAAAATTGAGCTTACGAAAACGAAGATTTCGTCGGTCCCGAAGCTGTCTTGACGTTGAGAATTACTTCCCTTTTAAAATTTATTTGACATTGATAATGAGGATACATGAAAATATTGGTACAAACAGTAATGCGTTTAGTACGTCATGTACCAGCAGTTCAGACAAAAGGTAGTTTTCGCTGGCCCAGTGTTTTATTTTTCGCCCATATGCATTGGGGGTGGGGGGTTTGGAAGAGCATGAAAGGGACCATTCAGGCATGCATGACGCGATAGAAACGTTATTCAAATCCTGCTACCTCACAGGCCAAGCGGCATTCAAGACCAATAATAATAATATGTTTGTAGTCATCCAGATCTGGCGTCCGTGATCACGATTTCCAACTCTAGTAGACATCAATTGGTTCCCTGAATAATAAGTAAGTTGTGCAAGTTTTGGACACGTATCACGTTTTGTACTACGTAATCTAAGAACTTGGACATGGTTGTTAACGTTGATAGAAATGAAATTTATAATCGAATAACTTAAGAATAGCGCCATAGCCGAAGATGTAAATACAAGCAAACATCTTGCACTCACTGATCAATGTGCAAGAACGCCGCAAGAAAGGGCCCAAAATACCAGCGCATAACGATGTTTGGCTCAGCAAGCACTTCCAGCACCGCTATCGCCATCTTCCGGCTAGTTGAGGTACTACGTGTGATTGTATGGCAATTTCGCACGGTTGGTTTGGCAGCACCTTAACGTCATACAAACGTTCCATGACACAATCAAACAATGACGTATTAGAAAGCATGTCTGCTAAATTGAAAATTGTTATCATCCAGACCAATCTTTTCCACTTAAGAGCATAGGAATTGTTATAGCTGAGCAGATTTCACCGTATCTGATGCTTGCTTCAGTTTTCAAATTTGGAACATTCCCTTAAAGTGCAGGGTGGCAGGGCGGCATTCCCTTTAAGTGCGGGGTGGCTGTGGAGGGTGGCTCCGGCACTCCGGAAGCATAAAAAGTGACACCCTGGATGGGCGTTTTCCTTTGTGTTGGCCTTTTTCCCATTTTTTCATCCATGAGACTTCAGTTCAGCATAACGGACCCCGGGCTGAATGGAATGGAGAGCCCCCTGTTCTGTAAGGGAACCCCTGACTGGCACGTGACTTTCCACTGTCTCATTGTGGACTCTCGTCGTAAATGATCATGTTCACTTGCGTTGTCATAGGTTCCCGACAAACGCAAAAGGCTCTAGCATTCTGGGTAGTCTCTTTCCATGCTCAGCAAATGTTACCCTGGCCGACTCAAGGCCCCTTGCGAAAACGCACGGGGCCACATTGCCTAACGCAAAACGTTAGGCAATGTGGACATTTGACCGACAGAGAGGCCCTTGCTTCAGGGGTCCCGACCAATGCAAATCGCAGGTCACGACCTTGTTCTTGTTTGTGAAATGGCTCCCAGGGCTTAGGCCGACACGGAGCCGACTGTTCGTTGCTGTTTGCCTCTGACCAAAATAGAGGCCCGTGTTGTTCCAGGGTCCCTCCAGTCGGTGCAAGAGACTCTCCGAATGGCATTTGAGGGCCCGGCCCTGCAGATTGACGTCCTTGATGTGATCTGTAGCCTGCTCTTCATACCTTGCAATCAGGCACTTGATGAAATGTCCCTATATGGCCCATCGAACGCTCAGGGGCCCCGACCGATGTAAATATCGGGCCCTGGCCTTGTCTTTGCTTGGGAAATACACCCTGAATTTCAGACCTGACGCTGCAGTAACCTGGTGGCGAACCCGTCACGTGTTACGGTCGTTAAGTCTCCACCACAGAAACGTTGGTATCAGTGGTTGTAAGATGAACTCTAATGTTTTAATTTTTGTTAGCATATATGGCCCAAACGAGGATGAACCCACGTTTTTTGAGCCAATTGGTGCTGTGCTGGAAAGTCTCCCGTCAGATAACATCGTAACTGGTTACGACATTAACTTCGTGATGTATCACAGAGAGGACTCAAACTACGTACATGAACATGGAGAAATGCAAAACTGCATTCACTGAAGTTGCCGTAAAGCACAGTTCGGTTGATTTAGATGATTTGGTTAAGTTGATTTGGTTGACAAATGCGCCGCGACTGGAAAATCATTGGCTTTTATGATATGCATTAAGGTATATTTGTCAAAATTATCCAAAGATTCATAAATTTGCGTATAGATTTGCAGAATTGTCCTTTGTCGTTGTTTGTTGGTTTCTGCTCTGTGAGACACATTTTCTTCAAATACCTCCGCAAATTACAAACTACAATACAAATGTTTAATTGATTGCCTTTATGGAAAAGGCTTAGGTTGATAGTTGTCAAAGCTTGCATTTCTGTCTTGTGTGTTAAAAGTCAGCATAATTGTTGGCATTTGTTCGATGGTCTTAACTGTTACTGAAATGTCTGAAATCATGTCAGAGACCCTCCACAGGCTTCAAAACTTCTCAAATATACCTGTATTGCATGTACAAAACGCATTTTAGGATACGCATATGGTCACTGCAACATTTGATGAAGCAAAACGATTAGTCGAGGCAGTTTCATTACAACAGTGCAGCATAGCATTGGTTTAGACGTTGCCTCGAGCCCGCAGGGCCAGATATATCACTACTTAAAACAGGCCGTCTGCGTCCCGCAGCAACATCAACATAAACGTCACGTTCCAAGTTCATACGATAGATGGTGCCAGCGATGCTGCGGGCGATGCTGCGGGCCCCCCGAAGTGCCAGCGATGCTGCGGGCCCTCCGAAGTGCCAGCGATGCTGCGGGCCCTCCGAAGCCTCCATGAAACTTCGCCACGAACCAGGTGCCTCTCCCTTTCAAGGAGCGGACCGATGGGCTGTCGTACACTCTCACTGCCCCCCTGGCCTACGGCCGTCACGTGCGCGCTGCGCGTTCGTCACGCACACGGGATCCCTGCGCGCTCGCCACAAACCGGCCGGATCACACGACCGCCTCCTGACCGGAGGAGCAGCCAGCCGAACGCGGCGGCTCGCGTCCTCGCGTCCTGTGGCCAGCGCGGCACGTCTGCGCTGGCTCACGTGAGCACGTCATACGACACGTCCACGGACAACGCCAGCTGGAGGACGCACGTGCGGTGTGTGGTAGATCGGACGATGCCGACGGCGGCGGGATCACGTGAGCTCGAGGACGTAGGTGGCGGGAAAGATGCCGACAGTGCCGTTCAGTTCGCCCAGCCACCAGCCGTCGTCCTGCTTGTCGTGCACATTGATGGTGTCGCCTGGGAAGACACCGTGCCCGGGTGAAGACATGAAACATATTTCAGATCGTGCCTGAGAAATTGTAGGCGAGTCCAAAATAATCGCAAGTCGTGGACTGAATCGGTTCTTTGAAAATGTTGATGTGCATTACTTAGCCGCATTGTGCATGCCGCTGTTTATTTACTACAGCCGTACTTGGCTTAACTTCTTATATATGTAATTGTCATGCTGAATTATTCTACTTCTAAACAACTGTTGTGAATTTTCACCGAATGGGGCAGTCTTTAATTTAACCTCTGTCCATAATTATCATTCCTAAGTTGTGTACTTATAAACCATACCATAACCATAAGATACAGAGCGTATCGTTATCCATTTCAATTCCCAAACCTAAGGCACAAAATATAGCCCCAGATCCCCGAGAATAACTGACTGGAATCAGATACAAATCAAAGGGCTTGATCAAACCACAGAGCACATGACCAAGTTTGTTTTAGACCTTTTAGCGCAGTGTGCGCATCAGATCATCACAACAGGCCAGTGGACGCACACCGATAACTCCCAAACTTCCAACAGTGTCCCGCGCCAGCCGACCACCCGACCGTCCCGGGCACCTACCGGCCTTGATGGTGAGCTCGTCATACATGTTGGCCGTGTAGTCGTAGAGGACCTTGCAGCGTCCAATGGACGGCACGGCGCGGCCGTCCACCGGTGACGGCGACGTGGTGAGCTGGTCACTGCCGGTGCCGCTGCCGCTGTCGGCTGGCGGCGAGGCGGCAGCCGGCGCCGGCGCGCCAGACACCGCACACTGGTACTCACGCTCGTCCCCCTGGCTGCTGAACTCATCTGGCGGAGCGCGGTGGGCTGGCGTTGGGCGGCGCTCATCACGGTGGACTGGGGTCAGGCGGCGCTCGTCACGGTGGACTGGGGTCGGGCGGCGCTCGTCACGGTGGACTGGGGTCAGGCGGCGCTCGCCACGGTGGACTGGGGTCAGGCGGCGCTCGTCACAGTGGACTGGGGTCAGGAGGCGCTCGTCACAGTGGGCTGGGGTCAGGCGGCGCTCGTCACAGTGGGCTGGGGTCAGGCGGCGCTCGTCACGGTGGACTGGGTTCAGGCGGCGCTCGTCACAGTGGGCTGGGGTCAGGCGGCGCTCGTCACAGTGGGCTGGGTTCAGGCGGCGCTCGTCACGGTGGACTGGGGTCAGGCGGCGCTCGTCACGGTGGACTGGGTTCAGGCGGCGCTCGTCACAGTGGGCTGGGGTCAGGCGGCGCTCGTCACGGTGGACTGGGTTCAGGCGGCGCTCGTCACAGTGGGCTGGGGTCAGGCGGCGCTCGTCACAGTGGGCTGGGGTCAGGCGGCGCTCGTCACGGTGGACTGGGTTCAGGCGGCGCTCGTCACAGTGGGCTGGGGTCAGGCGGCGCTCGTCACAGTGGACTGGGGTCAGGCGGCGATAGTCACAGTGGACTGGGGTCAGGCGGCGCTCGTCACAGTGGGCTGGGTTCAGGCGGCGCTCGTCACGGTGGACTGGGTTCAGGCGGCGCCCGTCAAGACGACAAATGAATGAGGGCATACAAAAATGGTTTCAAACATGGCAATGTAGGCTTCTTCGGAGTATTCTGCACTTTGGGGAAATATTTCCGCTGGTTTCCCGTTTCGTCTCCCTCCCCCCCCCCCCCCAAAAGCTTCGGAATGCTTAAAAAGAAAGTCTTACAGCCTTATCATTTGATTATAGCGGTGAATTTTGAAAAGGATATGCTACAGTACCCAGGGCAACTGAAATTCCTGATATCAGCGCTACCTGACATGTGAGAACCTTGTCATTCAAGAGCCCGTTTCCCCTTTGCAATGGCTGGCCGTGTGCTGGGGGCCCAGTGAGGCCCGATGTCACTACACTCATACCGAAGTCAGAGTCCGGCTGGTGGGAGGTGCCGTCCGCCTTCCCCCGGTCCGCGGCCCATGTGGGCGAAATATCCGGCGACAGGTCCAGAGGGTCCAGGGCCACCCAGCCCGGTACCTGGGGGAGAGATGGAACGCGGAGGGTCATGACCCAGGCCGGCGCCTGGCGTGGCAGGGAGGGTACTCCGGAGGTCATGACCAAGGCCACCAGCTGGCCGGCGAGAACAGGTCACCACCAAGGCTGGTGCATGATGAGGCGACGGCAAAGCCAACAAAACCGTGTGTTAGGCGGGACCAAGATATGAGCACCACAAACGATTTTTAAAATATCACGTTCGTGACCGCCTACATCCGAGTCAGCTGTGTGTGGCCAGCAATATGGTGGCCGGTAGGTGTGGAAGCACGCTGTTCGGTAGCCGCTGTCTCTCCGGCACATCTTTGTGCTCTGTGGAATGGTGCGTGTACCTTTAGTATGCTCTGCGTCATGCCCTGGCGGTCCTTGTGATACTCGATGTGTTTGCGGAGGGGGTGCTGGGGTCGCGGCTGGCCCTCCAGCTCCGCCAGTGCCACCTGGATCTTGTACCGACTGGCCTCCAGGTAAGCCAGCAGCGCGCGCATCTGCCGGCATCGGAGAAGCAGGGCTCAGCACAGATCATTGACCCAACACAGGTCGGTCTGCAAGGCTCACAGTGGGGGTTCGACACCGACCCAGCTCAGTATAGCTCACAATGGCTCGTAGGTGTGCTGGGAATCTTCTCCGATTTTGGCATGCTCACAACCAGACGTCAGTGGTGCCCACGAATCCGGGTCACAGCACGTTGGCGTGAGAATGGCAGCTTCAAACGAATACAAAGAGGACTACTTCTGCACGCGTCCAGCTTGGGTTCTAACGAATGACTACGACGAAAAGTCTTTCGAAAAACGCATCTCGTGGCACTGTCCACGACTGGTGACAACCGTCCATTGAGGCTGACGACCACACCGCAGCGGCAGATGCAGTCGCGATGTACGTTGTCGATGGCGACATACGTGCTGCAGTTTTTCGTGGACGTCCTTCTTGGAACCTTCGCTACCGAAGTGAGGCGTCTCTTGAATCGCCTTGGCGAGGTTCTCGACCCCATGCTTTCCTCTCCTTTCCCGTTCCACACCTTGGCGGATGAGATGGAGGAACTGCTCCAGAGCCTGCAAAGCAACACATCGCCGTTAAACGTGGCCGCGTGCAGTTATTTTGTGTCACGTTTATCCCACCGTTTGCAGTGTTTGCATGAGAGGGCCGAATAAACTCGGTAGTAAGTCAAATCATAAGCATACATAAACAGAAAAAGATAAATAAACATAAATACAAAACATAGCAATACCGGCAACACGCATTGTGGTCCAAGTCATCGGCATTCTCAGGATCGCAATACCATTTTCACCACGCGTCGCACCAGTGACAGGCTTGTCAGTGAATGCTTCCCAACCATCGTGACCAACTATCAGAGAAGCGTTTGCTGTTGCACACCACCCCGCCCGCCCCGTTCCTCCCTCCCGTCCCACTAGTGTTGCCGTCCCACGTTAGACACGCCCGAACCCTCCCATCCCAACTGTACTGCCGTCCTCGGTTCAGACACACCGGTAACCTCCCGTCCCACAGCGCTCCTGTCTCCCTTGTGGATATACCCGTACCTTCCCATACTCCCCCCCAGGGCTGCCGGCCTCGGTGTAGACATACCAGTATCCTCCCGTCCCCGCAGGGCTACCGTCCTCGGTGTAGACACACCAGTGCCCTCCCGTCCTCCCATTGCTCAGATCGCCCGCTGCCCTACCTTCTTCCGTCGCTCGCGGTTCATCACGTTCGTCATGTCCTCGGCGTAGAAGTCGGGCAGCAGCTGTTCGGGGATGTTGTGACCGGAGCCTTTGACGTTGATGACCGTCTGGACGTCCCGCGTGACGTCGGCGCAGGCCAGTGGCTCTGAGAGACGGTCGGCGCTCTGGCGGACAGCACAGCACGCCACCGTCGCAGACACCGGGCAAGGACGGCACGGCTCTGGGGTCACATGACGTGCTGATCATTGCATCCCAGTAATGTCATCCCAGAGATCTCAGCAAATGTTACAACGCTAACTGGCGCCTTACCGGGTGTATCTGGGAAGCAAACTTGATTTGATTTCTTCACTTGATTGAGTCTTTTAACGGAATGTTTCACATTACAATATATTGAAACAAGCATCAGATATGATGAAATAAGCTTACTTATAATTATTGGTATACCTTTACATGGACAAGACTTCTACAGGCACCACAATTACTCTGTTGAGTACATATGCTCCTCAAAACGTCATTGTTGGGTTACGTCATCGTAGCTTGCAAAACATTGATTGAGAGCCAATTGACGGCCGTTATATTTGTAAATTGTGCTTACGAACGCCAGATATGAACAATTCCACAATATTTTTTGGGCATTTTATCACCGCATGGCTAATGGAATGGCTGGATTTAAAAGACCTTACTATGGCGTCATATTCGCCTGGTGACCTTGAAATAGTCTATCCGAAATAGTCTGTATATCTTCGCGGACGTGTAGTTCAGAAACTAGAGAGGTTCGGGTCCTAAGAAGTTAAGGGGTGTGAGCTGAATCAAATAATTTTCAAGACAGCTTTTTCGGTCCAAAACCCCTCACCAATGTGGAACACTCTCTTTGAGTCAAAACCGCATGATTATGAGAAGATGTCTTGAAGTCTCACAAGTTCCACAAGTCCATTTAGGTCATCGGATCATATTGTAGTATGAATCATTCTGAACGTAAATAATGTACACAAGTGCTGTAGTTTTACTACATTATCAGCACATGTTGAAAAATATGGTATATGATGAAAAACAGCTGCCAAAAGAAGGGTCTGGTACCCAGGCGTAGGATCTGAAAAGTGCATGATATACTCATTTTAAGGTTTGCGCGCGAGTTCCTTCAATCTAGTTTCGCCACGAGGCCAGCATGTTTTATTTCGATTTGGGTCAGGGCACTTTCGGTCAGTAATGACCACTTCAGGATGATAGGATACATGAGTTTGAAGAATGATGGGCTGGGCCATGTGCATCATCTACACAGTCTAGTTATACTTGTCATGTGCTTCTGTTCATCCCCATTGCCCCAGTCCTAAACTACTGTTTGTTTTGATTTCATGCCTGTAAACCGTGCGCGCACTCGTAATGCGCACGCCCGGAGACAGCCTGACACGTTGTCACGCCTTCTACAGCTTTAATGTTACATCTGTATCCATCATAACTTCCTACTTTTATCGACTTTATCCACTTTGACAGTGTCCTTCGCAATAGCACGTTCTGTTTGATAGTGCATGTCTTTATCACTTCCTTGACAACTTCCAAAAAGAATACGGTAAACAAGAAGTGGAGCATTGATGCACCTAAGCAAAACTGTTCAAAGTAGGCTGAAATTGTCCGGCACTTTAGAGATCCTTCATCCGCATCAAGTCAGAGCTCCATGTCAGTTTTATGCTTGCGCACTCGCAACAGAAGTGCTTCAGATCATCTGTAAGACTACACATGAGACACGGCGGGCTCTACGCTGTGCCACTCGGGAATGCGCACTCTCGAGTGATGGGATATGCTTACCTCAGGACATTCGTGTAGTGAAGCGAATGCAGCCTCTGAACATGCAGCATTTTGTCTGGAATTTGATAATTGAAAATCCCATTTTCATCTTCATCACTATTTTCCCCAAACGTCATCTCTGCCCTTCAGAAACCCTATTCTGCTAACACCGGATAAAAGTGTTAGATGAAGTATCAAATAGATAAAAGTGTGGTCGAATCACGCGGGCAGCTAATGAGATTACAAAAGTTACCGTGCATGGGCACCCTTTGCGGGGTTTGTGCGGGCGCTCGGCAGGGCCTCCCACCAGGGGGTTTGTGCCGGCGCTCGGTAGGGCCTCCCGCCAGGGGGTTTGTGCCGGCGCTCGGTAGGGCCTCCCGCCAGGGGTTTGTGCGGGCGGTCGGTAGGGCCTCCCGCCAGGGGGTTTGTGCCGGCGCTCGATAGGGCCTCCCGCCAGGGGTTTGTGCGGGCCCTCGGTAGGGCCTCCCGCCAGGGGTTTGTGCCGGCGCTCGGTAGGGCCTCTCGCCAGGGGGTTTGTAAGGGCGCTCGGTAGGGCCTCCCGCCAGGGGGTTTGTGCGGGCGCTTGGTAGGGGCTTCCGCCAGCCGGTTTGTGCGGGCGTTCGGTTGGGTCCCTCGCCAGCGGGCGCCGCCAGCCCGCTCGGGGCTGATGCGTGCAACTCGCCACGGACAAGCGAGGATCGGCTAGACTTGGCTCAGGCATTCTGTGTCGAGAGGTACCCGAGGAAAGAAGGGCGGATGAGACCGACAAGCTACTTGATCCAATACACAGCTTGTCACCATCACCCAAAATGTGAGCTAACACACCACCCGCACCGCCAGGAGCGATCATTGAGAGCTAGCGCTGGACCGTGCAGCTCAGCTCAGAGACAGCCGCCCTCTGACGTCACCAGCTCGGCTCGGCTCGGCGGCCGCGCCCTCTGCGTGCTCCGGTGGCCGGCCGGCCGACATCTGCCGCCGCCTGGCGCACGACAGGCCGGCGTCTCGGCGCTGCGCGTCCGTGTAAACACGGCTCCGCTCGGCCGGGCCGCTGGCCCACTCCGGCGGTAACCGCCGCTCACACACTCCAGCGGGCGCGGCGTAAACAATGGTGCGGCGCCCGTCTGCCCAGCTGACAGGCAAATGACCGACGACCTGCCAGATGACGGTCATTGGGGTGCCTTTCAGACCGTTGGTGAGCATCTTGTTTTAGTGTGGCTCCTTGCAGATACGATTCATGCGCGGCAATGGCCTATGAAATCATGGTTGGGTCTATGGATGCAAAGGAACATTAGTGATCCGCAAGGCACATCCGCCGCTCCGAGTTTTGTAGTAGGTCGTGATAAAAAAATCGTCCGGGTATATGTGTTAGGTGCTATTCTTACACCAAAACACACATTCATTGCGTATTTCGCCTTACGCCTATTCATTAAGCGGCAACCCTGCGCAGTTGCTGCGCCGTGCCCTTGCTGGCAAAGTGGCATTACGTGAGGGAAATCCGCACCTGCATCATCTTGGGCCCGAGTGAGCGCATGTTCTGGTGGTAGGCGTGCAGGGCGGAGCGTAGCCGCACCAGCCGCTCTTCCTCCAGCGCCTGGAAACACTGGCTGCCCTTGTTGACGGCCGTCTCCCACTCCAGCCTGCCGGAGGATGTGCGCGGGGCGCGTCAGGGCGACGGCCGGCGACCACGTCCGCTGGCTGTCGGTCACGTCGGCTGGTCAGGCCGCTGTCGGTCAAACTTGGCTGTCGGTCACACCGGCCAGCCGCTGTGGTCTGCTCACATGGCGTCCAACGCACAGTCAGCACCACACCGGCCAGCCGCCGTGGTCTGCTCACATGGCGTCCAACGCACAGTCAGCACCACGCCAAATCACGCTGTCCAATAACAGCTGACCACCCAGCGTGTCCGGCTGCAGTCGGCAGGCGGGCGTGGCAAGAAGTACAGCGGTTAACGGTGGCCGGCTCGCTCGTGGTTTGGGTGCCAGGTCATACGCGGTCAAGTGCGGCCAATGCGGTTGGACGGGTGGGCTTAACCTCGGACGAACAGGCTCGATCTGGAGGGGAGCAGAACTGGCAAAACCAACAGGCAATAACCTCACTTCAACGAACATTTAAGATCAAGAGATTTTCAAGAAGAGGAGGAGACCCATCAAGATGTTCAGGCGCGGTAGAGCGCCTGAAAATGCGAGTTTACCAACAACTAAAACTTAAATCTAAAAAGGCATCGCAAAGTGGGCGATTTCCGTGTAGCAGATCCGTGGCGTGCCTGCAGCGCCGTTCTTACCGCGCCCGCTCGCCTCGTAGGCAGAATGTGTAGTAGTCGGAGTCGGCCTTGCTCATGGCGTTGCCCGTCTTCTGTCTCCGGGACTGCACCTGCGGGAGAGGACCTCGTCACTGGTGGCGCAGAGGCGCACCGAGCCAAGCTATTGGTGTTAAGATATGAGCTGATGGCGGAGCCGTGCGCGCCGGTTCAAATAAATATCGGGTGGTGATGGGGGGCCCGTTGTTTACCCAGTTGCCATACTCAGGGCACAGGGATGAGCCCCGCACCTCCATACGACAGTGGTGTCCCACAGTAAGCATCCTGTCCGTCTCAGCCCAGCATGCTGCTTACTTTATTGGTCTCCTTCTCGGTGAGCTGTTTGCCGCGGCCCAGTCGCACATCCAGCGCCAGCTCCTCCGCCTTCTCGTTCTCCCGGGCGCACTGGTACGACATCTTCTTGGCCTTCGCTTCCGCCGAGCGCCACTCGGCCAGGTTCTTGGCGGTCTTGTCCACCATGCCTTCCACCGACTTGCGCACCTTATGCTGCGTGTCGATCAAGCCCTTCAGCGGCTTAACCAGCTCCTCAGTGAACGTCACCGCCATTGTCCTGCGCCAGACGGTGCGGGAGGTGATGCCAGGCAGAGGGGAGGCGTCGATAGGGGTGGCTGAGTAACGCCGGTGTTCGGCATGAACCGTCATGCATTGTAATGCGTCCACATAACAGCCCATAGGGAGAGCGAGCGTTAAGTTGGATTGTATCGAGAGATACCAGTTTGATGAGCACTTCACTTGAGCGCTTACTAGTGCTCCCAAGGACCCAAATGCTCACTTAATGAGTACATGGGATATAAGCGCAGGATTACGCAGAAGCGCGGCTGCAGTGTTTCGGGGCATGGATGTGACATGCATGACAATCACTACGAATCTTTGCCCGGCGATCCCTGTCTTACTTCACAGGATAAAGATAACGATAAGGTGGCTGGATAAGGATCTAGCTTAGCTCGGACCTTGCGATTCTTTCTCCACACAGGCCTGATACCACGAGCCTTTCCATACGCGTTTTTCCATTTCCTTAGCCATCCTCAGTTTTGTCGCGGGGCGACCGATTTGGTCGCGGGGCGCCCGAACTGAGGAGGTAATCTGCGACAGCAGAGACGACGCATCGTCTCACAACGCTATCCCTGCCCGGCTCCCTGAAAACTCCAGCCGACAGACCAGCTTTCTTAAACAGCACCAACGGTCATATTTGGCAGCTGTTCTCCGGGGAACGAGCTGAGCTTGAGCACGCCATACTCGGCACAGACGGGCGTGATCAGCTGTCCACGGGGCGGACTTACATCCGGGCCCGGCTTCACCCCACGTACAGAATGCCTCGACACCGCTCGGTCCGTCAGAGATCAGGGAAAGGATTGCGCGCTGTTAAACACTAGCGGCTGCCACGTGCCCCTGGCGTCTTCACGCGCCCGCGGCCCGGTCCGGCTGGCTGGGCCCCCGCCTGGAATCGGGAGGGCCAGAGGCCGACAGCGTCCATCTAACGGCAGCCGGCAGTGTGTCGGCTCTGCAGTCGTGATGAATGGCAGTCTGCCCCCCCCCCCCCCCCCCCCCTCTGGTGGCGACAGTGATGCCAGCCTGGTGCGCAGGCTTTGGCCGACCGGGACCGCTGACGTCATCGGCTGCATCCGACCGCTGTCCGTATGGCCAGGCACAGCGCCCGCGAAGCCCAGACATGCGCAGACGGCCCAAGGGGCGGCCAGAACGCGCTGATCACAATGATCACGCCGAAGCAGCCAACAAGTGGACCTCGTTCGATATCGCTCTTAATCTCTTTTTGCTAACACTCGCATCCAGTGGGTGGCGTAGCCACGATGCCGCCCTGAACGGGGCCAAGGGCGGTCACAGAGGGCCCTTTTTAACAAAAGAGGCCCCTCTGCATTGCAAAAAGGGTCCTGCTTTTATCCCGACGATTTGTTTGGCCCAAGAGCCCCCTTTGCTGCCCAAATGCATCCAGTGTCTCAAAGGCATAACCAAAATAAGGCCATTCCTAATGCAAATATTACAACGTCCTTTTAGTTCCTGTAGTACCCACCATTTCTTTGGATCAGTTCGGGAATATCGCAGATGTTGTGTTCCATGTTTTCTGCTGCATTAGCCTCTGCCGCGCAATGTCAAACACTTGTGATATTCACTCAAGCTCACAGCTCAAGCCCCATCCCCTCCACCTATTTCATTGTTTTCGGCGTCCACAAGACAACATGATACGCAACTGTCCCGGTCGTGGCCAAGACTTGGCCGTTCTGGCCAAGACTTGGCCGTTCTGGCCAAGACTTGGCCGCTCTGGCCAGGAGAGAGGTCCGTCTGGACCACCTCCAACACAGGACCGCGGATCAGCGCAGTCAGACGGACGGCCTGACTTCCACCACGAACCGATCGGCCTGCCAACAGCGCGTAGCTATAACGGAGGAATGCGGCTCGTGTAGCCTGATCCGTGTTCAAACAACCGCTTTGATCAGACCTGCCCCACTTCACAACTATCCGCTGGTGCATTTCTGAGCTGCGTGCCGTAATGGCAGCTCAACGAGGTTGTCATGTTTACCGGTGTTCATCGGTGTTTATCGGTATTTGATGGTGCTGATACGCACCAGACTCAAGGCGTACACCGTTGATGAACGACTGACAAACCTAGCCGGCGAACAGCCTGCGTCGCCCCGGGCCCTGACCGTCCGTCCGCCCTGATACCCGCCCCGCTGCTGGTGTGCCTGCACGCTCCCGTAGCACGCGTCCTATGTTGCAGGAGCGCCCACACCCACGTTTGACGAGCACACGCCCCGGCCGGCGCACCAAACACCGCCAGCACGCCACACCGATGCGGCTCTTGGCGCGGAAATCAGGAGATACGATCAGAAGACACGATTAGGAGACACGATCAGGAGACACGATCATGCAAAGCCACCTAAGAGCCGAGCTGGAGCTTTGCTGGGATGCAGGACGGGGCTTGCCGAGTTCAGACGAGCTTAAGCAGCCGTGGCGGCCGGCAAGACACTGGCTGTTGAGATGACAGATATTTCGCAACAGACTGATCTTGTTGTAACTGATCTTGATCAATTTCTTTTTGCATACCCCATTGACCCAGCTAGCGGTATTAGCGTGAAATCCCAACCAGTCCCACGCTCATCCCTGCCGTGCGCCTAGACGTTCGAAGTGACCTTTATGAAGTGTCTAAAACCATGTCGTATTGGTGCATGGCACTTGGAATCTAATTTATGTTTCTCTCGGGAAATTAAGAGGCACGTTTGTGCTCGGTGTGGTACCCATTTCGCTTTAGTCGCATTTTGTGGTCAACCGTTCGCGAACCGAGCGCCAAGGCTCAGGTCAGGTCTGAGTAAAGAGTAAATGTATACGTTTTATTCAGTTTGGGCCCGCTGACTACATTCTCCAGAAAAGGGTCATTTCCAATGGCCGGGACCGATGCCCTTTGTCCCCCCCCCCCCCAGATGAATGGTGAAATGTAACATGGGGTCGCACGGAATCATCAGGTCACCGGGTGTAAGTCTGTGAGAAAGGACACGGAATCAGGTCACTGGAGACACCATCAGTGGGAAAAGTACCAAGCGTCTCCGTAGGGTGTTCATCATGGCAGCAGACAGCAGAGGAACAGCAGCAAGAGGTCTACAACAGCACGTGACCTTACTTGTGCACGTCGGCCTCGTACTCCATTTCGGCGCCCACCATCTGCCAGGCCTGGTTCACGCTCCCCAGGCCCTCCTTCGACGCCTTCAGCAGTTTGGCAGACAGCTTCTGCAGGCTTTTGGCGTAGCTGACCTCGAGGTCAGATCTGCAGGGAAAACCATGCCATGAATCCGTAGCAACATCGATGCTAAGCAAAGCGGGCCGACACGCTGCTCCATCGATATCGTTGCAAGCTATCCAGTTTGGTCTCACTTCACCTTTTCTGATGAACAATGACGGATTTCATCGCGTGCACCTTCCATAAAAGCAAGCTAAAGCTTCTAGCTAGCGGAATAACGTGTGAGGTCATGCAGCGTGGCTTGAGTCACGGCACTAAATCCGGGGCAGAAATCACAGGCATATCGGTATTTTTTCCTATCCCACGATGGGCAACGTGCCCACGAAACACGTGACCACTCTGCAGCAGAGTTCAGCCAAGTTAAGGTCAGGCCGTCAGGCGACGTGGCCTTTTCCTGATATCGCTAGATCGCGTCACAAGTCCAATGCCAAGAAGTGTATTCAAACAGCGTTACATGGGCGATACCGTGCACTGGTGATGCTCATCCAGCCACACCAGCCGTTCTCAGGGACTAGACACGAAGTCGCAGTTTAGCTCGTGTCTTAGCAGGGGAGCGGTCGGTGTACCGTCAGTAACATGCTTGGCTCTGGAGCATGCCCAGGTTGTGAGTTTCCCGGTGGTTACAACGGCGTCACTGGTCATCGCAACATTCGTCCCGGCTCGGAGCTGAGCCGCCAGATACCGCTGAGTGGGAGCGGAACTGATCCAGCAGTCCACTGCTGTCGACAGTGAACTGCTGCTGACGGCGAGCTGCTGCTGACAGCGAGCTGCTGCTGACCTGGAACCGATTCGCAGACCGTCCCCTCCCCCTCCCCCTCCCCCTCCCCCCTCCCCCTCCCCCCCCCCCCCCCTACCGCGACAGGACATGTAAGATGACTCGCTGGCATCGTCTCAGCTGGCTCCTGCAAGCGATATGGGGCTCTCTGGAAGCTGCAGCCCACCCCAGCGTCGACGCAATCGTGATCGTTCCGTCCCTCTGCCCCCCCCCCCCCTTCCCCCTCCCCCGCCCCTGCCCGGTGGTCGGCAGGTGTTCCCTCCGCCGGTCCGCTTCTGGCACGCGTACCTCCCGGCAGCAGGCCTACAGACTGTGCGCTCTGTTCTGCCACGGCGCGAGGCCGCCGCTGGAGCGGCCGTGGCCACCCCGGCCGACAGTGTACCGGAGGGGAGGGTCGCTCGGACTGCTCCAGCCCGAGCACCGCCACTGAGCCGACCTCCGCCGTCGCCACACGGCTGTTTGCCTGACCGTGTAGTCCGTTTACGACCGTGTAAGCCTGCGTGCCGTCTTGTTCTGGCTGTGCAAACGCAGTTGGTGCCGGTTGAGAAGAGATTAAGACTCACAATTAAGACTCACGTTGGCTAACCAACAGCCGCGTTGGTCAGCCGACGGCATGCAGGGCGTGGTCGTGCGGTGGATACTGGGAAATATAGGTATCGGGCTCCTTCGTCGTTCGGCCCGCGGACTCTCTTGCTCATTACCCTTTCATTCCCGTGCTCTAGGCCTTGCATGCTTTAATTCCGTACATGTGCCGATAGGATCACGATATTGATCATATGGTGGTTGGAAGTACGGTTCCACTTCCTCCATATGCATGATCACTTGATCATGATCATGACCACTTCGAAGTTCCAGTGTCGCACTAGGTCCATGGAACGCAGCTAGCGTACGCAAAAACGTTAATCCATGTCAGTTCTTAGGCTTTGTCCACCCACCGAAGTCATGTCTCTGAACCGACGCACGATTCATCTAGCTTATTGCTGAGAACCGAATGTGAACAATGGGGTAATCAAAGTTGTACCTCTGTCGCGTTGGCTACCAGCCCGTTGTTCGGGTGGAATAGATAGGCCAATCAGCCACTTTACAGCCGCAGTGGCCGTCCAATCACCGCATCGCATGCGCCACAGTGCACAGCTTGGGTCCCGAGCTGCCGCTCTTGCGACAGACGGCCTCTTAGCCGCGTCGTTTTTGCCTGGCCGGACCGGTGACGGCTCTTTTTGGGGTTCAGGGCGGTCCGTTTGTGGCGCGGCTGCGGCATTTGGAGCCCGAGTTTCCCTGCTGGATGACGGTCAGCTATCAGTGCAGCTGCCGTTTGGCGGCCACGGATGGCTGATGGAACCACGGGATATGAGGGCGTGAAACGATAGCCTCGTGACTGATTTGACACAGCTGATGACCTGATGAATGAGGTCACGGAACCGATGACTTCGTGACTGACAGCATTGATCTGGTGACATGACTGACGTCCTGCACGCCGCGTATGGCTCTCACATCTTATAACTCCATGAGAACAGAAGCCGTGTTTTAAATGACTCGTGCCTGACGTCACGCGTTCGACTACGTCTGACGTCATGCGCTTGGATACCTACTGACTGAGAGCGCGTAACTGGCACATTTTAACATTATGCGTGCAATGTTATTCTTGTTAGACCAGTAACTGGGGCAGCGTTCAAACACAAACCGCTTACAATGCGTAAATAATCAACCCAAGTTCATCAGGGAGCCAAAGGGGTCAGTAAAACTGATGATAAACGGGACAAGGGCACCAGCGCTCCCACCAAGTGATTCATCTGTGAGTGAAATTTGTGATCTGTGATCACATCTGTAATCCGTGAGTGAGATTCTCAAACATCTTGGCTCGACGGTGCTGATGTCTCTACAGACGGCGTCAGGGGTGGCCTCCTCGCTCTAGTGCCCTTGTCTGGAACGCCTCCACTGATGTCTCTACAGACGGTGTCAGGGGTGGCCCTCCTCACTCTAGTGCTCGTGTCCGGCACGCCATCACTGATGTCTCTACAGACGGTGTCAGCGGGCGGTCCTCCTCACTCTAGTGCTCGTGTCCGGCACGCCACCAGCTGGTGTTTCTGCAGACGGTGTCTGAGGTGGCCCTCCACGCTCTAGTGTCCGTGTCCGGCGTGCTGCTTGACTAACGCGCACGCACCGCTCTGCCGACGCTGGCGGCCGAGCCGACCGCTGATTGCCGCCGGATGTGCTGCTACCGCGGCTGGCACAGGCAGCGCCCCTAACGGCAGGCCTAAGCTGAGCTGCGGCTCTGCACAAGACGTGGCTGCCGTTGGCCTGCGACGATGCTTACCGCTGCTTGGTCTGTTGAAACATGATCCTTCGCAAAGCGACATCGATTCTTTGCTGGATCCTCTCTAGTTTCGGGTGTATCTTCCCGCTATGGTCAGAACTCACCGTGCTGTGGTTAGAACTCAGGTACGCCGAGCGCGGTCGCCTGTTATCAGGACTGTCACTCTCACTCACTCTTACTCTTACTCTCACTCTCTCCAGCATTCAGGATTGGCACTCCGACACTCACCTCTCCTGCAGGATTGACGCCAGCTCTTTGCAGAAGTCGCCGCCATGCTTGATATACTTTCGCAGTTCCTCGAAGCCATTGCTACCCTGCAAACACCAACAAATCCCGGTCAGTATTTTGGCATACATAAGGCCACAGTGTACACATCACTGAAGGCCCAGCCACCTTCGTATGGCCGCCTCCCTCAGTTGGACCAGATGGCACGTGATAACCCTCCACCTGCTGGTAAGTTGCAGGCAGTGCACTGCTATATGGTCCGTCACCATCCCCGGTGGCTTGGAGGGACCGATTACGACCAATTACCCTGACAGCTGCGCGTCCCGCTACCGCCCCCACTGAGGCGCACCCGGCGCGTGCAAGTCATCCGCAACCTGGCCTCGCCTGGAGAAGCCGGACACACTACTTAACCAAACATGATCGCGTTAACTAATCGGGAGAACGCGGGGACGTGCGGCACACCTGAGCGGCGCGTTGACCGCCGCGCTCGACGTGCTGTACACCTGAGCGGCGCGTTGACCGCCGCGCTCGACGTGCGGTACACCTCAGCGGTGCGTTGACCGCCGCGCTCGACGTGCTGTACACCTGAGCGGCGCGTTGACCGCCGCGCTCGACGTGCTGTACACCTGAGCGGCGCGTTGATCGCCGCGCTCGACGTGCGGTACACCTCAGCGGCGCGTTGACCGCCGCGCTCGACGTGCGGTACACCTCAGCGGCGCGTTGACCGCCGCGCTCGACGTGCGGTACACCTCAGCGGCGCGTTGACCGCCGCGCTCGACCTGCCCTTCCGCCTGGCGGTGCACTGTTCCCGCTGACGGTCAGACTCCAAACAAGGCGCGGGCTGCGGAGGAGGCCGCCCGTCTGCACCGTCACAAACCCGTCCCGACCAAGCCGGGGCGCTCGCCCCCGTACCGGCCTGACCGCGGCCTCCTGGCAAGGTCGGACGCGCCGGCCGCGGAAGGAGTGGTCCGGGGAGTGGGGGGCCTCGTGAGCATGGGCGCATCCACCACCCATGGATTTGGTCACGAGAGTTATGGTTCCCTCGCTGATTGGGTATTTGTTTATGGAGCTGTCGTGCTCACGTTGGGGCCAATTTCCTGCACAAGTGGACTGCTCGGGCACTTTCTGCGTTTTTGACCAAGTGCATGCTAAATGAGTGGATTTCACGTCTGCCGTCTGCGCCGTTTTCTTTGGCGGGTGCGGACAGCTGCCGACAAAGCCTCACGTCAGCAGGTGTCTGTCTCGGAGGTGTTAGGCGACCGTCTCGTCTCTGCCGCGGCCGCCTCGGCCCTGCTGCGACCGTCCCGACCCTGCTGTGACGTATTTTAGCCTTTATCTTTTCGTTTTGTTGTGGCTTTTATCGTTAGAAGTTCACGTCGAAAGCGAGAAACAAACGCAGCAAAGTTCGGGAAAACCTTGGCGTTTAACGGGGCCGGGCCTTCATGTATCATTGAGAGGCTTTTTCATGCTAAACATGAAACTGGTTGGCCAAGTGCGACACGTTGGCTGGCTTTGCAGATGCAGCTTTTTGCATGATGCTGCACCCGGTCCCGACTTCAAATATACGATGACAGAGCGGGAATCGTGCAAGGCACGAAGCCTGCGCCGGCGTCTTCTCCTCTCATGCAATCGTCTTCTCCTCTCATGCAATCGGATTATCTCAGACATCTGAACGTCGATGGACATTGCTGATGGATGCTGACTTGATGTCGACGCACTCCTGATGGATGCTGACTTGATGTCGACGCACTCCTGATGGATGCTGACTTGATGTCGACGCACTCCTGATGGATGCTGACTTGATGTCGACGCACTCCTGATGGATGCTGACTTGATGTCGACGCACTCCTGATCATAGCCCGCGCTGCCCCACCTGCCTATGGTGAGGTGTCACGGTGTGCGGAGGACGGTGTGACGCCGCCCTGCCCGTCCGCACCGCAGCGCGTCACGCAGCCGTTGACATGGCGCCGGTGCGGGCGCCAGCACGCGCTGGGATTGACGCACGCCTGCTGCGGCCGACATGGCGCCGGTTCTGGCGTCGGTATGAGCCGGGATTGACGCCCGCCCGCAGCGGCCGACATGGCGCCGGTTCTGGCGTCGGTATGAGCCGGGATTGACGCGCGCCCGCAGCGGCCGACATGGCGCCGGTACTGGCCTCAGTATACGCCGGGATTGACGTACGCCCGCAGCGCCACACACTGGCAGAGCATTTTGCAGGTTGTGTAGCCCTGTGACTGCCTGGCCCGGCGCACCAGATGAGGCCCGCCCATCCGTCGCCGCCTCGCATCAGCCACGGTCCAGCAAATCACATCACCACGGGCGGAGACAGGTCATCGGCAGCGCGGAGCCACGCGCTTCCAATGCGACTTGTACCTTCGCAATGGGATACATGTGCGCGATTTTTTTCTCATACGGCATACGGTTGCTTGTCATGTATGCGGTTGTCTAGTCTGCCTCTCCGTCCGGCTGTCCTGATGACGCCTCTGTCTTCAGTCGGACCGCGTCCGGGGAGCGCCAGTTGGCAGGCCGGCTGCACTGGCGGGGCAGTGTGACGGGCCCGGCGGCAGGACCGATCTCGGCTCGATGGCTGGCAGAGGCCTCTCAAGGTCTGCGGCGTCACGGCTTCCCCCGCTATCTCTGTCACATCACTCCGCCGTGCAGCACGGCAGCGCCGTTTTCGCCTTCCAATGGTTGGTCAGGCGCTCCCGGTGCGGCCGGGCGCTCGCTGACCGCGGACCTTTTCCAGCGGGCGGACGCCGCCCGGTCGGCGGGGCTCGCCCGGTGGCGCCGGGGGCCAGCCGGCACGCTTCCGTTGCGTGTTGTTGCCGGGAGTGCTGGCGCCAAAGGGCCCGGTGTCTGGGGCTGGTCTGGTGGAGGCTGCCCCGCTGTATGACCCAGCATGGTCCGAGCGGTCCGGTGTCTGGGGTCTGGTGGAGGCTACCCCGCCCTGGTGCCGTCCCATGACCCAGCATGGTCCGGTGGCGTCGTTTCGGCTCCGTGGCTGGCCTGGTCTGTCCCCATGGTCCCATCTTGGTTTGGTGGTTCGATCGGATCTATCAGACAGTGTATTGGCCCAGTTAGGTCCAGTTCGTAGTTCGGTTTGGTTCAGCTCAGTCCGCAGTGATCTCCTCCTAGCGTGAGAAGCTGGACCTCTGAACAGTTCAGCTGTGCGGCCATACAAATCTCGAGAATTGAAGTTCTATCAGCAGCCTTCGGGCATGCTTTCAAACCATCATGGCCAAACGAATACCATGCAAAGGGAGTACGTGCTATTGCACGGGGGCAGGGTGGTTACTCGTGCATTAACAAGTGGTGGCTAACAAACGACAAGGTTAACAGATAAGGACGAATGCTGCACTTGAAGCATTGATAATGCGAGCCGTGACAAGGCCAGCCATGCAGACGAGCCATCAAGCGCATTGCACATAAACCATCAGGTGCCTCAGCCGGCTGGGTGTATGTCGGAATTCCATTGAACGGAAACACAACTGGCCTGCCTTTGTATGCACTCGTGGGAGGAATGGACTGCGTAAAGTCAGCAGAGTAGAACCATGTGCGGACCTTCATTAGTGCTGCCCGCTACACTCCAGCGGCCGCGAACAATTCGCCTTGGACGACATAAAAAGCCGCCAGCCGGCGGTAACTGCGGGCTCTCCGCGGACCTAGCTAGCCGCAGACTGCAGCCCACCCAGAGAACGAGCATATGTATTGTCACCTAATCAGGTGTCATCAGGCGCGAGGTGTTTGTGACTGTTTCAGGCGCCTGGCTGTGGTTTGTGTTTCAGGCCGTTAGGAGGGACTCCGTCGCAGGGACTGAGACGGGCTGACCGAGGGTTTGACGTCAGGTGTGCCAGAGCGCGGTCATCTGAGGGGGTTTGACGTCAGGTGTGGCAGAGTGCGGTCACCTGAGGGGGTTTGACACCAGGTGTGCCAGAGTGCGGTCACCTGAGGGGGTTTGACGTCAGGTGTGGCAGAGCGCGGTCATCTGAGGGGGTTTGACGTCAGGTGTGCCAGAGCGCCGTCATCTGAGGGGGTTTGACATCAGGTGTGCCAGAGCGCGGTCACCTGAGGGGGGTTGACGTCAGGTGTGGCAGAGCGCGGTCATCTGAGGGGGTTTGACATCAGGTGTGCCAGAGCGCGGTCACCTGAGGGGGTTTGACGTCAGGTGTGCCAGAGCGCGGTCATCTGAGAGGGTTTGACGTCAGGTGTGCCAGAGCGCGGTCATCTGAGAGGGTTTGACATCAGGTGTGCCAGAGCGCGGTCACCTGAGGGGGTTTGACGTCAGGTGTGCCAGAGCGCGGTCATCTGAGGGGGTTTGACGTCAGGTGTGCCAGAGCGCGGTCATCTGAGGGGGTTTGACATCAGGTGTGCCAGAGCGCGGTCACCTGAGGGGGTTGACGTCAGGTGTGCCAGAGCGCGGTCATCTGAGAGGGTTTGACGTCAGGTGTGCCAGAGCGCGGTCATCTGAGAGGGTTTGACATCAGGTGTGCCAGAGCGCGGTCACCTGAGGGGGTTTGACGTCAGGTGTGCCAGAGCGCGGTCATCTGAGGGGGTTTGACGTCAGGTGTGCCAGAGCGCGGTCATCTGAGAGGGTTTGACACCAGGTGTGCCAGAGTGCGGTCATCTGAGGGGGTTTGACGTCAGGTGTGGCAGAGCGCGGTCATCTGAGGGGGTTTGACGTCAGGTGTGCCAGAGCGCCGTCATCTGAGGGGGTTTGACATCAGGTGTGCCAGAGCGCGGTCACCTGAGGGGGGTTGACGTCAGGTGTGGCAGAGCGCGGTCATCTGAGGGGGTTTGACGTCAGGTGTGCCAGAGCGCGGTCACCTGAGGGGGTTTGACGTCAGGGTGTGCCAGAGCGCGGTCATCTGAGGGGGTTTGACGTCAGGTGTGCCAGAGCGCGGTCACCTGAGGGGGTTTGACGTTAGGTGTGGCAGAGCGCGGTCATCTGAGGGGGTTTGACGTCAGGTGTGGCAGAGCGCGGTCATCTCAGCACCCGGACGCGCGTGGTCATGGGAGACCAGCCATTGCCAGAGCTCCGCACGCGAACCAAAATGAAACGAAGCGGAAGTACTGCTCAGAGAGCAGATGGTGTATTGGTAATTGGTCCAGGTTGTCGTAATAGCAGCATCGCTGCATTGCTGGGCACTAGAGGTGCCCTGCCTAGTTTCAGGACTGAGCTATGTCGTCTATTTACCAAAGTCAGCGTGCACTTCTTCAGACCGCTACGCTATGGAGCTGGAGTACTTCGCCCAGGGATGGCCCTGCCGTCTACCCAGCTTGGATGAAGTCGTGTTGGTACATAGCGAGGGGCCGCGAGGTCGGTGGCAGCTGGTTCGTGTCTCCTTACTTCTGTGAGGTCCCGATGGCACCTTCGAGCCGCTGTGATCTTCTTGCGTGGCAGGCACGCTCGACGTCCCCTCAGTAAATTTTACCGCCTGGGGACATCACGGGAATGAAACGTGGATGACCTGTTGTGTCGAGTGTTTCCTCTGGTTTCTGATGCGTTGTTGTCGAAGTTCCTGTTTCCGCAACATGTAGTTTCATATGCATTGCTCTAACCTTGCGCTGCTACGACTATGTCTCAGTTTGCATATTGTTGTTAAGTTTTCGAAATTAGCGTGATTTCGAATGGGGAGTTTGTCGCAATAGCAGCATTCCTTTGAACATTTGTTCACTGTGCAGAGGGATGTGGTAAGCCTCGTGGCGATTGCTGCCAACTTGCTCTGGTAGCCTCCACACCAAAACCGACGTTGAATGCGAGCCGGGGTTTGGAAATGCACCACTGATCTAGATGTGGACCTGAGTGTGTGTGTGGAGATCGACCGTGGGGAGGCGCGTAGCTGAGGCCGTCGATTTGGCGACGGAGTTTTTTGAAGTGACACAGGAAGGGTTTATTGTTTTATCGATCAACACGCTTTAAAAGCCGAGGCGGGGGGACAATAAGCCTGTCCGTTACGTCTTGGGCTCGCCCCAGTTCCCGGCCGAACAGATATTATACTGGGTGACATCCGCCGGCGAGATATGGCTCGCCACCACTCAGTGAGCTCTGGGCCGCCCGACGCCCTGCGGTGAGGTGGACCTGGGAGCGGTGCTCGGAGGGTGGTCATGGATCAGAGGTCCCGGCAGAGCCCTGGACCTGTAAGCGGTGCTCGGAGCGCGGTTACGGGTCAGCGGTCCCGGCAGAGCCCTGGACCTCTGGGTGGTGTTCGGAGCGTGGTCACGGGTCAGCGGTCCCGGCAGAGCCCTGGACCTGTAAGCGGTGCTCGGAGCGTGGTCACGGGTCAGCGGTCCCGGCGGAGTCCGCCTGCGGCCGCACCCCATCTGCCGCCGGGACAAAAACAGCTGAAGCACCGCTCCATAGGCCCAGCTGTGGTGCGCGCCGCAGCCGGCGGCGGTCAGCCCGTGCTGCTGGACGATGGTCGGCGCCGTGCTGGTGTGGCCGGGCTCTTGACCAGGCAGAGCAGCGTGACCGGGCTGTCTGTCGACAGCGCCGATGGTCTGCTGATCCGGGGACGCACGCTGTCCAGAGCGTGAAGCGGATTGAGACATGGCAGCCACCATCGCTAAGACATGGGCTCATCTGACCAAAGGGTCACACCAGGCCACGGCCCATGCCGCAGCTGCGTTTGCAAATGCTGCGTGATTGTGCACAGCGCAGTTTATCGCCCGCTGCCCCACGTCAGCTCTGTTGGCCGTCGGCGCCAGCCAGGTATGATTGTCATTTGTCGGCACAGGAAAGCTTGCATAGCATGTGAATTATGAAAACCGAGTCCCGTATTGCGCAAACATTCGCACGTCCCCTTGTCAGTTCCCATACAATCACGTAAGACCACCACACGAACTGTTATGAGCAGCACTAGCACTCGCCAATGATGCCATACTTGGCGGCAAACGCGTGCCCACATGAGGTAGCTAGCGACACCTTGTCATCACAGCTGACCGTCGGTACATGTCTGATGTCGCCCAAATTCCCAGCGTGCGAGCGGCGGCAGCCCGGCACGATGTGCTAACACCGGACCGGCAGGCGGGAACGCTGCCTGCCCGACCGGAACCGGCCGACGAGCGGACCTCCGCCGCGCCGCCCCCTCCGGCCATTACCGGATTCACAGCGCATATGACGTCAAAATGCGGCGCGGTTGCGAACGCGTGCGTGAAAGGCGCCGCTCGCACGTCCGATACCCGATGTGGGGCGAGCCTATTTCGAGACTGCCAGATTGTGTCGTGTGTATGCCGTTTGCGCAACGGAACTATTCTATTTTTTCAATGATTACGCGGCCTGAACGTGCACTGGCTTGTGATTAATCAGCAAGTACACATCACACGATGTTTCTTTGCGACTATCTCCACCAATGTACCAATTTCGCCTCCCTTTCGCTCCTTCCTTTCGAGCGCTTCCCGCCGCTGGTTGTTTGCTCTGTCGTCAGCGGTCTCCGATCCGCTCTTCCGCTGCACGCTCTCCTCCAATTACCGTCCCCCGGCGCGCTCGTCACCTCTGCGGGAGCCGGCGTGAAAATAGCATCTCGGCGGCGACCCGCCCGGCAGCCGGCCGGCTCAGTGGCCGCTGTTTGTTTTGGAGCCGCCGAAGCCCGTCGCCTCCTGGTGTCGGACCAGGTGTGAGGCGGGGACCCGGGCCGACCACGGCCAGGTGTGAGGCGGGGACCCGGCCCGACCACAGCTGGGTGTGAGGCGGGGACCCGGGCCGACCACGGCCAGGTGTGAGGCGGGAACCCGGCCCGACCACGGCCAGGCGTGAGGCGGGGACCCGGCCCGACCACGGCCAGGTGTGAGGCGGGGACCCGCCCCGACCACGGCCAGGCGTGAGGCGGGGACCCGGCCCGACCACGGCCAGGCGTGAGGCGGGGACCCGGCCCGACCACGGCCAGGTGTGAGGCGGGGACCCGGCCCGACCACGGCCAGGTGTGAGGCGGGGACCCGGCCCGACCACGGCCAGGTGTGAGGCGGGGACCCGGCCCGACCACGGCCAGGTGTGAGGCGGGGACCCGGCCCGACCACGGCTGGGTGTGAGGCGGGGACCCGGCCCGACCACGGCCAGGCGTGAGGCGGGGACCCGCCCCGACCACGGCCAGGTGTGAGGCGGGGACCCGGCCCGACCACGGCTGGGTGTGAGGCGGGGACCCGGCCCGACCACGGCCAGGTGTGAGGCGGGGGCCCGGCCCGACCACGGCCCACGGACACGGCCGACCACGGCTGACGGGGGATAGCGGCCGCAGAGACCAGAGTGCTGAGCCCGACCAAGGCTCCTGTCCCGGGAACAGCTACCGCTTGGAACAGTGCATAGCCGCCAGGAGAAAGCGGATTGCCAACCTCGGTGTCGCTTTGTTGCTATTTTATATTTTAAATCGATCGCTCCTGATTGCAGCAAAGTTTGACCATCCCTGGTCGCGTTTGGTTTAAGACTAAGCACCAGGCGTGAACCAGGCGTGGACCACATATGGACTAGATGTACAGTATGGGAACAGGAGGCTGACTGTGCGTTTCGCCAGCGGTTCGCGTAGTGGCGAGCCGCGCGGCCAGTCATCGAACAAGAGGTCAAGTGGAGACGACCTGGGGTCACAAGTGGTGGCGAAACCCCGCGGAGAACGCGGCGCCTGTGGCGGGACGGACCAGAGGTCTGTTCCGGGGCACCGGTCAGGAGAGAGTTTCATGGCACTGGCCAGCGGTCCGTCCCATGAAACTAGCATTTCAGCCGTCTCAAGAGATTGGTCACTGGTCTGTCCCAATGGTTAGGACAGAGGTGAATGCCGACGGAAGCGAGCGACTGACCGGCCGCAGCGGCCCGTCGTTAGAAGTGCCCCGCCTCACGACCTCACGAGCTCGGCCAGGAGCCGACGCGGGAGCCAAGAAACTGACCAAAGGCTCGGTCCATGAGTCAGCCTCATGGGGTCGGCCAAGGATATGCCCCGGGCGGCGGTGTATTTCCACCGCAGACTCCCAGGCCAGGAGGCCGCGTTGTCTCCAGGACCGGGCAGCCAAGGCAAAGCCTGACCGGCGTTGTGGCGATGTAGCCTGACTGAGCACCCTCTTGCAAAACTCGCACTTGTTCGACGCTGACTACCGCACCGCACGACACACGGCACGTGACCATGACCTGCGCCGACAACAGCCGCTCCTGAGGGGGTCACCACTGCGACAGGTCACGAGTATGTCGCTGCCGTGGTTACGACCGCAATGTGTAGACACCGGGAGTATCTCCGAAGCCCCCCCCCCCCCTCCGTATCATTGCAGGTTGTCCCAGTGTTCTTTTCCACGGTTTGTTCGACTGACCCTGAATGGCCCTCTCGCATCCACTGCACGAGACGTCAGCAGGCGTCACAAACCGGTGCACGAGTGGGGTCCGCGGATCTAGACGGATTAAGCCCCTTCAGGCGGCCCGACGGACCTGGCGATACAGCTGGCACCCCGCAAAACAGAGAGGGAGAAAGCGGGTGGCGTGCCTGAATGGCATGCAAGCAGCAAAGTCGCGCGCGAAAGTGCGGCGCTGCCGCACGTTGCACTTTCCCAACGCAGATCGGATCATCCCATGGTGGTATGCGGTTAGTAGCTGTCAGCTGCCACGACCCAGTCCGACGGAACCTGTGTGAAAAAGCCGCACCGGGCCATTGAGAAACAGCACGACAGACCCGCCAGGCGATCAGGAGCGGGCTCAGGATCAGGATCAGCGATCAGGAGTGGGCTCATGTGTGTGACAGCAGGAGGAGCACGCTGTGCTCGGGTAGTGGGAAGCGCTGAAGCAGCGCCGGTGTGTTCGATGTGCCGTGGGTTGTCTTCAACTGTCCGTTTGCCGAGGGTTCCGAGCGCGATAGCCGCTCGGGAACGGGACGGACGCAGGACGGACGCAGGACGGACGCTAACAGGACGGAGTCCGTCGGCGGTGGCCTCGGGTCCGAACACCGGCCGCCCTCGGCTCCGGCCCCGCTGACTCATCTGCGGATAAGCAGGCCGTCCTGCGCACACCGCACCGGAAACTGCGCCACGTCACTGCCGTGAATCCCATCACGCTCCGCCGCCGTCGGCGTCACTGCCACGTCACTGCCGTGAATCCCATCACACTCCGTCGCCGTCGGCGTCACTGCCACGTCACTGCCGTGAATCCCATCACGCTCCGCCGCCGTCGGCGTCACTGCCACGTCACTGCCGTGAATCCCATCACACTCCGTCGCCGTCGGCGTCACTGCCACGTCACTGCCGTGAATCCCATCACACTCCGTCGCCGTCGGCGTCACTGCCACGTCACTGCCGTGAATCCCATCACACTCCGTCGCCGTCGGCGTCACTGTCACGGCAACCCGCGCGGCTGCGGCGCAGCTCGCTGTCAGCTGCTGGCCCAGAGCTGTTGGCTGAAAGGGCCCGGGCCCGGCAGGGGCAGCGTGGGCCGAGCCGCGGAGATAGGGCACGCGATAGCCGGTTTGGGAGAGGTGCCGTGAGGAGGTGAGCAAGCTGGTCAAAAAACCCGCCGGGTACCCCGGGCCCGCTGTCGTCGCCTAAATCTCCGCCAGGGGTCTCTCCGGGACAGGATCAGCGCAAGTTCTGCCAAGTTGGAGGGGGGGGGGGGGGAAGGTCCGTACCCATTCTTTATTATTCCTTTCCAAGCGACGCCGATGAGGCCAACGTTGAACCGCAGGCAATTAAGAGGCTCAGCCCGAGGGCCTTTTGTAAGGAGTTTTGGGTGGTGTGGACGTTCCGATCAAACGACACATCCCGAATATGGATTCACCGATGCTATCTCTAAATCCTGGTTTCTCCTGGGATTAGAGCTACTTTAGTTTTGAGTTCCGATGGCAAACGATGGAAAAGCTATAGGAAATTGGCTGTGTTATGATGGAGTTACAATCAAGCTGGAAGGGCAGTGAGGGGGAGTTGGCCGAGTGCGAGGGCATTTCCCCGCGCGTAACATGTTCAAAAGACCATGCTCAGCCCTCTAGCTCGCTATTCTTTGCCCCCCCCCCCCCCCCCCGGTCATTACCGCACCCTGACACGGTTCGACTCAACCCGTCACTCCGCGTCCTGAGGGCCGGGTGGGGGAGAAAACGCGACGCAGCACCTCACGGGCCATGGAGACTCAAAAGTTGCGGCGAGGGCCGGGAGGACATAACCATTTTTGGTTATTTGTTTCCAGGCACTGTCCATGAGGCCAATGCTACTTTTTCAGAAGGTTGGAGGGTTGAGCAGCTGTCATCGATACCGAGACGGCGCTCTCCCATGCCCCTTGAGTGACTGATGCTGCCCAAGCGCCGCAGCACCTGACCAGTCTCGACCACGGCTGGCATCTGTTCGCCGGCACCTGCGGCGGGAGGCGTCCCCGCCGTCAGCTGCTCCCCCCCCCCCCCCTCTCCCTGACACCCCGCGGAGGGGTGACCTTGTGTACCTGCGTACAGGAGGGGACACCCCCGCGAGACACGCACGGACACAAAAACGGCCTGCACGGGCCGGCCGAGCGGCCGCGGTTCTGGCGCCGGCTCTCGGCTCTGGCGCCGCGCCCCAGATGATTGGCTATGATGGGGACCGGCCAACCGTCGCCGACGGACACAGCATTCAAACGGCGGCCGGTGGAAACGGTGGGCGTCGGCGGTTCGAGAGCCACAGATATGCTGATGTCGCCCAATTCCCGTCAATTTAGATCCCCGACCGCTAGCCAGCAGCCGGTCCGCGATTTGGCACTGCCCGTTGGCGGGTCATGTAACCCGAGTAGTAGAAATTCAAACGTTGCAGAACGATGAATGCGAGGGTATTTTGTTTCACGCCGTTCCCAACGACAATATAGGTTTTGTGGTCCACGACAGTGGCAACACAATGAGAAAGAACCACGTGCTTTCTTTTGGACTGCACCCTCGCCCATTACTCGACGCAAGAAGGCAATTTCCTGCATAGGTTTTCCCCCCAACGCACGAACAGCAACATTCCAGCTCCCGTCACGCTCGAGACGGTACAAATCACACTGAAACGCAGGCCCGCAGCTGGGAGCGTGGTAGGGAGGGTGACGTCGGAGCTCAGTGGCCACTCATGACACAGGCGTTTAACTTTCTGGCAGCACTCGTCAATGGGGCTAGAAAAGAAAAATGGCAGTCTAGGGGATGGGGGCCTTCCTCCCATACGCCTGCGCCTACGCTGTAGTGCATGTATGCGTCACTATGTCATCAATGTTGAGCATTGTCAGAATTGAGCGTGCCATGGCACCCGCTGACCACGGACCACCACTTATCCGTCCATCGAATCGCAAGGAAAGCACACCATCCACGCGCAGATTCCATGAAGCACCAGGTGCCGCCAGCCTTTCCTTCCCGTCCACGTTACCTGGCTGATTGACCGTAAGAGGTTGGCCCTGCTCGTCGATCGTCGCTCCAGGATCGGCATCACTGCCGTGGCTGTTCCGCCCGCTCACCGCGTGGTGGCCACTCTGTCACCTCTGCCTCGCTGCATGCCCTTGCCCCTCCCAGCCCCCTAGCACGGCACGGCGCCCTCAGGCGTATCTCACCGGCACACACACAAACACAGAGACGCGGACTCCCGGGCGCTCTCCAACAGAGCCGCCGCGGCCGCCCCTACACCCGCCGCCACCGGCCGCTCACTGGCCGGACGGACCGCGTGGACGCCGGCCGACCGGCGGCCGGGCGGCGGGGGCGGCGGAGGGGGGAGGGGAGGGGGCTAGGGCTGGACGTGCGGGCTCTGCGGGCCAACGAGTGGCACGCTTCAGTGCCCTCGCAAGCCCAGTCAGAGGAGTAGGAGAGTGCGGTGGGAGAGGACCGGGTTAGAGGGCCAAGGCCACATTGCACGGACGGCCTCTATAACGGCTACTTATGTGGTGTGATGAACTGTGCGCATACCAGAGTTCAACGCGAACAAAACGCTGCTTCCGATGGTAGCATATAGCGTTTCTCGATATCCGCACCTTGACAGTTATCACGCCCTGCGTGACGCCTACCTATTTCTTTCGTTACCGTGTCTCTTAACGTTAATCAGAGTTCGCCATCTCATCTAGTTGGCTCACTCGTCTATTGTACGCCAAAAAAGCGGGCAGCGATCGGCGCAAAGAATGCGAAATCCAGAGACCAGAGAGAAATTCGAGAACCAGGGGGAAGTCCCGGAACCAGAGAGAAATCCAGGAACTAGGGACAAATCCAGGAGCCAGGGAGAAATCCAGGAACCAGGAGCAAACCTACCGCCCGGCGTGAGGCCAGTGGTAAACGCACGCAACGCTCTTTAATCAAATCTTTAGGATTTGAAAGATTTAATCAAATCTTTAGACTTTTGCTATTGTCGCCTCGTTTGCTTCGGCCCATACCTGACTATCATCGCTCATTGCGCGTCAATGGATTGCTGCAAGGCGAGCCGAGATACCGTCCGAAACGGAGCCGCGCCGCCATAATCTCTCAGCGATGGAGAAAGTGCCTTTCCACTGAGGTAGGCAAGACTGAATACGCCGCGTACGCAGGTTTCGATAGTATAACCATTGCTGCCAGATGCACAGTTAATCCTTATGATGTACCCAGATGGAGTGGTTATTTCCATTATTCGCATATCGTGCATGTCTTTACTCGTACTCGCATGCATCTAACACCCGCATGTTTTTCTCAGCAATAGTTCAGGGCGAACTTGCTTTGCAAGCCACGAGGAAAGTAACTGCTATAACGCAAACAGCACCGTTAGGTGGGGTCCATCACGGCTTTCTCCACTATACTTTGCCTTGCATGCCCCGACCTGTTTCTTAACCGTTGACCTGATGGTTTCATGCCTGAAAACAGGTCACTGTCCTCCAGGCAGTGAAGTTTCAGAGGTGGATTTACGGACGGTAAAATTTTACTGCTACTCGCCCAAACCGTGCTGTGATAATCTAAGAGAAGTCTTCCACATTTTCAGGAGGTTTTGAACTGAAATAGCCATCTTGAAGGTCTTTCGGTGCTGTTCACAACCCCGCCATTCTTAAGACCCAAGCCTCTCTAGTTTCTGAGCTGCATGCCCGCGAAAATAAGGAAAGATATACCGGATTTCAAAGTCACCTTGGAGTTTTTGACGTCATAATAACGTCATTCAAATCCTGCTATTCCATAAGCCATGCGGCGATCAATGCCGAGAATAATAAAATTGTTGAAGCATTTGTATTGGGCGTTCGTGAGCGCGATTTCTAGATATAACGGCCGCCAATTGACTCTCAATCAATCTTGGGCAATGTACTATGACGAAATCAAACCGTGACGCGTTGAGAAGCATATTTATTAAACAGAGAATTGTGCTGTCTGGAGCAGTCTTTTCCACCTAAAGAGCATACCAATAGTTTCAGGTGAGCCTGTTTCATTATATATGATGCTTGCTTCAATATTTTCAAATGTGAAACATTTCCTCTACGGATGGTTATCATGTTGTTCAACGAATCAGCTGGGGTGACCAGCGCCGTTTGATGACCTGCATTGAGTAATCTGACCACGTAAGTTTTATCACTGCAATTTTCCAAAAGGTGAGCGTACATTTCAGATGTCCTGTGAATCAGGGGTGTATTGCAGGATTTCATAATAGGAGCATAAACACCAGATTTCACTGAAGACCGAGTTTGGCGCGCCGTAGAGCGCAAGTTTTTGCGTATAGTAAAGTCAAATGTTCTCGACCTTGTTATTTTTTGCGTGTCTGCCTGGAATTGTGAGCATTTAACATTGAGTGATGTGCATATTAATGCACGTCATACGCTCCTGGTGGAAACACAAACTTATTTGTATCAAAATATTGTCGCAAAAGACTAAATAACCCCTCCCCCCTTGATGACCGGTTGGCGACAACTTAGCGCGAGCCATCGAGCCAATCATGGGGCAGACTGCCGTTGCTCTATATGACGTGTATTAATGGCACTGGCATGTTATGTACAAGTCGCCCGTCAATATGGCGTGAGTGCCAGCCGTCCATAACATTGGTTCTGTGAACAGTGACATTATTACGCCCAGTTTCTGGAAGAGAAATTTCAGCTGAAGCCGGTTGGCTATTTCCGTGGCATGACCATATGGAGGATAAATCATTTTCACTACCTCTTCCGAATCTTCAAAAGAGTAAAAACACAATTATTGCGTACTATGTACCTATCACCGCCCCACGTGTTAATACGATGTGATTTTCAAACGGATTAAGCCGTAGTTTTGCCTCGGGAAACCGGCCATTGTGGGCAAGCCCACGCACTTTCATGCAAGGTCACCAGCTCTGAAAAACGACCCTGAGTATGTACGCGTCGCGTGGAAGACGCGATCAAGAAAAAAGTTGTGCTCACCGGAAATAAGCAGCACAGGGCCTGCCGCGCGAAATGACCGTAAGCTTCAGGGTTCGATATGTGTTCACAGAATTCAGGGCTCCTTACACCCGAGTTCCTTGCAAGCTTGGCGTTGTACAATCTGGTTTTAATCATGGCAGCAGCAGAAAGAACTAATCATTCTGTCACGACGCCCTTTTTGGTAAGGCAGAAGAGTGCACTGGGCGCGACTATTCAGAAGTTAGCCAGCCGCAGCACAGTGGCACGAGATCGACTCTTACTGCATGACAGGGCTTGGCTGAGGGAACCGGTACTAGACAGGATCCTGAGAGATTATTACATAAGAGTAGCTTAAATGAGGCGCGCCACATGCGATGGCGCCCATGCGTCCCTCCTCCTCGCTTGCATCCGGTAGTATCTGCGCTCAGGGAAATGACAGAATGTCTACTTTTTGCCAATTCTACCGTGACGTAACACGCCTTTGAATGGTTTAACCGCGGGGGAAGGCTTAATCGTGTGCATAGTCATGCAGGCTATCCCAGTGCAGTTCAGTGCGACGTGGCGATGTGCTGTGCATGGATGTCGAATGTGATGCGATGGGCTGCATCGGCCTGGCGTCGCACATCTCACTAGTCAATACAGTGTCCTGGAGATACAATGGCGAGTCCTCCTGCAGAGAAATACATAAAAAGCGTGTCCCAAAGTATGAGCTATGTAGGTAAAATACGATGTCATGTTGCATTCTAAGAATATGCGTCGATCTGCACGATTTTGTAATCATGACCTGGGCAACTTTGGTGTTGGCTTCTTCGATAGTAATGGCCAATGAGGTCGCGATCAAACTAAGACACTGTCAGGAAGAAAATATGTTAATCAATGCGTAAATTATGCGTAAGTTTCGTTGCCCATTAAAATCAACCCAATTACAGGTTGGCCGTATACGTTTGCCTAAATAATGAAAATTGGGCCTCAGATTCCAGACACCGGCTACCTAGCGTAATGATGCTCTGAAGGTGGCACGCTCAGGTGTGAATCAATGGTAACGTGCACTGACCCGGGGGTGTAGCTCTACAAGATCAGTTCGTCAGCTTGGCCCGGGGTGGTTAGCACTGACCCGGGGGTGTAGCTCTACAAGATCAGTTCGTCAGCTTGGCCCCCGGGGTGGTTAACACTGACCCGGGGGTGTAGCTCTACAAGATCAGTTCGTCAGCTTGGCCCGGGGTGGTTAACACTGACCCGGGGGTGTAGCTCTACAAGATCAGTTCGTCAGCTTGGCCCGGGGTGGTTAACACTGACCCGGGGGTGTAGCTCTACAAGATCAGTTCGTCAGCTTGGCCCGGGGTGGTTAACACTGACCCGGGGGTGTAGCTCTACAAGATCAGTTCGTCAGCTTGGCCCGGGGTGGTTAACACTGACCCGGGGGTGTAGCTCTACAAGATCAGTTCTTCTGCTTGGCCCGGGGTGGTTAACACTGACCCGGGGGTGTAGCTCTACAAGATCAGTTCTTCTGCTTGGCCCGGGGTGGTTAACACTGACCCGGGGGTGTAGCTCTACAAGATCAGTTCGTCAGCTTGGCCCGGGGTGGTTAACACTGACCCGGGGGTGTAGCTCTACAAGATCAGTTCGTCAGCTTGGCCCGGGGTGGTTAACACTGACCCGGGGGTGTAGCTCTACAAGATCAGTTCGTCAGCTTGGCCCCCGGGGTGGTTAACACTGACCCGGGGGTGTAGCTCTACAAGATCAGTTCGTCAGCTTGGCCCGGGGTGGTTAACACTGACCCGGGGGTGTAGCTCTACAAGATCAGTTCGTCAGCTTGGCCCCCGGGGTGGTTAACACTGACCCGGGGGTGTAGCTCTACAAGATCAGTTCGTCAGCTTGGCCCGGGGTGGTTAACACTGACCCGGGGGTGTAGCTCTACAAGATCAGTTCGTCAGCTTGGCCCGGGCGGCCAACTTATAGCACTCCAACATATTCATTTCTCTCCGGATTTGACCAGGTTCATTCAGTTTGCTGTTAGGTGAAAATAAAAGCCAAACTTTGTGCTTTCTTTTTTAAAGTACTCCTTAGGGTTATGTGGGGACGAAGGAAGCAGACAGATCGAAGGAGTTGCATCAAAAATGCAAGGCAGGGCTTGAGGGCGAGCCAACTGTCGGAGTTATTCGTGCATGTCCACCCAAAACAGCATTATGCAACAGGATAAGGCTGCGTCAGACCCCCAGGCGAGGTAAAGCGCCTTTTTGACATAGCGCTGACATTTGTCACATTTTTTGGAGCAGGCCAGAACTCGGAACCCCTAACTGCTCAGGGAGCCCAGGGACCTCCACCGCGACACATATCTGAAGCGGCCTACGCCTGAGTGGTCAGCGCCCTCGCGTGTAGCTCCGCCACCGGGGCTGCCAGGTCCTGCACTGACCTTCTAGGCTGAGCTGTAAAACGAGACTCAGACGCTCTTGACGTTAGCTGTTTTATGCGCAAGCAACTCGACTCAGAATAATTATTGCAGGAGTTCTGAGAGATGGGTGAAAAAGAGGTTGGGGCACAGCAGACCCTGCTGGCGGCACCGCTGGCATGGGGGTTCAGCGGGCTGAGAGGTACTCATAAAACAAACCCAGGTCACAGAGGATCGGCAGCGCTGTTCTCCGCGGTGGCTGCACCCTTGGTTACACCAGTGGCAATATCCCTAAGGTTCGGAGCGTTCACTGTCAGCTTGGAAGCGCTGGGAGGTAGGTTTGGGCGAGCATCTCCAGTTTAATGTCACTGCGGCCACGCCACTGCACTGACTATCTGTGGGCCATCTGTAACATGGCAAGATTGCAGATGCTGATATGCATAATTGGTGTTGAGCTCATTAGCGTAGTGAAGTCCGGAAGCACTGAGAAGGCCCACCACCTTTTCCTACCTGCACCATGACTCCCTTGTCACAAATACTTCCACTTTCACGACAGCATTCTTCACTGTTGGGGCGTAATCGTTGCTACCAGGAGCTGACAGTTGAATACAACCGGTTCGCCTCCGGCCATACCGCCGACGCGTGCCGCGTCCAGGCTTGGATGCCGTGTGGCGGGCTCTGCCGGCAGCTGCCATCTAGCGACTAAAGGACCTACCAATAGTTCGCTTTATTGCCTCGTCTGCCAACAATCTCCTAAAAACATGAAGTTTGTATGCTTCGTGCGCTGTTCGCGTTAAATGAGGGGGAAAAGTGCGTCAGGATGCGGTCCTCCGGGGGCGGGGCGTTAGGGCGTGGTCCTCCGAGGGCTTGGCGGGGTGCGGTCATCCGGGGTGGGGCGTCAGGGTGCGGTACTTCGGGAGCTGCCAGTCCCCCGGCCTGCCGTGTCCCCTGGACACCGGTTGTGCGCCGGCACAGGGGACGGCTTCACCGCCGCAGCGCCTTAAAAGTTTATGGTCTCACTTAGTAGACGTTAGCATGATTTTTTTCGTGGTTGATCAGCAGCCATGCAACAAACATTAAATACGACTACGACATTGTAAGATGAAACGTGAAAATAAATCTACTTGACTACATGGAAAAGGCGGGATGCTGTCTTCAAAAGGGGATATGAAAAATAACAGCAGGAGAGAAAAGAACGTTTGTCCCCAGCAACACTTGTGTGCCTGTGTGCATGACAGCATTTGTGTGCTGTCATGGATCGTGTGCACTTGATATTACATGATAACTTCAGAAAAAAGTCATATATATATATATATATATATATATATATATATATATATATATATGTATGTATGTATGTATGTATGTATATATAACACTAGCTCTCCAGCCATTTGCCCGCGAGTTTTGCATACCAGATCGCATTCGTTTCGTCCTTACACGTGTCAGTCCAACTGCATAGTGCAATGCGTAGCGTGACAGTTAGCGCTCTAAAACCCGACAACCTCACACAGCTAAGCTATGACGGCTATGCCTCGACACCATATGCGAATGGGCGTCCCCGGAAGGCATTCGCCGCGTTCTGGCTCTCCAATCCATCGCCGCGACGTACCAATAACCGCCGCCGAAAGCCGTCAGCCGTCGGGAGGCGGCGCCTGTGCCACTGACGGAGCGGCGGTGCGCCACGCCGATGCCGAGCTGCCAACTTGTCATTATCGCGCTGCCATATGCGTTCAGCGCCCATTCCAGGCCGGCGAGGTGATCCAGAGTAACTGGACCGTCGGCGAGCCGGCCTTCCCGGAGCCACCAGCTGCTGTTTAGTGTTGCCGGCTCGTGGTGTCGGCTGCGGGCCAGAGATTAACCGATCCGACAGCTGGAGATTAGCGCCTGCTGACGACGGTGGTGGTGGACTCTGGCGTGAATAGACGCTGCGCCGCACTGGTCCCCATGTGGAGTCAGCCGGCGCGCCGCACCGGTCCCCATGTAGAGTCAGCCGGCGCGCCGCACCGGTGCCCATGTGGAGTCAGCCGGCGCGCTGCATCGGTCCCCATGTGGAGCCAGCTTGAAGCAGCGCAAAGGTCGCAGCGGATGCGCCGATTTGCCAACTGAGTGAGGACGGCGAGCACTTGAGTTTGCGCAGCGTGAAACCGGGCTCGCATGCCAATGTGGGCACTGGGCGGTGGATAATTTTCTGGCATCCAAATGAGAAAACGTGATGACTTGTCTTGCGTAGTTTGCATTCATTCAATGTCATTTTGGCAGCATGTGCTCGGGTCCTCTCAACAGAAACTGGGTCATAACTCCGCAAAGTGGTGGTTCAACGTTGGAATGATTGATAGCAGGTGCCGCCGGGTAAACATGCTAGTTCATGTCCAAGTTTGTTTTTCGAACGCGGACGAGCCTTTTTCACGTACGTCGTCGATAAAATGTGATTGGTAACATTTCTGGTCAAACAGTTGCTGTCGTTTGGAATTATTGAAAGCCGACGAACCCTACGTTGATGATTAATAAAGCACTGATTATATAAATACTGAAGTGGTTGTGATTTTGCTGTCAGCTATCTGTAGCTCGCATAACGAGAAAAGTTTCTACATTAACTGCCATGTCTAAATCCCATCGATTATTTTACATATTATATATTTATCTATAATATTTCTACTTCGTCAGCCATGATAACATCTCATTTTCTCATCCCAGTTTTGGGTTATTTTCTTTGAACGGTCCTTTCCCTGTTTTGACACAACTTTGCGTAGGGTACAAAGTTCGTAACGGAAAGAGTTTGTAATTGAAAAGTGCGTATAGATGAAGATTGCATGGCAAAATGTTAGTTGGGGAAAAATTCGTTAAAAGATGTTCGTGCACTCAAAAGTTTACGTGGAAAAAGATCGTGACCAATGACTTGTACGCAAATGTTCCGGCGCAACTGTTGTCAAAAATAGCGTTCCCTTTGACAAAAGCATATGACCAAATATTCATATTTCGATATCCGATGTAAGTGCACAAAGTTTGTACGCAAAACCTTCGTCAGGGATGAAGCTTGTTTGACAATAGCACGTATGCAAAACTTTATACGTAGATGTGTACTGTACGTTGGAATGCAGATTTCATCCTTCGTGCCGGGCTTCGAATGAAGTATTCCTTCGACGGCCATCACTACAGTGCGGGAGATGGCGGTGGACAGTAACGATTGTGTACATCGGGTCAAATATAATGACCAGCCCAACTCTTCTAGGTATGAAACTGGACGTTCTCCGGCGGACGGAGGCGGCGTCAAGTCAGCTCTCGCTGATGGAGCGCGGGGGACGGCAGCGGCGTCAAGTCAGCTCTCGCTGATGGAGCGCGGGGGACGGAGGCGGCGTCAAGTCAGCTCTCGCTGATGGAGCGCGGGGGACGGCAGCGGCGTCAAGTCAGCTCTCGCTGATGGAGCGCGGGGGACGGAGGCGGCGTCAAGTCAGCTCTCGCTGATGGAGCGCGGGGGACGGAGGCGGCGTCAAGTCAGCTCTCGTTGATGGAGCGCGGGGGACGGCAGCGGCGTCAAGTCAGTTCTCGCTGATGGAGCGCGGTGGACGGAGGCGGCGTCGAGTCAGCTCTCGCTGATGGAGCGCGGGCGGCGGCAGTGGCGTCAAGTCAGCTCTCGCTGATGGAGCGCGGGGGACGGCAGCGGCGTCAAGTCAGCTCTCGCTGATGTAGCGCGGGGGACGGCAGCGGCGTCAAGTCAGCTCTCGCTGATGGAGCGCGGGGGACGGAGACGGCGTCAAGTCAGCTCTCGCTGATGGAGCGCGGGGGACGGACGCGGCGTCAAGTCAGTTCTCGCAGTAGCTTAGTCGGATGAGAGACTCTGATTATGATGTAGGCGGACGTGCCCCGCCCTGGCCTGACCCGCGTGCCCGGGTTGACCTCTGAACGTCGGGATGGAGTTTGCCGCACCACCCCGCCCGGCCCGCTCCCCTCTCCGTCCTGCGCCACTCTCGCCTCCCCTCCGTGCCGGCAGCGTTTGCCGCCTGACTGCGCACGGCGGGCGGTCGGTGGCCAGGCCAGAGGACGGTACCGTTACCAGTGACGTCACGGGCCGGGCCCGTCCCATCTGGCCAGGCAGCGGCTGGCCACCGGTCAAACACAGGGCTGGGCGCCGGCCGGTCACACTCCTGCTTGACCGGACGCCGAAGCCCAATGCTGAATGCGACGTTTTAGGTTTTGGTATGCTACGTTTTTATCTGTGCGTGGTGTTCTTGTCTGCCCGCATATAGAACCAGTTGAAGTACTTGCCACAGTGCACACACACACACACACACACACACACACATACACACACACACACACACACACACACACACACACACACACACACACACACACACACACACACACACACACACACACACACACACACACACACACACACACACACACACACACACACACACACACACACACACACACACACACACACACACACACACACACACACACACACACACACACACACACACACACACACACACACACACACACCTATACGGGTTTGCGGGGCGAAGTCGGGACCTCATCGAAATGCGGCGAAGCGAGGACCGGTTCGACGCCCCTTTACATTGGTCGCAGGACGATGGGAATAAGTTCATTGATACCCGGGAGACGAGTAGGTTGCGATGGCAAACATATTAAAGGGCTGCGCACGACGGAAACGAACCCGTGTAATGCAGTGAAGTAGGGACCGATTGGCATGACGTCACAATGACGTCACGGTTTACACAAACCGCAATGTAGGGACCGGCTCCTATTTTGCTTGGTGTATCCGACATCTTATAGTTTTTATCATTTAGCGGTGTTATATATATCGATGGCTTAACCTTGCACCCCGTGCCGCGCTGGGGTACTCAGCCAGTTACACCGTCGTCGCGATTCTCTCTGGGGGTTTCCGAATCTGAGTTATACATTCATAGCATTGAACCACCCAGCTTTTGTTATTAATCCAAACCAAAACTGACAAGCATTGGGAGAAGACAAACGAGGCCCTGGGAGCACCACCATGCTCTGCTTATCGTAAGAAAGTACGGAATTAAAGCTGGTCAATCAATTCGTCACGAGCATCACGCTGAATTTTTTTCAAACTCAAAATTGGTCGGAAGGCCTGCGGGACAGCACTGCGGATCTCTCGAAGCAATAGCAGTTTTGGATGTTTGCATTGTTTGCGGCAACTTCATGTTCATATGGTTAATCGATTTATATATATATATATATATATATATATATATATATATATATATATATTGGCACTGAGGTTCTTTTCGTTGGCAATTATTTTTACGTTCTAAAATCATTGCCTACCTTTGAAGCAAGTTATGCTATACTTTCATTCGGTAATTGCTCCAAACTGGTGCTGTTACATGAATAACATGGGAAAATCCCAAACACAGAAAATTAATTCGCCCAGTTTTATTGAAGGTATTCCACAAAACGCTGAGTATTCGGCTGCAGATATATGTACAATACATCCAGCTAAAACACCCCACACGTAACTACATGCCACATCCACGTAAACGCTACGAAGTCAGTTGAAAAGAATGAAACGGAGACACTTGTCATGATCGATGTGTCATACTGTTCTCATTCATCGTTGTCGCTGCCAGAGTCGGTGCCGGAGTCGCTGCTATCATCGGTTGTTACGACAACCGGAGGGAGATCTTCTAGCAGCCCGTCATTCGTCCAGTACTGCTGCTCCAGCCTTTTGACGTGCCCACAGCACTTACTCCAGTCCTCTGGAGAGACAGCTGCAACACCTGCCTCCACCAGCCGTTCCACCTCCTCCATCCGCCCCGTTAAGTCCCCCGTCTTATCACGCGCTTCATCTGTGCCCACACTAACTCCATGGGGTTCAAGTCGCAGTGATACGGCGGCAGGCGAACGATCCGATGACCATGATCTCTAGCAAGGTTGTCCAGAAGATATTCCTTCTTCCGGTTCTGGGACTTGACTAGCTCCAGTAGCTCCACCTTCCGCATCTCTTCGTGGATGGTCACACCTGCCTGCTGCAACCACTCCTGGATTTCCGCTTTACGCCAGCTAGAAGTTGGCACTTTTGGGCACAAACGGGAGTGACATCAGGCATTATCTGTGATGATCACAGAGTGCTCGGGCACGTTCGGAAGCAGGCACTCGGTGAACCACTTCCCGTAGCAGTTCTCGTAGCGTAGCAGTCGGCGTGCATCGACGTATGATAGTTGGCGTTCTTGCCTTCGGTCCTGAGGTGGAGAAGTGCGCCCGGTATAAATCCTTCTGAAGAGCCGGCATGGACTATGATAAAACGTTTTCCTTTTCCAATGGCGTTCTTCCGTCCGTTAATTTGATTGCCGTCCAGCCACGCCAAGTCCTCCATATCGTACCGATTATACCATGTCTCGTCGGTATAAATGATTTTGCTATCGGGAACTTCTCTACGCAGCCTCCTCATCTCCCGCAAGAACTGGCATCTCGTTGCTGCAATATGAGGTTTCTCGATCAGGATCTCGCACTTGTCGATCCTTCCGTACTTAAATCCGTTCGCGAGTAGGTGTTTTCTTGCGGTGGATCTAGACATGGTGACGCCGAGCTGTTCGTGAAGAGCATCCGTGATGGTGTCCAGAGTAACATGTTTTCCATCGATGTACATCTGGTGCACCATTCTCATCATCGCGCAAACATCGAACGGATCTAGATCCACCCTTGGTCTTGCTGCAGCTGGTCGGGATCGGCTTGGAGATCTCAGTCTGGCACCATTCTGGGCTTCACGTTGTATGCGGTAGACCGTAGTCTTCCCAACGCCCGTTACAGCTGCAGTTCTTAATAATGGACTCTCCCGGACGGCGTCGTCGTCTCCCGCCTTCAACTTCATGTCCCAGTCTTCGACAAAATGTTGATACACATTATAAACAATTTCCCTGCTTTGTGCCCCAAGAATCCTTCCAGACGCTAGATTAGATTTTTCATTCATTGGTAAGTAGGTACTAAAACATATCAAAGATATAAAAAGACAATGAAATATACAAGTAAAACAATATAAAAACTTTTCACCGCGTAAAACATTACCGCAACACCAAAATGACGCCGGTCATGACACCGGTAATTTTTGGGCTACAGCACACTCGAATAATGACCCACGCGCAAAAAAACGTGCAAAATCGTTGGCAGCACTTTAATTCCGTTCTTTATTACGATAAACGGAGCACAATAATGTAGTATCGTACGCCGCGCCCAGGGTCATTTTTCTGTTGCAGTGTCCAGAAAAAATTATACATTCAAAAATGTCAGACAGCGAAACATGTATTTTCCAGTATCGGTGAGCGCGTTAAACGACGCATACTTCACAATACGCTTGCTCCAGAGAAGATGAAGGTATACACGACATGGTCATGTTTACAATGGGTACAGACAACTATGGTATTCAAACAGACATTTTAAATGTCCGTACTACTATTTTAAAACGATGTTACATGCGCGGGGCGTTTGCTCTTTCACATCGCGTGCCGCAGAATAATGCAATGAACTCTCTTTACTCTGTCATTCAACATTAAAGTTCTACTAACTTAAATGTATTTGGATATCTAGTTTTCAGTGAATATCCATGAACACCAAAAATGAGCGCTGCTTCATTTATAGCCAGATGATCCAATATTATGTTTCACATTTCATGGTGCTGCAGAAGGCATTGAGAAAACAGCATAACCAACGCAAACTACGAAACTAGCTTCGAACTTCGCTTCGAAACTAGCGCAGTGCAAATTTAAATTGTTATTTGAATGTTATAGTTATATTGGCCCGTGCTGCGCTCACTTCCATTATTCACATTGAAGCACAAATCCGTGTGGCCCCAGGTATCGAGAAAAACGTGAGCATACTGGTAATATACTGGTATATTACGTAGCGGCTCTCGAGTTCACCAACACAAGACAGCTTATGTCAAGAACTTTTCCACATGCCACCAACGCTTAAGTTGGTCTAGTCTGATCTGAACAATGCAGCTGGTAAAACCTTGAGCACAGGTCAAAGAACGGCCTCAACGGGTGGCCGCCCTTGACTGTTTGCATACTACTGCAGCATGGTGAAACTAGCCTCACAGATTCAGGCTACGCCTATGTTTTACGACGAGGTTATATGTACAGTACTTCACGTCGGTCCAGGAGCGACGACACAAATCTGGCTCGGCGTGCAAAGCGGCGATGCAATCGGCCATACCGGGACAGGTCAAGTCACTCATAGACCTGGACATCTGACTCAATTGCTTGCATTTCACGAACGGTCCATGAGATCTTTCGTATCTTTCTCTCGGGGACAGGAAGGCGGTTAGTGGAATGTCTAGTGGAAGGTGAGCCCTGATCATCACGTCCACCACTTTCAGGCATCACATCACATTCTGTCTTCTGCCGTATACGTTTTCCTTTTTCCTCTTCACTTTCTTCCACTTGTCGTTTTGGTCTTTTCGCCTTATTGTCGTAGCTCTCACCCAGGTCTTCAACCACGCTCTTGTCTTCATCACTTGTGCAGGGGTCGAGTTCTTCCAACGCCTTACCAACGTATGCACTGCCAGGCTTGTTCATTGCCAGGAGCAGCTCGCTGACTTAAGCGCCATACACCGTCCGCTCGGGCAAGCGGTAATATTCCCGATGAGCCCTGATGTCATGACCCATGAACCTCGCGACAACGTCCAGTTCCGTTTCGCTCAAATGCAAAAGTTGTTTCATTGTTGCGATATGCTCTCGCATAGATGTAGCTGTCACATTTACAACTTCTGCACGCTCAGCAAACTGAGAAATACACTTGTTCCCACTCAGTGGCCGGGCGTCCTTGGCTGCATCACCAGTGAACACGTACAGGCTGCTTTCATGAATGCCAGAAGCCTCTCTGGAGGCAACCAGAAGGTCAAGGACCTCGGTTATCCTGCCTTTCAGGAGCATTGGGACCTCTCTTCCTCGCTTTCTGCGTATCTTTACGTGACCTAGGGTTGTACATAATTCGCGTTCGAGCACAGACAAATCATCAGTAATATCCTTATTAACTTCGTAGGTTTTCGCCCGATAATCATCCACCGTCAGTCGTTCTGTTTCACCAGGCCTCCGCCGATTAAACAAGATCAGCGAAGTGAGCGCAGCTTGAGCCAGCTTGCCGTAGTTGACCAGACTGGTTGTTTCTTGCAAGCTATCCCTCACTTTCTCCATGGCACCGTCTATTTCCAGTTGCAGGAGCAGTACATCGTCATGTTTTGGCAATTTTTCAACCTTGTTCCACCGCCTGTTCCACAAGATGCACAGGATCTCATGCAAATACATTCACAGAATCCCAAGGCAATACACATCCTACAGATCCAAGATCCATTACGATCCCACAGTTGCAGCATATTTAGCAGTGAAAATTGAACAAGCATTTCAGTCACTCCTATATGGTTCCATATTCATATACAATTATCTTAATGGGTAATATGATATAGTTCCTTTCATTTCTGAAGAAGTGTTTTTAAAGCAGCACCAGAACAACTAAAATGCAAAAACAAAATACCCCATTTCAGAGGTTTAAAAAAAGAAACACGACCTCGCAGGGACTGATTTTCACAATAAAATGTCAGACATGTGTGCACATGTTAGATAAATCTTGCTAACAAATCAGGCAACTTTGTTCCCTTAAAAGGAAATAGCTCACCCTAAGAAATATTCTTAACACATATTTTAACTTCACCAAAAAAGGCAATTTTTTGAAGCGAGCAAAATCTTTTGGTCCTCTTAGAGAACAGAAAATGATCCAAGCTCCAACACTGTTGCTCATCCAATCAATGCTGAAAGTGGTGGAGAAGCATCAATTTGATTGGCTGATGAGCTAATAGGCTGTTATTCTGCCCAGGATTGGCTAATTATGTAGTGTCTGCTGATGGGCCTATAAGCACAATTTCCCTGCACTCTTCCATGTGAACCTCATTTCAATTTCTGAAGTTCAAAGCTCTTTGGCTGGAAAGTGCTTTCAACCAGAGCAGCAGGGTGGGGGGCTAACACTGTCTACAAAGTGACTATCTCAGTTCTATTCCCCATGTTGAAGGTTAATTAATTTCTTCAAGCTTTCTTACTGGCTCAATAGGAATATGAAATCACACTGTATATGGACACTTTAACCTGTCACAGACTTGATGCTGCAATAGCAAGTAATATCCACAATGATTGTTAATGATTATGAATTACACAGACAAGGGGCCACAAAGGTGCAGCTAATTTTCGGTACTGACACAGACACCATTTAGTTGGTTTGATAATGGGAAACTGGTGCATGCAAGGGGGAGGAGGTGATTCTGTCAACCCCTGAAGTGATAAACATGAGTCTTTATTTAATAACATGTGTATTTTCAAAGACACAGCCATATTCCATTTAAAATACCCACTTGTGGACCCCAAGGGGGACAGTCTGTGCTTTAGAAAAATGACTGAAATTGGTGCAAAATTGGCACACGTTTATAAATCGGAGAAAATTTAAGAAACTTTCAGTGTTTGCATTAGCGGCAAAAGTCCTGGAGAATACCCCACACCCTTCTCCATTTTCAAAGAAAAGTGGGTTTGACAATTACTTCGGGCATTTCTAACCTAACCTCATCTAACAACTCAAACCAAACAATACACAATCTAACCAAACATGGCACAACATAGCACTGGTTTCTCATATCAGATGGGGTATGGGAAAATAACTTAATAATTGGTTTGCAATCAAAGTGATCATCATAGTAATGTTAAGCATGACAGAATAACATGAGTAACATATTAAAGTTAAAGATAAATCAGAAAAAGGTACACATCTATACCAATACCATTTTAACTTGGCTGGAGAGGCATAATCACCAAAATCTGAGTTTCAAAAACCATGCGGTATTTATACACTGTCCCCCAGACTGCTGATAACCCATAAACAAACTTTTGGATCTGCCTGTGCATGGATTCAATGAGCTTACTATAATCTATGCCTATTGAATTGCAATGACGACAGAAGCTGCGACTAATCGCCTCACAATCAAACTGCTGGCTCGCCACATAACCTACAAAAGAGCCACCTCTTCTATTATATAAACTGTGCGAGCCTCGTTTCTTACAACAAATATGAATTCATACTCACCTAGAGTTTGTCAACCGATTCCTCACTGCACGGATTGCTATTTCTTAATCGCACTTCCTTCCTGTACCGGTCACGATAACGCGGAAGTCGGTTCGTGGGAATAGGGATGGCCTTGAAGGAACGGCACCAGGTAAGGTAACTGATCTGGTACTTACATAATCTGTCTGATAGCAGCACCGGCCAGCGAATGGTTTTTTAACAACCAAGGAACAAAATATTATCTTCTAAATAAAGTTCCTTCGATCTTAATTTAAATTACTATGAAAAAATCGAAGTATGCCATCTTTACAAATGATACTTACAACATAACCAAACATTGCTTTGTCCATCACATGATTACGGCTCCTGATTGGTTGATACTACTGCGTTCAGCCAATTAGCGCGCGCCACACAATGACGTCGCACATTTCCGCGGGAATCTTCCCGTAGCGGCCGGCGGATTTGTGTAAAGGGAGGGGTGGTCACGTGACCAGCGGATAAACACAAGTTGATTAAACCCCACTTCCTGGGGACCGGTCTGAGATTGATAGGAGCGTCGTCTGATGAGTTGAGAAGCATCACCCAATGGTCAACAAAGTGGGGACCGATTTTTCGGTCCCGACTTCGGAACGGTCCCCACTTGGCGTACGTTTAGCGGGCGTTTGTCCCGACTTCGCCGCAAAGACAAGTACACACACACACACACACACACACACACACACACACACACACACACACACACACACACACACACACATATATATATATATATATATATATATATATATATATATATATATATATATATGCTTTTTATATGAGTCCGTGCTCAGGTTACTATAAAACGCATGCCTTTTGCTTTTCACCAGGGATTTTAGGCACTGAAGTTTTTAAACATCAAACCATTTAGAGCTTTTTTGCATATGTACTAGAAATATTTAAATATAGTTCCGCACTACTGGTCCGAAGCGTCGTTAAAAAAATACATCCATTGCATGATAAACACCTAGACGCTCACGCATAACGAGTCACACCGTCCCAAGGTGTTGCCTGCCATGCCGGGCCACACCATCTTTGAGTGTTGCCTTTCATTCCGAACCACGCCATCTCAGGGTGTTACCTTTCATGCCGAGCCACACCATCACAGGGTGTTGCGCTCCGTACCGAGCCGCGCCGTCCTAGGGTGTCGCTTTCCATAATAAGCCAAACGGTCCTTGGATTTACCCTGCATGCCCAGCCATACCATCTTACGGTGTCTTGCATGCCGGCCACACCATCCTAGGTGTTGTCCTCCACGCCGAGCCGCGCCACCTTTGAATGCTGTCTTCTCGCGCGCCGAACTGATCGTGCACATTTGGTCACGCTCGCAAGTTTTCAAGGCCAATGACAATCATCGGGAGGTGTTCTCCGCGCGTGCAATGCTGGCAAATGGGTTCGTTGGGCAGCCGTGGGTCTTACGCTTTTACTGGAACGTGTGGTGATTTGAGCAAGTTTTTGAACCAACAAACTGCCGGGGTAACACCACCATCTGCTGGCGTTAGCATCCGAGCCTCTGTCCCCTTTCCAGCTGACCTGTCTGAGGACGAAGCCTGTTCAAACCGTGCCAGCTCCCGAACGGAGCGTCATTACGGCCGCGCCACCCGGCGCCATGATCGGGCCGTGCTGACCGAAATATGCCGGCTTATCTGGAGATCCTTAGCCGCTTCATTGTTGAGCGTGGTCTGAGTCGGTCAGCTGGCCCACTCCTGCGTCACAAGCGGCTAACTGCCGCCGTGTGGTCCGTAATTGGGGGTCGCGCGCCTCGGTTGACCGCTCCGGCTCGGAGGTATGCCAGGAACGCGGCGTCAGACGACACGGACCGAGCGGGTCGAAGCGGTTCACGCTCATCCACGGAGCGGGGATTATCTACGTACAGGAATGCGGCACGGGTTCGTGCGGGCTCGTATGCACAGAAAGCATGCAGGATACATGTTCACTGCTTAGCCTGTACAGCTGGACTACATTAAAGCAGGGGGGTCCAGGGTGGAAGTTTGGACACCCGCCGAGAGATAGAGCATTTTGCGACTTGTAAGGACAGGAAAATTTGAGTGCCATTAAAGCAGCAATGTCTCGAGAGGTCAACATTGACACGTTTTGGTGACTACGAAGCACTATCTTAACGCAGCACACAAAAGATACGGGCAAGGCATTCCTTTCAAATGAGCCACGTAGCAGAAATAAAACTATCGTTACGACTTGAATCAAATGCAGCACAGGTTTGATCGCACACGTATGGCTACCGTAACGCTGGTAACGAAAATATCAAAACTAAGAAACGAAGAGAGCTCTCACTGGTGGCTCTACCAGCAAGCAGTGCTAGTTAACCGCTGACGAATGGGCCACCGAAGCACCATCAGACGGGCCACCGAAGCACCATCAGATGGGCCACCGAAGCATCATCAGACGGGCCACCGAAGCACCATCAGACGACAGTCGACGTTACGCTGAGTGGTTACATGTCCCAATTGGAAGAGATGACAAGGATTGTTCAAGGTGCTCGCGCACGCCCTCGGGCCGTGGAAGGTTGTGGAGCGGTCTCGCCAATGTTGAATATCGTCCGACGCGGCGGCAGTGCTCCGACGCTCCGCGGCATATAGACAGCTATTCGTCGTTGGCAAAAACAAGTTTGTAGTCGTGCGAAGTTGGTTTGCGTATTGCGACGAGTTAGGGGATGTTCTGCATCGTCTGAGGTATTTGACGGGTCCCAGAGGTCATCAGTGCCCCTTTCTGTCCATGGGAACATACAAGTCACAGATGTGGAAGGTTTCTTACTGCATAATAGGTGGCACCCCAGGTCGTCAGAGAATTTCGGATGATTATCGGAGAACATGCAATGCCGTGCGGCTGCTCAGCTGGTCCGAAGCAGCCGGCAGCAGTAACGATCTCCTCTGCTGCAGAGTCGAGCCCGCCCAGCGAGCGGCGCTCAGCAGCCGGCAGCAGTAACGATCTCCTCTGCTGCAGAGTCGAACCCGCCCAGTGAGCGACGCTCAGTAGCCGGCAGCCGTAACGATCTCCTCTGCTGCAGAGTCGAGCCCGCCCAGCGAGCGACGCTCAGCCGCCGACGGTCAGAGGGTCAGAGGGTCAGCCTCGCATTCGGCACCCGTCAGCGGCGTTATCGAGGGTCACCACTTCCCGGGGCGTGACGGAGCGTGACGGACCCTGTGACGGACCCTGTGACGCCGCGCTGCTGGCCGGTCGCCGGCGGCGGCAGGGCATGCCCCGAGGTCGGCCCGGAGGCCCTCTGCTCAGCGGGCGATCAGCACCGGTCGGTGACGTCACCGCCCGGAGGCCCTCTGCTCAGCGGGCGATCAGCACCGGTCGGTGACGTCACTGAGTCACGGGCTCCGATTGGGGGCCATTACGCGCTGGCGGCACGTCCTCTGAGTGGTTGAGGGGGAGAGGCAAGTGCAATCTCCGCCTTGTTTTTTTCACGCCACACTCTAACGTTAACGTTCATTCCTCCTCTCCCGATCAGGGGAGAGGAGTTTCGCAGTCCTGCCCTCTCAAGCCTTTCCCCATTTCCGCCGCACTTGGCGCCAGAACATATAGAACGAATAAAGTGGGAAATAGCATGTACGCAGTTTGAGCCACCCAGCCGCTGTTGATACCTTGCGTGTAAAGTGCAGCCTGCTGACCACACCACACTTTGACAGAACCGTGCACAAAGTTGTTAGGCAAAAAGCCATTGGGAAGCACCAGCATTCCAATGGCCACGCTGTAAATCGTCGTTACCGACACAGCTCATGCGCGAGCCGCCTGCGTGACATCAATGCCTCCAGTGGCTGTAGCACCGGGCTGAAGCGCCCGTCTGTCCCGACCGTCTGTCGGAGATTCGGAGATGTAGGCCACCATAGCACTGATCACTGGCTGTGGTCCGTAATATCCATATGTGCCGAGCCCGCAGCGCAGCCCGGTCATTGATCATTCTCACGATCTTCCACCGGCGTCATTCGTGCGATGTCTCTGAATCATGTCACGCCCGCGAGCCGACTGGCGTGAGCTCGGCACAGTCGTGCGATGTCCCTGAACTATGTAACGCTCGTGAGCCGAATGGCGTGAGCTCGGCACATTCGTGCAGAAGCCAGACCAGTGAGCAGTGTAGATCGGGTCGGTCGTATTTCGAGTCGCTTGATACAGACCTGATGAATTCGAACAGCTTGTTGTGTCGTCAAAATTTTGCGTCGCCCACCTCGTGCTTTTTACAGCACGAGTGTGTTTATAGTTGCCTCATTTATATATATTCGCATCGTGTAGTGATAAGCCGTGTGCACGCGCAAGACCTCCAGCGCCAACTGCCGGCCACATGTCAGATGGAAATGCATGCAACAAATGTGGCATATGGCATAAATGTTTCCCGTCGCTATATCCATAAATTTCTAGACATTTAGTGCAGATCCTACACACACAAATATTTTGACTCTGAGGCCATTTGTTGTACCAAGGCTCGAGCTCCACCTGTCTACCAGACCAAGACCAGAGCTCCAGCCGTCCGCTGGCACAGGCCCAGGGCTCCAGCCGTCCGCTGGCACAGGCCCGGGGCTCCAGCTATCCGCCGGCGTAGGGAGGTCGGCCGTCCGCCGGCGCAGGACTACAGAGGGTCGGCCGTCCGCTTGGGCATGGCTACAGAGGGTCGGCCGTCCGCCGTCGCGGAACTACAGAGGGTCGGCCGTCCGCTTGGGCGGGACTACAGAGGGTCAGCCGTCCGCCGGCGCAGGACCACAGAGGGTCGGCCGTCGGCCGGCGCAGGACGACAGAGGGTCGTCCGCCGGTGTAGGACCACAGAGGGTCGGCCGTCGGCCAGCGCGGAACTACAGAGGGTCGGCCGTCCGCTTGGGCAGAACTACAGAGGGTCGGCCGTCGGCCGGTGCAGGACTACAGAGGGTCGTCCGCCGGTATAGGACTACAGAGCGTCGGCCGTCCGCCGGCGCAGGACTACAGAGGGTCGGCCGTCGGTCCGCGCAGGACTACAGAGGGTCGTCCGCCGGTATAGGACTACAGAGCGTCGGCCGTCCGCCGGCGCAGGACTACAGAGGGTCGGCCGTCGGTCCGCGCAGGACTACAGAGGGTCGTCCGCTGTCCGCCGTCCGCCGGTATAGGACTACAGAGCGTCGGCCGTCCGCCGGCGCAGGACTACAGAGGGTCGGCCGTCCGCCGGCGCAGGACTACAGAGGGTCGTCCGCTGTCCGCCGTCCGCCGTCCGCCGTCGGCCGGTCGGTGGTCGGGCCGGCCGCTAACGAGCTGACCATCTGTGCGTCCGTGGAGCGCCGACAGGTGCGCCACCACTGTCGCTTCCCACCGCGCCGCCACCGCCGCCGCTCTGGCAGCGTTCATTACCCCGCTTTCGGCCCATGGGGGCTACCCGAGAGCCGCACAAGGCCGAGAGGGCCGGCGTGGTTGTACGGAGCCGGATCGGGCCCGGGTTGAGCCGAGCCCTGGTCTGGGTTGGCGGCGGAGCTCGGTGAGGGCCGAGATGGCCGGCGCGGCTGTACGGAGCCGGATCGGGCCCGGGATGAGCCGAGCCCTGGTCTGGGTTGGCGGCGGAGCTCGGTGAGGGCCGAGATAGCCGGCGCGGCTGTACGGAGCCGGATCGGGCTCGGGATGAGCCGAGCCCTGGTCTGGGTTGGCGGCGGAGCTCGGTGAGGGCCGAGATAGCCGGCGCGGCTGTGCAGAGCCGGATCGGGCTCGGGATGAGCCGGGCCCTGGTCTGGGCAGGCCAAGAGAGCCGGCGCGTAACAAGCCGGCGCGTAAAGAAATGTTTGTGTGGTATGTAACTGAGTTTTTTAGATCCGTACCACTTCTACTGATCACCTTATCCATAGACGTCATGTTCACGGTCGATATGTTACGATATGTTACGAGGCAGGATGATATGTTACATGTGCCGGTGATCAGATCCGAATCGGGAAGGCGGCGTTTTGTTTACTCCGCCGTGACCGCCTACAACGCACTACCGCAGAATATCCGCGAGCTGAGCCTTCCACAATTCAAACGCGAGTTGCGTAGCTATATCCTGCAGCAGCAGATCAATAACGGATAGCGACGCCTGCTTCAAATGAATTTAGCTAATGTGAGAGTGCGTTCTGCGTATGTGTGTCTGCGTGTGGACGTGTTTACGCGAGCCTCCCTGACCTACAGTGTTTTATTTCCATGATACGAGGTCTGTAATAGCCACATTCTGGGTGGAGTGACCTTATGACGTGTAATAAATAAATAAATATATAAATACTGTATCTGGGGATGTTGTCGGCGCATATCGTGGAGCGGCTGGTGTTTGTAAGGCGGTCTGGTGCTGCCACTGCCAGACACCGCGCCGTCAGCCCGTGCCCGAGGCCGCAGCGTCAGCCGCCAGCCAGGCTCACCTTCTTGGTGCGACGGACCCAGTAGTCGAGGTCGGGCTGTGACACGAGGTCGGGCAGCCACGGGTGGTTGCGGTGGAAGCCCATGTACTTGATGCCCACCCAGTCGAGCAGCGGCGCGGTGGCTCGGCCGAGCGCGCCGCCGACGGCGCCGCCGGCCGCGCCCGCCCAGCGCCGCAGCGTGGCGCAGGCGGCTGCCACCGTCAGCCAGGCGGACAGGTAAGCCGAGGAGGCGGCCGACGGCGGCCGTGACTGGCGCACCGTTTGGCGCGCGTGATCGCGCAGGCTGCGATGCGCCGCCTCCAGCCGCGTGGCCGTGTCCAGCGACATGGTGGGCGGCAGGCGCGGCGCGGCGCGTTCGCCGCGGCTGCCGAACACGCTCGGCAGGAGGTCGCTCATCGAGCTCGACTTGCGCATCTTGGCGCGCCGATAGGCGGATGGCGGCGGCGCGCCGGCGCGCGGCGCTCGGTGATCCTTCAGGTTGAGCGTGATGTACGTCTGCGGCGGGTCGGGCGGCGGCGCTGCGGTGGGCTCCGACGCCTCTGCCTCCTCTTGGCCGGGAGGCTGCGCGGCGGCGCAGTCCGCGCTCTCGTCCCCGGAAGGCTCATCCCCAGCTGCGTCCGCATGTTCGCGCCGCGCCTCCGGCTTGGGCAGCGTGTCCATGCTGGTGATCTCAATAGGCACGGCGCGGAAGAGGTCACTGTTGGCGGTGCTGCCGGCGACACTGACCGCGTCCTCGGCGTCGCCCGCCAGCTCCAGCTCGGCGTGTCGCAAGCGCAGGCCATCGATCAGACCCTGGCGCACGTCCTGCCCGTTGACATAGAGTGGTTCCAGCGGCAACAAGGCGGCCTGACCGTCGGCGCTGGCGCTGCGTCGCGGCACGCTAGCCCGCGCTACAGATCCGTCCAGCGACTCGGCGTCCAGGGCTTCATCGATGGCCGCGTCGATCTCCAGCTCGTCGTTCTCGATGTCGTCCTGGTCGTCGTAGTCGGATCCCTCGTCGCTGGCGCCATCGACTTCTATGGAGTCGTTGAGGATGTCTCTGCGGTCACCGTACGGTGGTTTGAAGGAAGTTTGGCGCGTCTGAAAGCTCTGTGACGCCATCAGCACGAAGTTGTCGTTGATGGACTGCTGGAGAGGCACGGACGGCATGGTCTGGCTGTTCGCTGTCGCCAGTTCCTCGGGAGACATCTCTGACTTTGGCTTTGGGTGTAATCGGAAGCTCTTTTTGGTCTTTATCTTCGGCTTCGGGATTTCGATTTCAGCAAAGCACTGTTGCAGATTCTGCAGGCTACGCGTCTTATGTCTCGTGGCATCTCGTTCTTCTGATGTTTCAAATGCGACAGTCTTGGGGACGCTTCGTAGCGAGGTGGCTTTGAGAGATGACGGCCTGCTCTGAACGCCCCCTGCAGGCTTCGATTTGAGTGACTCTGGTTTTGGAGATGGCATGGGTTTCTTCCTGGAGCGCTTCCATGTGCTTCCAACACCGTCGACCTCCTTATGGCTTCGCTTGGTGGCCTGACGCTCCTTATCGCCAGCTTGTCCCGTCTTCTCAACATTGTTCTCTGCAGCTATAAGTGGGTTCTCAAACACTCCCGACGCCCCTACCACAGCCGGGTTCTCATAAACCCCCGACGCCCCAAACGCAACCGGGCCCTCATGCATCCCTGATGCCCTTACCATAGCCGGGTTCTCATACACCCCTGACATGGTCACCGCCTGTGGGTTCTCATAGAGGCCGGTCGCCGGTGGCTGTGGGGCGTGCCTCGTCTTCCGCCGCGGCACGGCGTACACGTCACCGTTCTCGCTCGTCTTGGACGACACGCCACTGTCGCTGCCAGCCTCCTTGGCGTCGGGCGCGTCGTCCAGTGGGATGTCGAACAGCTCTTGCGCCGAGACCCGCTCTGGGCCGCGACGCAGGTGCGGCTTCACAATGGTGCCTGTGTTGTAGCGCATCTCGACCACCTCCTCGATGATCTCGGGGCACTCGCGCATCATCTCGTAGGTGCTCTCGCGCTTCTGCACGCGACTGTACAGCTCGTCGGCGCCATCGGGCTGCTCGAGGTCGCGGTCGGCGCTCTCCGGCCAGAGCGACGCCAGCGACGGCAGCTTGTTCTTGAAGAGGTTTCGCAGCGATCCCATGACGTCTGCGCGCAGTTATCCTGCCTTGCAAGCGCTGATGTTGATCGTCTTGCCGCCGTTGCGCGGCTCGAGAGACGGCGGTCACACGGCGCCAGTCGCCGAGCCTGGATAGATATCAGTTCGTGTCTCGGAGCTCCTCATGTGAACCGGTCCCGATCGTCACCGACGCTGGTCGCAGGTTCACGCAGACGCGCTCACACACCCCTCTTCACGTCACCGAGTTGTCGACAGCCGTCGCTCGCCGACGTCGCCGACCCGGCAGGCTCTTGCCGACGGTCAGCGCGGCTCCGCCTGACCTCTAACGTCACCTCTGCCGCTCACGCTGTCCGCTCCCAGAGGTGGCGACGGCTGCGGACCACACCGGACCAGACCACTAGCACTGGGTCGGACAGCGCAGCCCGCCTCACCAGGCCTGCGCACAGGCTCCCCGGGAGACCACCGGGTCCGGCGCCGGCTGCGGACCACACCGGACCAGACCACTAGCACTGGGACAGCGCAGCCCGCCTCACCAGGCCTGCGCACAGGCTCCCCGGGAGATCGCCGGGTCCGGCGCCGGCTGCGCGCGGCCGCCGATGGCTCCCAGCCGCCGACTGTGGCGCTGACGGAGCCTGCCGCCGCCGGCGGCAGAGTGTTCTGCTGGCCGCGCACGGCTGCCGACAACCTCCCGTAATGGCCGGCCGCGGTGAGCCGCCCGCCTTGCACTCCGGTCTCCGGTGGGAAGCTGCAGCTAAAAAGAGTCACACTTATGGCGCGCGGCCGGCTGTGTTCCGCATTGCTGGATGATCGCTGTGAGAAACACGCCGGGGCCACGTCCTGGAGCTTAGCGCTGATCCGACCAGGCCGCTCGGCTGGCAACCCGCTCTCCGACGGCTAGTACACTCAACACTCCGAGTAGTGGCGCAAGCTTGCCGGAGTCGAGAAGACGTAGGATCTCCTCCGCCAGTCCGTCAGCCGTCGCCTGTCCGCACCGACGCGCCGCGCAGACAACTGACGTGCCCGACCGCGTCAGGCGGACGTGCCGACGACCGTACGCGCCGAGGGCGGCCAATGGCCAGCCGCGGCAGCGCCGCCTGGCCAATCGCCACTGCCGGCGGCGCTTCGTCGCGGATGAATGAGCGCCGGCGGAGGACGGCCGTGTGGCTCGGCGGCGCCCGGAACAGGCAGCGGAGAATGCAACGGCACGGGTCACTGCGTCCGCGGGCCGTGACGCGGCCCCGCACCGGTCAGGGGTAGCGCGCTGGAGGGTCGCAGCAGGCGCACCCGCGCGCCACCAGCCACGCTGGCGCACAGGCGCCACCGCGTTGTTAGCTGATTACGATTACGGGACATTTACAGCCAAAGAACGCGAATTGCTTGGATGTCATGGTCACCAAACACGGGGAGTCTACTCAGGTGGCGAAGCTGTATGGTAGGCCCGTTAGCTGCCGTGATAGTTTTTTCACAGAGACGGAGAGCGCCTTATGCTCTGTTCACAAGAGATTGCCAAATCGCAAGCAAGCACAAGCTGGTGAGATTTCCCGCACTCACCCTCATATCACAGGTCAGGGAAGTGTACAGAAAACACACAGCTAGCCTGCTAGTTCCTGACGTGGGCATTGCTTCAGAAAAAAATGCCATATGTGGAAGCACAGGAAAGGTTCACACTCTTCGCCACTCGAGATGATGAGTGATTTACTGTCAGATACCATGCATGACTGCCGTTTACAACGTGCTGAACGAATCTGTAGCAGCAGATCTGAGTTTGCATTGGCATTCGGTACAGCTGCAGTTGACAGTAGAGTAGCTGTGCCTATGGATAGACACCCAGGAATGTAAGTGTTGTTTATGGGAGCAACAGCTTGCCAGGATTTTTAATGACGGTCCTTCGAATCCACGCCCATACACCCGCTTTATCTATGAATGGCAAAATATCGTGCTGTCATATCGCATAGTTTTTATGCCTGAAGGGATATCTCGTCGATGAAGTCCATTGGTTGTCAGGCCGCGTTTACCGCACTAGAGCGTGTCACGTGACTGTGTGTTGCTAATACCACAGGATGCGGGAAGCTGGACTAACTTGTGTGTGAGAGCCGGTGCAGGTCGGGGAGGACCCATCCCTCCCAGCCGAGCAGGCCGTGGAGGTCTGCAGGCGGTCCCACCGCCGCATCTCGGTGCGTCGCCCTGCCCGGCTGGGCCGCCCGTCCGACACGGGACGGAACGGGACGGGACGCACGGCAGCGGAGGCCGGCCATCTGCCTCCGGCACGGCTGCGCGTCACAAAGGAGGCCGCAGCGCAGCCGGCCGCGGTGTGGCGCAGCTCCCGCCCACAGTGTGGCGCCGGGCCACACCAGCGGCTGCCTGCCGTGAGGCCGGGGTCGGGCCGGCCACCAGTAGGGGAGGGAGGGGGGATGGGAGGGCGATAATGTCACGGATGCCGTGGCTGTGACCTAGGTCTGGCGTAGGCACGCGGAGACTCACGAAAAGTCGAGGCCAAAATGCAATTTGTATATATTTTCATCAGACATCTGTACGCGGATAATCCTTACGTCATTTCTAGAATTGGAACTGCAAATGGTAGATTTTACGGGAGCTGGGCCGCCGCTTCTTGCCTGCCCCGCCCACCACAGCTCCCTGTTTTCCTGCGCTACTTGTCTGCCCCGCCCACCGGAGCTCTCTGTTTTCCAGGCGCCTGGTCCGCGGCTGTGCGGTCATCGTCAGGCATAGAAGAGAATGAGAATGGCAACACTCGTCTGATGAGCTCAGCTCGGCGAGACTCTGCAGCAAGAGCGCGCTGGGCCGCCGAGACAACCCGCCATCCATTGTGATCCAGTCAACGGCGCCAGCCAGCGCCGGAGTCGCAGCGCACGAGCGCCCGCACTGATCCGGCGATTGTGTGTGTGGGACCGGCCGTCACTTCAGCTCGCCTCGGTCGTGAGGCTGAGGCAGATCCACTGACTCGCGCTGAGTCAGTGGATCTGAACACAAGCTGTGTGGCCCGTTCGGGTTCAGTTGGCACCAACCGGATTGTTTTCGACGGAAGGGTGAGCAGCCACTGTGCCAAACAACAGTTCAATTTCCCTGATCAACTACCACCCAGCCGCTGTGCTGGGCGAAAACCTCAACTCCTTTAGTCAATTGTCCACATGTTTGTCTGCCTTCTCGGTAATGTGGGCGTGTGGGAACCTCTCCATCTAATCATTCGCAAATGTGTAAGGAAAATATCATGCTTGCATTGCATTCACGACAGCGGTGTTCTTTTTTCATCCAGCCTATGTGAAAATCCAGAATGTATCCACATAACTTGCAGGCTTAGCTCCATCGCCTTTACGTGATTTTATTAGACGACTGTGATCTGCATCGGCAGGGGAGTAGAGTCCGCTGCCACCTGCCGTGGGGGGCGTGTCAGCGCGTGCCACGGGAGGAACGCAAGCATGTGTAGCGGGTGGAACGAAGCATGGACGAATGTGTCGTGGATGATCAGAGAAACGTGCAGCGCAGGGTAGATGGATACTGACAGAGGGAGACAGATAGGGAGAGGGAGAGAGAGGGGGAGGGGGCAAGAGAGCAAGAGAGAGAGAGAAGGAGAGAGGGGGAGAGAGAGAAAGAGAGAGGGGAGAGGGAGAGAGAGAGAGAGAAAACGAGAGAGAGAGGGAAGGAGAGAGGGGGAGAGGGAGAGGGAGAGAGAGAGAGGAGGGAGAGATCGAACTAATCACGCTCATTGCGGGGACGAAATCATCTATCGTGAGAAAAGACCGACACGTTGCGCGGATGGCGAAGGTACCTGCCCCGGCATGATATTGATGGCGGTATCTGCTGCGAGCGGACGGACACATACCCCGTGATATGTCCTTGGCGTTGGTATCTGCCAGCGGACGGACACATACCGCGTCACATAAGTTGCATGTAGGTTGCCGGAGGGGCGGGTATCAAGACCTGTGATGCCGACCCAGCTGTATTCCGTGGAGACGGCGGTGTGTGCCGCCGGACGGTGGACGCACGTGCCGTGGGAGGACCAAGCGGCATGCCGTGGGAGGACAGCCGGGAAGCAGGCCAGCCGCTGCGGCCGGCTGCGCCCCGCTGGCCACCATCCATCAGCTGCGGCCGCCCCACTGTGAAATGACGCCTACTTGGCGGCCGGGCAGCGATGCCCGTCCGGTATCGCACGAGTGCCGACGGCCAACAGATGGCCGCGCCGCCGACCGCGCTCGCTCGCGCCGGACAGGTACCAACAGAGGGACCACTTCGCAGAGGTCCCCCCGCGGTGGTCCAGTGTTCGGCGGTCACCAGCGTGGGCCCGGGGCCAGCGACGCCGACCATTGCCAGCGCATCTCGAGGAGCGAGCGCTCCCACCGCACGGGCCCAGTCACGGGAGCGAGCACGGCAAACGGAGCCTCCCGGGAAACATCCGCCAACTGAGAGACACTGGCGAGATTCATCACATCCCACGGTGCCGTCACACTTAACACCAAACAGCGCGTAATCGCCTCTCACGGTCTCCGCACGGTCTCTGTACGATCACCTGGCCATCTGACTCAGAGGCAGCAGTCCTGACGCTCCGCTCGCCATGGCGCTGGTTCTCGGCTCTCGGGGACGGCGCTCGTGGGACGGCGCCGGCGGCCGGCCGGCGCCTCACGCGCGGACGGAGGGTGAGTATGTGCGCGACGTCTCTCACACGTCGGTGATGGGCCCAGCTGTCGGCCCCGGCCGGCGACGGCCCGTCCACAGCCGGCCGGCGCGCCGCGCACACCAGCCGGCTGGCACGGACGCGGTGGGAGGGCGCGGACCTTTGCTGGACCGTCGCGTGGGGGGCTGGTCAGGCCGGGAAGACATGACGATATGCTTCAAGTGCTCCGTAGGGTAGGATTCGTGTGCGATCTCGTTCTTTGAGACGGCACGATTTAGCGACTACATATCTATCAGACATGATTAGCATTCGTCATAAATCCAGAAGCACCCAGGCTTTTTGAATGCATGTTAACGATGTACCTGTACTGCATCCGGCACTCTCAAGTTTTACTGCCAGGTAAGCCACGTACACAAAGCGATCTGCAAGACAGTTGCACTCCATCGAAAGCCTAAAAAAACGAAAGGTAGCTGACCGACCGAGCGGCCGCTCTAAGCAGCTGAAGCCGCCGCGTTGTGCTGCCTGGCGTCAACGGGAGAAGTGGCCAGGCCCCCGTACCGCTGCCCGGGCGATCTGACGGACTAAGGGACGGCGCAGTGTGCTGCCTGGCGCCAGCGGGAGAAGCAGCCAGGCCCCTGTGCCGCTGCCCGGGCGATCTGACGGACTAAGGGACGGCGCAGTCAGGAGCAGCGAGGGCCTATGGCTCCCGGGGGGCTGCTGACATCCTGTCAGCCGCGCCAGCTCTGGGGAGAGCGCTGGACTTAACGCCTCAGGCAATGTGAGGTCAACGTCCACGTGTGACCGCGATCTGGCCACCCCAGACCGGCGTGCACCGTGTCATATACTGACAGCGGCGGTGTAGATGCCCAGGCGATCGCCCGAGCCCCGAGGTGTTATCGGTGCGGCCCGCAGCGCACCATGTCAGGTCACTGGCACATGCCGTTCGACCTCGACCTGCCCGCAGCGTGGCATGGAGGGGCGGTGCGTCCGACTCCGACGGGGGCAGTTTGACCCGGTCCCAGGCCTGCCCGCTGCGTGGCATGGAGGGGCGGTGCGTCCGACTCCGATGGGGGCGGTTTGACACGGTCCCAAGCCTGCAACAAACGGCGCACTCGCCGAAGCGTGACCTGCCTGCTTAATGAGCCCTGACGGTAGTACGCCGGTAGGCGGCACGACCTGCGGGTAACGCGTCCTAATGACTTGATTTGCCGCGCCGTCACGCTTCCAAGGCGCGCTGGCGCCGGTTTTCCGCGTGACCGCAGCGGCGACGACGAACGTCTGAGCTGGTGAGCCCTGACCGCGCGGCGTCGGTGGAGGGCAGCGCGGCCCGTCCTTACGCCGCCCCGCCCCGCTGGCTCGGGCCGTCCCAACACCGCCCGCCTGGCTGGTGGGGCTGTACCTACACCACCCCGCCCCGCTGGCTCGGGCCGTCCCAACACCGCCCGCCTGGCTGGTGGGGCTGTACCTACACCACCCCGTCCCGCTGGCTCGGGCCGTCCCAACACCGCCCGCCTGGCTGGTGGGGCTGTTCCTACGCTGCCCCGCCCGGCAGGCTTGGGCCGTCCCAACACCGCCCGCCCGGCTGGTGGGGCTGTTCCTACGCTGCCCCGCCCGGCTGGCTCGGGCCGTCCCTACACCTCCTGCCTGGCTGGTGGGGCTGTACCTACACCACCCCGCCCGGCTGGCTCGGGCCGTCCCAACACCTCCTGCCTGGCTGATGGGGCTGTACCTACGCTGCCCCGTCCGGCTGGCTCGGGCCGTCCCTACACCTCCTGCCTGGCTGGTGGGGCTGTTCCTACGCTGCCCCGCCCGGCTGGCTCGGGCCGTCCCTACTCCTCCTGCCTGGCTGGTGGGGCTGTACCTACACCACCCCGCCCGGCTGGCTCGGGCCGTCCCAACACCGCCCGCCTGGCTGGTGGGGCTGTACCTACGCTGCCCCGTCCGGCTCGCCGTCTCTACACCGCCCAGCCCGGCTGGTGCGGTCTGACCGGGGCCGGAGGAGGAGCGCTGGTACCGCGGCGCCGATGACAGGACCGCCACTGAGGCCGCTGGTCCAGATCAGGAGAGGGCCGGCGCTGTGGTCACAAAGACGAAACTACCACAGGGATCGCTGGCCGAATCAGGAGAGCGCCGGTCCACAGTCGTGACGACAGTGCCACAGAGACCGCTGGCCGAATCAGGAGAGCGCCGGTCCGCAGTCCTGACGACAGCGTGACAGCGACCGCTGGCCGAATCAAGAGAGCGCCGGTCCGCAGTCCGGATGACAGCGCCACAGGGACCGCTGACTAAATCAGGGGAGCGCCAGTCCGCAGTCCTGATGACAGCGCCACAGGGGCCGCTGTCCGAATCAGGAGAGCGCCGGTCCACAGTCCTGATGACAGCACCATAGGGACTGCTGACTGAACCAGGAGAGCGCCGGTCCACAGTCCTGATGACAGCGCCACAGGGACCGCTGGGCCGCTGATTTGCCTCCATTGCTCATATCGTGATAGTCACTAGTTTGCCTATATTGCTGCTAATGCAAGAAACATGTATTTGTTATTTGGCGAAAACATGGCACGATTCCCCGCTTTCATTATCAAGCCAACATTGGCTCCATTGTAGTAATATTGACTCCATTGTACAGCAATGTATGATAGCTCGACGTTTGAGCTGTGGTTGTGATCACGATAGGTTGTGATCATAGGCACAACTTAAAACGACGAGTGTTGACAATGTAACCAATTTTTGCTTAATAACGTCGATTACCCAGTACCTCCCATTATATTGAAGATCAATATTTGTCAACATGAAAACTCTACTCTTAACACGCGCTCGGGTTGGGGGCGAATTGACCCCCCCCCCCCCCAGGTTTTTCCAGAATAGGTTCCGAACGGCGCGGCGTAGCGGCGCCAAATTTTGCATGGCTGTAGACAATTCAATAGCGGATCGTTTGGTATCTAAAATTTGGATGTACCTTCTAAGGTCGTCGACCTATGGTAGGTCAAGTCAGGTCATGGTTTCAGCAAAGCCAATTTCTAGGGAATCGCTCAATCTGATGCAACAACGGAGTGTTAGACGAAGCCATACATCTCTGAGATGCTTTCTTAGGCAACACAAATATTGAAAAAGCAAATTACGTTGACCTAAAGTCATATATAAAGGTCAGACCAAGGTCAAAACCAGCCCGTTTTATTACTCTAGTGTTTTCTGTACGGGATAGATTCTGGTGCTCATTTCGAATTTATGGATAGCAGGAACCGCATTATACATATTTCATGGACTTCTTTGGGGTCAAAATAGGTCATTAATCAGAAATGACCCAGGGCAGCATTTTGCTTTTGGAACATGCTGCCTAGCGTAATCTTTGTCGGTTACACAACTGCAAAACTCAGAGCATTTTTGTAGGAATTTGGTCACCTTGACCTTCAAAAGGTCAAAAAAGGTCACTGACCTTAGATGAGCATGTGATCTTTTGCTTAGAAACAGTTATTTAGGTTCTAGGGGCACTTCGAAGACGAGCCTGAAATGTGACATTGTTTCACCTTATTTGACCCGAATTTCGTGACCTAGGAACCTAAAACTTTGACTTAAGTAAGTTCACATATAGGTCAATACACCCTGTAAATTTGGTCCCTCTAGCTTTCTTAGTTCTCGAGATCTCTTGGGGGTTAAGTTGACCCCCTCCCGAGCAAAGGGCATCCATATTGCATACATCGTTTTGGTTCTTCACATATCACGTCACCAAAGAGGGCGCAGGCAATGGAATTACGTGCACATACACGTGGAAGCACATCAAGTCAACCAATGATTGCCTGTGGGCGACGGATAGCCAAGCAGGTACGTTCTCCTCCACGACCATAAACATTCCTGAGGTGCTACCTGATAACCATTCTGCAACGCAGTCAAGCCGTGCAAATGACGCCAGCAGCACCCACGAGCCTCCAAAACTCCCACCGCATTGGGCCAAATTGCGATTCGCCGCGTCTGTTTGGCGTCGATGGATCAGCGTTCCCAGGCGTGCTGCAGCGGCGTGGCGGCCCAGGCCAGGCCGGCGGCGCCGCGGCCAGGGGCTGCACCGATGCGAACCCGGCGCGGCCAGCGCGCCTGTAACGGTGCCCGAAGCCTCTCATCACAGTTAGACCGTGTTACGACGTCCGGTCAGTGCCGACGGCACGGGTGCGGTGGCGAGCCGGACCGGACCGGGGGTGTCCGGTCAGAGGACGTCCGGTCAGCGCCGGTCCACGGGTGCGGTGGCGAGCCGGACCGGACCGGGGGTGTCCGGTCAGAGGACGTCCGGTCAGCGCCGGTCCACGGGTGCGGTGGCGAGCCGGACCGGACCGGGAGTGTCCCGTTAGAGGACGTCCGGTCAGCGCCGGTCCACGAGTGCGGTGGCGAGCCGGACCGGGAGTGTCCGGTCAGAGGACGTCCGGTCAGCGCCGGTCCACGAGTGCGGTGGCGAGCCGGACCGGGAGTGTCCGGTCAGAGGACGTCCGGTCAGCGCCGGTCCACGGGTGCGGTGGCGAGCTGGACCGGACCGGGAGTGTCCCGTTAGAGGACGTCCGGTCAGCGTCGGTCCACGGGTGCGGTGGCGAGCTGGACCGGGGGTGTCCGGTAAGAGGTTGCAAGTGACGACTTCCAATGCATTGGATGAGAACATCGTGACTCTGACTAGATATTAAATGAGAGCTGTAGATGAGTTATAATTCAACTCAGAACTAGGAACGTACGTATCATTACGTGCCAGCTTTAGAAAACGGAAGTCTCAAGCGTTTTACGCGCAGTAAATGTCTCCACAACACATCTTGCTTTATAGCGAACGTTTTTCAATGACCAAACTGGCTACATCCCCATCCCCCCTCCCCCACGAAAAAGAAAACATTTACTCACAAGAACACAATCACATCAAAAAACGTTCTGACCTTAACAGGACAACCGTGAAAGCTTATCCGTGACCTGACCTGTGGCATAACACCGGCCTTATCCATGACCTGTGGCATAACACCGGCCTTATCCATGACCTGTGGCATAACACCGGCCTTATCCATGACCTGTGGCATAACACCGGCCTTATCCGTGACCTGTGGCATAACACCGGCCTTATCCATGACCTGTGGCATAACACCGGCCTTATCCATGACCTGTGGCATAACACCGGCCTTATCCGTGACCTGTGGCATAACACCGGCCTTATCCATGACCTGTGGCATAACACCGGCCTTATCCATGACCTGTGGCATAACACCGGCCTTATCCATGACCTGTGGCATAACACCGGCCTTATCCATGACCTGTGGCATAACACCGGCCTTATCCGTGACCTGTGGCATAACACCGGCCTTATCCATGACCTGTGGCATAACACCGGCCTTATCCATGACCTGTGGCATAACACCGGCCTTATCCGTGACCTGTGGCATAACACCGGCCTTATCCGTGACCTGTGGCATAACACCGGCCTCGCACACGCGCTTGACTGCCTTCATACCGTCAAACCATGGCATGGCCGCTATCAAATGCATGTTGCCAGCGTTGTTTACATCGCCTCAGTAATGCACTCCACCCAGGGGCGGCGCAGCAGGGGAGACAGGGGAGCAGTTTCCCCTCTGCCGACAGGCGGGGAGGCGCATGTTTTTTCCCCTCAGACCTTTTGTGCAGGCCGTATTCCAAACTGAAGGCACTGCGGCAGCTCGCATGTTACCGAAGTTCGGATCAAGGAGGCCTCCACATCTGAACTATAGTATTGAACTCTTTAATCAGAAGACCCTTGACCATTCTTTAACTGAGCTATAGCATTGACCTTTTTCATCGGAGGACATTCCTACATCATGGGGTCACATTTCTGGATCATGAGGTCACCTTTTATGAACAACGTAGCGAATGCTCCAGGTTAGTATGCTCAATGCTGTGCTAATGAGGCTTCTTTTCTGGCCCTAGAGCCCCCCCCCCCCCGCCCCCCGTTATGAACTAGGAGGCCCTTGTTCTTGTTTACGAGGCACCCTCTATAATCAGAAGGCTCAGTTTTGTAACAGGAGGCCTCTTCATGTATCAAACGGCCGCGGGACCGGATCAGGGTGCCCTGTTTTGTGATAGCGAGGGCCCTGGCCAGAACTTGGGGCCTCCTTTTTGAATCAATAGCATGCTATTCTGGACTAGGAGGTCCATCCATCATGCGGCCCTTTTCTAGAATAGGTGGCCCTGTTTTGGGACAGCGAGACCCTTTGCTAGGGAATCAGAAGGGTCTCATTCTGAAATGTTTTCAATGTCAGCATTGATTTACTTGGATAGGATGCATGTAACCATTTGATAATGACGCGCATACCCTGGGTGTCCCTTCCCTTCAATAAGACACTGGCCGGGGGCCTCCTACGAGAAGACACATTTGGCCACGGAGGCCTTCTGGAAGTGCTGCCTCCCGCTGCCAAGTGCCAGACACGACTCCAGTTCCGAACACGGCTCCAGTGCCAGGCGCGGCTATAGTGCCAGGCATGGCTCCGGTGCCAGGCACCACTCCAGTGCCAAGCACGATCCCGGTGTCAGACACGGGAGCCGTGCCTGTCCCAGTGCTAAGTTAGGCTCCAGTACCAGGCACGGTCACACTTCCAGGCATGGCCCTAGTGTCAGACACGGCCCGAGTGCCAAGCACGGCTCCAGTGTCAGGCATGGCTCCTGATGACTCCCAGACAGGCGTTTCGGTCTCGCTGGCGGCCCCAGCCGCCCCGAGCGGCGCGCTCTTGGCGCGCGCCGGTCTGATCCCACCGCCGCCGCCTCGGTGAGCGTTGACCTCTCCCGCGCGCGCGCCGCACCTGACCGGCGCTCGGCGGCGGGTGCGGTGCACACATCCGTGACGGCGCGGCGCGGACAACTACGCCGCTGCTCGCCCCGCGGGCTGCCGTACCTCGGCTGCCAGATGGCCGACAGATCGAGCGAGAAGAGCGCGACGGGCGCCTCCTGAGGGGACAACAGAGGACGGGACGTGACAGGACAGCACGGGACAAGACAGCACAGGACAGGACAGGACAGCACAGGACAGGGTGAGGCAGGGCAGGGCAGGGCAGGGCAGGGCAGGGCAGGGAAGAGAGGACATGGCGACAGGATCGGACAGAGGATGAGAATATAAGTCTGCGTAGAGCGGGAGAGGATAGCAGAGGACAGGAGAGGACAAGATAAGACAAGAAACGGTATCGAACATGACTGGACAAGGAGGGGCGAACAGTGAATCACAGCGCAAGAAGACGTCATATGATAGAAGGTGAGGAACATATCCTGAAAAGTGATACAACAGCTGGTGCTCGACCGAAGAACATCCCCGCGACAAACCGTAGTCACGCCGCGGCACAGAATGCCAATACTGCACCGTTAAACACAGCACACCACGGAATGGGCAGGTAGGTGCAGCGTACCGTGACACCGCTATGGCGCTGCCGCTGTTGGTCAGGGCCGGGCCGCTGTACCGGCAGCAAGCTGTACTGGGAACAGGCCGCACCGGGAGCAGGCCGTACCGACAGCAGGCCGTACCGACAGCAGCCGTACCGACGGCAGGCTGTACCGACAGCAGCCGTGCCGGCAGCGGGACGTACCGACAGCAGGCCGTACCGACAACAGGCCGTACCGACAGCAGCCGTACCGGTAGCGGGCCGTACCGACAGCAGGCCGTACCGACAGCAGGCCGTACCGGCAGCGGGCCATACCGACAGCAGGCCGTACCGGCAGCGGGCCGTACCGACAGCGGGCCGTACCGAAAACGGGTCGTACCGGCGAGTTAATGGCCGTCTCGGTGGCTGGCCGTCGGACCGGCACAAATTGGGCCCATCCCACGCGCAGCAGCCGAACGCGCCGGCCAGCATGAATGTGAGGGATGCTCCAAGTCATTGTGGTACTGTTAGCTGACGGCCCGGGCAGGAGCTCAACCAAAAACGGTGCGTTCCGCGTCCTATCACGGCGTGAATGGATCACCGGAATCTTTAAGCCATTTTGGAAGACCCGTCAAGGTGGCAGACATTTGAGTGTTAGACACCCTCTCCCACCCCACCCCACCCCATCCCAATCCCAAACCACATGAAAAGGTGGCAACTCTTTCATGACAGCTGATCAGCGTGATGCATGGGTTATGCATATCTATCCGTCCCTGTGCTCATCTCATGAACATGTTGTTCCTGTTCCTACTCCAGTATTCCGACCGACCAAAGCAAGAGCCATCTGACTGATATTTGAGTGCGTGCGGGGGCGCGCGCGCGCGCGCGTGTGTGTGTGTGTGTGTGTGTCCGTATGTTTGTGTGTGTCCGTGTGTGTGTGTGTGTGTGTGCGTGTGTGTCCGTGTGTGTGTGTGTGTGTGTGTGTGTGTGTGTGTGCGTGTGTGTGTGTGTGTGTGTGTGTGTGTGTGTGTGTGTGTGTGTGTGTGTGTGTGTGTGTGTGTGTGTGTGTGTGTGTGTGTGTGTGTGTGTGTCGGAATTCTGCTGAGCAACGGCAGGAGGACTGCCGCCACGTCCTGACACCTGATGACCGACCATCGCAAGTCGTTCTCGTAGCAGACAATGGGCGTCTGAGTACAGAGGCCGGAGCTCAGATGACATGACAGATGACTCGGTGGGGTCGTATGGTCATCTCCCAAAACAGCTACAGTGGTAACGTGGGGGGCATGTACCCGATAGGGCCACTTCTGAATTCAGCGCCACACGCAGACATGACGTGGGGCGGTGTTCGTGTTCGTGTCTGCGTGTGCACTACACGCAGACTTGACGTGGGGCGGTGTTCGTGTTCGTGTCCGCGTGTGCACCACACGCAGACCTGACGTGGGGCGGTGTTCGTGTTGGTGTCTGCGTGTGCACCACACGCAGACCTACGTAGGACACAAAACGTAGCAATGTTTTCGTCAATGTTTTCGAGAAACATGGCAGTGGTGGTCATTTGGAAAGCCTCTCTTCTTACTCACGCGAACGCAATACTTCCAAAGTCAGTTTTCAAACAGCCTGAAAGGTTCTCTGCGACCATCTTAATGTCACATCCGCTGATAGGTGGCAGCACAGTACAGTGGTCGCGAGCGGCGCCGCTCACAGAGAGCAAGTGACCAAGCGACCAAGCAGAGCGGAGTTTCAGCTGGCGCCACCTACATAGATGGCGTCAGCTGAATCTGCGCTGAGCAAAACATTTGGCGACAATTTCAACTCATATCAGTATCACTGCACGAGGTTCCAGCTAAAAGAAGGCTCGCTGATACGATATGGCATGTAAGTTATGTGCAAACACTGCCTGACGCACCATCGTCTCCATAGTAGAGCTACTTGATTGCTTCATGCGCCTTTTTGCACGGAAATTGTGTTTTAAAATAAATGGCACTTATGACGATAGGCTACATCTTTTAGTGTTCTTATTGAGCAACAGAAGACATCTCTTCCTTTGACCTTATTTGGGGTGCTGTGCTATTAAAGATCGTAACACCGAGTGGCGGTGTCCCGAGTAGCCCGTGACGGACATGCAAAAGTGTCATTACTTATGCTGGTGCAAAATACTTTCAGCACTTAAAGCTTCATGGAATTTCCTCGCGCATCTTTTCCATCTATGATTTGTACTGTTCATAAAGAGAATGCTGCATTGCTCCATGCTCCATGCTGCATTAGGTCGGCCGCGTACCGTTCGGCTTACATTCACAACACAAGCATGCACGCCACCGCACCAGACGGCGACCGGGGTTCAGTAGGAGCTACTCCTCCCTGGATAGCTGACTAGCCGGGCCCCGCACAGACACACCCCATAAGACAGCAAGCTACCGCAGCAGGCGACGATCGGGGCTCAGTAGGAGCTACTCCTCCCAGGATAGCTGACCAGCCGGGCCCCGCACAGACACACCCCATAAGACAGCAAGCCACCGCAGCAGGCGACGATCGGGGCTCAGTAGGAGGTGCTCCTCCCAGGATAGCTGACCAGCCGGGCCCCGCACAGACACACCCCATAAGACAGCAAGCCACCGCAGCAGGCGACGACCGGGGCTCAGTAGGAGCTACTCCTCCCAGGATAGCTGACCAGCCGGGTCCCGCACAGACACACCCCATAAGACAGCAAGCCACCGCAGCAGGCGACGATCGGGGCTCAGTAGGAGCTGCTCCTGCCAGGATCACTGACCAGTCGGGCCCCGCACAGGCGCACCCCAACACACCTCTCCGTTGTATCTCGCTAACCCGTAGGCAGGTCATCGAACTGGACGCGGTTTGTCGTGACAAGCACGGCGCACCTGTGCGCCGAACATCGTTTTTGCAGCTGAAATTGCACTGAAACGGCACAGGCGGCGAGACAGCCGTTAACAGCAGGCCGGTAACGTCGCCGCCGGCTGGGACGCACCGTTCCAGCTCTGCCTCGTGTGAATCAGCCGGTGAGTTGACCAGACGCTCTGACGTGCGTGCGCTGGTGAACCGTGTGGGAAAGGTCGGCGTTGATAACTGGAGCGGGTACTCATCTGCGGGATTCTTTGGTGTGTAGCCACGCAGGAAAAACAGAAAGTTAGTCATTGAATATGATATGGCAATTTCATGTTCTTTGTTCCTTTTCCCTCTGAAATAATAAGAACCTTCTGTACAGCTGATATTGCTTCGATACCCCATTTGCCTTGCCCTGCTTTACTAAGGCACCAGAAGGTTGGGAGGCCAAACTTACCGTGGGGGAGGGGTAAAATGGGCATGGACAGGGTAAGTGGCCAGCCCAGAAGAATGCAAACCGACGTCCGTGCCCTCACCTTTTGCGGGCAAGGGGTTCCGTGGGCAACACACTCGGGGCATATTATCGTTCCCGGCAAAGGGCTGATGAAGGGTCATTCCGTCCCAGCACGGGCTGGCGTATCAAGCTTGGTCAGAAATTCCGGTATTGCCTGCAACAAAACTATCAAAAACGCTTTGGATCCTCAAACATCTTTCGGCAAAACTCCGAAATGGTGCAAAACCTGAGATATCCTTCGGGTACACCCTCAAAATTTGTTTCGGGTCTCAGAACAGCTGTTATCCAGCTGTTCACATCCCGCGCTCTATTGCTAGGATCCAAGTATGTGCACTACGAACGGTGTACACAGAGATGTTCATTTTTCTCTCATGCGGGGTAGTTTCGGACATTTTCTTTCGTTTAGAATCCCCGCCGTAGAAAGCACGCATGCAGTGCACCTATATCGATGTGCAGGATTTGGTGAACAGAGGACCAGTTTGTGTGACTAAAGGCGAGGCCGTGTCCCCAAAATGGGCCAACGAGCCAAAGTTTTAGTCCTGGAACAGAGCCTAATATCCAGCTGATATCCCGCCTATAAAGATAATCTGGAGCCTGTCGGACACACTGAACCCTGAGACGGCAAATAAAGACGCACGACGTTCACTCATGACCTGCTAGGGTAAGATAATAAACAACAACAATTGATTACCCGCCACATGCCTGTGAACCCACCGTCGCAGGCGCTGGCTGACACAGCGTTATTCGCGTCATATGGCGGCCACTGCTGTTATTTCTGCCTTCCCCTGCATACATGACCCTGGCCAACGAAAATAGACATTACCTGCTTACGTTTTCGATGAGGTATGAGCAACATGGTCACTGTTACCGACGACTTGTTACCTTACATGGCGCATGACCGCAATAGCCTGTGACATTTATTTACCACTGCCCGGTCACCGTGACCCGCTAAACAAACCCTTGAATTATCATTGTAAGAACATAAATTCAGGTGTCTGTTCGCTTAACCACCGGCCGGTCCCCGGTTCTACGTCCAGCGTCTCAAAACGCAAAAAAATCCAAAAACCATTAGAATGGTGAACGTTTAACTGCTTCATCTAGTCTATTGGCCTGAACAAGCTTTATCAATGCCTTTGCCAAATCCGTTTCTCACGCGTTCTCCTCACTTCCCTATTAAGCTCTCCTGGGTTCGACATAAGTCGCAACAGCAGCAAACACGCAACAGACAACTAGGTATCCATCAGGCACCCATAAACAGAAGCTCACACCGTTGTTCGGCATGCAACATCCGGTCTCACACGGCCCTCTTACACGGCGATAAACGAGCCGGCAGACAGCCACAGCCAGTACCATGCTGACGTGACTTCTCTGCGAGCGTCGGCGTCAGGCCGGCGGTGAGGCACGGCGTCCACTGGCGGCTCACCACCGGGGCCTCACCACCGGGCCTCACTACCGGGGCCTCGCCACCGGGGCCTCATCACCGGGGCCTTGCTACCGTGGCCTCATCACCAGGGTCTCACCACCGGGGCCTCACCACCGGGCCTCACTACCGGGGCCTCGCCACCGGGGCCTCATCACCGGGGCCTTGCCACCGTGGCCTCATCACCAGGGTCTCACCACCGGGGCCTCACCACCGGGGCCCCATCACCGGGGCCTCATCACCGGGGTCTCATCACCGGGGCCTCATTACTGGGGCCTCATCACCGGGGCCTTGCTACCGTGGCCTCATCACCAAGGTCTCACCACCGGGGCCTCACCACCGGGGCCCCATCACCGGGGCCTCATCACCGGGGTCTCATCACCGGGGCCTCATTACTGGGGCCTCATCACCGGGGCCTCGCCACCGTGGCCTCATCACCGGGGTCTCACCACCGGGGCCTCGCCACCGGGGCCTCGCCACCGGGCGGTGGCTGCCGCCTGACCACTGGGACAGGTCCGATCCAGGCCACCACCTGCCGCTGTCTGGACCCAGCAGTCCTTTGACACATGACACACTTGACACGCCGCTAACAGCGGCCCATACCGCTGCAGCTGGGCGACGGTAGGCGCCATGTGGTTCAGAAGATTTGCCAAGCGTTTGCCCGGCCGTGAGTGCGACTGAGCCCACGGCGCCGCTCTAGGCTGATGTCGGCTGCAGATGTCATCTTTCCAATGGTGGGCGCAATTTCACCAACGGGCGCGGTTTCAAGAACAGATGTGGTTTAGCCGGTCAACCAAGCGACACCACGCCGGCAGCTGCCGCTTGGTACCAATGACGCTGCCTGGTGGGAGCAGCGCACCTCTCAGCCACACCGTCAGCCTTCACACGTTGCTTGTCCATGTGTGACACAGACACGTCAACCAAAAAAAAACCGGTCGGGATCTTCTCTTCGCGGAACATCGAAAGCGGTGGTGGGAAGTGAAAGTCAGTCGCGTCTCTCCCCTTTCACGTCGAGTGGGTCCGATCGTGCGTGACCACCTCCTCCAGCGCCGTTCCTCTGCGCGCACAGTCCCGTTCCAATCGACAAAAACAGCCAACACATGGCCACCTCGTTGCCTGGCTGGCGCTCACCGCCACGCTCACCGCACCTGCGCGTGAAGCCACAGCATGTCTCGGCAGTCTGAGGAGGTGCATGAGCCCGGATGACGATCGGGCTGATCGTCGCCGCTACTGACTGCGGCGCATGTGACCGGCCCGCAGGGTCTCCACGCATTACGTGGCCCGACGCTGATGGTGATGGCGGCCGCCGACCGTGGCGCGTGATGACGCGGCGACGAAGCGGGTCTGCTCAACGCGCATTCGAGCCCAGAAATGGGGACCGCGGTCCATAGAGACGGCAGACCCGAATCGGGGACAGGAGATGACGCGGCGGCTGGGCGTGAGCGCCGCAGATGGCACGTGTCACGGTGTGACGCGGTCGCGTCCCCGGCTGGTGCGGACCGACGCCTGGCAGAGAGCCCAGCTTGGCAGAATTTGTCCCTGGCGGTTACTGCAAGCGTACGCCCCCTGCGTTGGAATGCGTTTACCATTGGGATTTAGGCGTTTACTTCACTTTTAGGGGTAGGAACGCTTTAAAAAGTGAGGGCCAGGCTAAGGTTAACGTTTAAGGAACTTCTTTGGATCGGTATGTCTGGTGAGCGGGTGGGGTGGTGGAGGTTAGTGAGGTTCGCTCTTAACCCACAAAATAATTGGACATGAGTAAATTGCCTGGTTCCTATGCTACATGGGCCTGCTGCTGTTTCCTTCTGTTACAAAATTTTTGTCATATATATATATATATATATATATATATATATATTGGCCGTTGAAATATGCGGTTCGTTGCTTGGTATCCTCCGGGATGTATTCTTGATCTTGCACGGTAAGCGCCTCCTTTCTGGGCTGTGCTTGTTAAGAACACAAGCAAAGCCCGTTGCAAGAATGCCTAGGCGTTGCTGGCTTGCGTTGCGTTAGAGACGCCACCCCACACGGCCCATGCCGACCGTCCCGTCTCGGTCAGCTGACGGCGCAGTAGTGCGACCGGGTTTCACCGCAGCCCAGCGGTGCCGGACAGCGTGTTTGCTGCAGCGACTGGTCCACATACCGCTACATGTGGTTAGCAGGCGGGAACGGCAGGCGCGCCGCAAGACGGCCTGCCTGGAGCGGGATCGTCGACATTGCCCGGCGGTTGTGATGGCGCGCCTGACCTTGTAGCTAGGTCAGCCTTAACACGTGTGCTAACCAGTACCAATTCGTGGCGCAGCTGGCAGAACAGGAACAATGTGGAACATCAGTGCTATTTCAGCACCAACAAAGATATCGCTGGTTTGGTTTTTTCCTTTGTGATCGTCTTATCGGAGAATCAAAAATACTCAAAAGCAGACGGGAAGCAATATTTGAAAGGAGTACGGGACCAAGTAGGCCAAATTAGCATGTCAGCAACCGGCGGCTCAGAGGCATCATTGAAACGTTTGTTTCCGGCGTGGGGTAGGTCAGTAGGCACCGACACGGGCTCAGGTTGATCTTCCAGTCCGACCAGCCTAAACGCTGCGCTGTCTCTGGGCTCCAAGCCACAGGTACGGCCCCGGCTCCCAAGCAGTGCTCCTCGCCACTCTGACCGGCCCGGTCCCGCTCTGACAGACCCGGTCCCGCTCTGACAGACCCGGTGCCGCTCTGACAGACCCGGTCCTGCTCTGACAGACCCGGTCCCTCTCTGACAGACCCGGTCCCGCTCTGACCAGCCCGGTCCCGTTCTGAAAGACCCGGTCCCTCTCTGACAGACCCGGTCCCGCTCTGACCAGCCCGGTCCCGCTCTGAAAGACCCGGTGCCGCTCAGGGGTCCCGCCCTGACTCTGCCCCTCACCACCGGCCGAACACAACAACGTGCCATACTGTATGCATATTACACACTCGTGCGGGACAAGCGTCCCACTGCTCACGACCAGACCGGAAGCGGGATTCAGCGGCGGCGGCGGTCCGTGGCGGGGAGGGGAGGGTGGAGCTCGGAACGACAGGCGTGCGGCGGTGCCCTGCCTTGGCCTGTGCCGCGGCCGGCTGGGGTGGGCAGCGGCAGCGAGCCGAGGGTCGGCGGCACACCGGCGGCAGAGGCGAGGTCAGCGGCCGCCGCGCCGGTGCCGGCAGCGCTGCCAGCCGCACCATCTGGGAGCCAGAGGCCGCCCAGCGGGTGGCTCCAGCTCCCTTGAACTCGGCTGGCGCGGACATGGCGCTCACCGACACAGGGTAAACAAATGTAGTCTTTAGAGACACATTTCAGAGGTTTGTGGTCTTTTATCGGTAAATTAGTTGCAGAAAAGTGTTTTGAATACCACGGAAATGCTGGCGTTGTTGGTAATTGAGGTGGCTACGGTGCTCCTTCAGTCGCAGGTGGAATGCATAGATGAGCCGCGATAGACAGGTGCGCGCGGCCCGGTTCCGCCCGAGGCATCACACCAAAGTCGCCATCCGATGCGCCAAATACGGCGAGGCACTGTGGCCGTGATGCCTGCTCCAAGGTCACGCGCAGAGTACAGGTCACCGACGCCCTTCGACCCTCCTCTAACGTGCCGTCCCGTCACGGCACGCCGATGCGTCGGGTCACCGACGCCCCCTGACCCTCCTCTAACGTGCTGTCCCGTCACGGCACGCCGATGCGTCGGGTCACCGACGCCCTCCGACCCCCCTCTAACGTGCCGTCCCGTCACGGCACGCCGATGCGTCGGGTCACCGACGCCCTCCGACCCTCCTCTAACGTGCTGTCCCATCACGGCACGCCGATGCGTCGGGTCACCGACGCCCTCCGACCCTCCTCTAACATGCTGTCCCATCACGGCACGCCGATGCATCGGGTCACCGACGCCCTCCGACCCTCCTCTAACGTGCTGTCCCATCACGGCACGCCGATGCGTCGGGTCACCGACGCCCTCCGACCCTCCTCTAACGTGCCGTCCCGTCACGGCACGCCGATGCGTCGGGTCACCGACGCCCTCCGACCCTCCTCTAACCTGCTGTCCCATCACGGCACGCCGATGCGTCGGATCACCGACGCCCCCTGATCCTCCTCTAACGTGCTGTCCCATCACGGCACGCCGATGCGTCGGGTCACCGACGCCCCCTGACCCTCCTCTAACGTGCTGTCCCATCACGGCACGCCGATGCGTCGGGTCACCGACGCCCTCCGACCCTCCTCTAACGTGCCGTCCCGTCACGGCACGCCGATGCGTCGGGTCACCGGCGCCCCCTGACCCTCCTCTAACGTGCTGTCTCATCACGGCACGCCGATGTGTCGGGTCACCGACGCCCTCTGACCCTCCTCTAACGTGCCGTCCCGTCACGACATGCTGATGCGTCGGGTCAAGGTAATTTGAACCCCGGATGTAGATTACAAAACAAAATGATCACATTGATTAAAGTGTCGTAGAGCGAGAAATAAACGGCCATTGATCCCTTTGATTGCTTTGTAATTGTCCGTCTACGACGCCTCAATCAACTTCATCGTCCCCTTCAGCCGAAGCACCGTAACGCAGTGACAAAGACGCGCCCTGGCCGCCGCGAACAATTAGAGGTCACCTCCACCTGGTGGCAGTGGCTGGATTGAGACTCACCCCGAAGCTGTCGGCGAAGCGTGCCGGGTCGATGAGCTCCGTCATATTTGCCATGGGTCACTGCCGTGTTCCGCCGCAGCAGTCCCGTCTGTGTCGGCCCATACCCCGGACGCGCTTGGCGCGCGCTGCTCCACCTGCAGGTACACTCGGCGCCTCCGCACTCTTCCCACCACACTCCGGTTCTACTGCACTCCCGACTCCCACGTCACCGTCTCGCTAACTGCGACCCGGCACACTCCGCGTCACCTGACCCGTCACACTCCGGGTCTGCGTCACCTGACCCGGCACACTCCAGGTCTGCGTCACTGACCCGCCACAATCCAGGTCCGCCCGCGGCAGCCTCGCCACGGCCGGTTCCCCGTCAGTCGCACCGCGGCTCTTCAGACTGCGTCACGGAGGCACCGCGGCTCCTCAAACTGCGTCACTGAGGCACCGCGGCTCCTCAAACTGCGTCACGGAGGCACCGCGGCTCCTCAAACTGCGTCACGGAGGCACCGTGGCTCCTCAGGCTGCATCGCCGAGGCGCTGTGCAAGCGCTCAGGCACGGACGTGTGCGTTGCTGCCGGCGCGGCGCGGCGGGGGCGGCCAGTGCGTGGTGTCCGCTCGACCGGGCAGCAGCACGGATGTTTCGGCGGAGGACGGGTCCTGGGCCTGGTGTCACAGGTCACGAACAACTACCATCTCAGCTCAGCGGTCTGAAGCCTCCCCGTGAGTTTCATCGGAGTCCAGCGCCTACAAGTCACTGCCAAGTCACCGCTCTCCATACGCGAGGACCCCGCGTGCCACCTCCTGTGCGTCCGGCGCTCCACTACACGTGAATCGGAGCTTGGCGGTGCACTAGTTCAGCCGGCGGCCGCCGCGCCGTCGTGGCGCTGTTGCTCGGTTTACTGACCCACTATTGGCGCGCTCATGGCGGCGGGCGAGCCGGCCGCCGGACGCGCTTAAGTGGGACGAACGCTGGAGAAACGAAGGAGAACCGGCAGGGTCAATAGCAGTGACCCCGTGCCAGACGTGATCACGTCCGGCGCGGCGGCCGGGTGGGCGGAGGACGCGCTGCGGGACCTCCAGGCCGAGCGGCCGGACTGGACTGTTGCTTACTCAGTCCGGTCTATTACAATAACTTGGACGGTTTGCATGGAATAAAGGACTATATCGCACGATGGAAAAGCAAGTTGGGACAAATCGCAACGGTAAAAGAGCAGCGTGAAGTCATGGAGTGGAAATACTGTGCCATCGCCTACCCAAGTCACACCATATCATATCGGCTGATTATCCTTCGATGGATCCGGGTGAAGCGGCAGGTGATTTCACAGATGAACACACCTAATTTGCGAATGCTCTCATACTAAATCATATCGATCCGTGCCAATCATTTACTATTTGGGATCTTTCAGCATTCTACGATTAAGGGGAAGATGTGAAAATATATTTGGTGTACTCCCTATCTTTAATTGGTGTACTTTACTGTAACACCTTTTGGTGTACTTGACCACCACAAACATAGCGGGACAATTGCTGGCACCAGTGTTGCCCCACTCTTCCCTTTCCCATAAAACATATTAACGGCTCTAGTGGTAACCTAATCCAAGCCTGCCTCTGGCCATGGGACCTGCCCTCGGGGAGGGGAACCCTCGGGTGCAAGAGCCGAGGTCCGTGGGAACCTCTTACGGGCTTCCATTTGGTACGCCGTCCGCTGTCGGTGGGAGCGTGCCCTAGCCGCCGCCGCGGCCGTGCGCCGGCGCAGTGACCGCGGGCTTCAGCGGCGCAGCTACGAGACCGGTCAAGCGCCGGCGCCTGATTGGTGCTGGACGTGCAGTCCTAGACTGGGTCCTCCCGGCTCACTGGTCCGAGAGGTCCCCCCCCCCATCCCACCCCGTCTTCCCGGTCCGCTCGGTCCATCCGGTTCGGCTGGCCCTCTCAGTCCATCCGGTCCGCTCGGTCCTCCCGGTCGTTCGGGTCCTTCTGGTCTCCGCGATCCTCCTGGTCCACCCGGTCTGCCTAGTCTTCCCGGTCTTGCCGTTTCATCAAGTCCTCCCAGTCTTCTCGGTCCTCCCTGTCTACCGCCACCTTGTGTCGCGCGGGGCAGAAAGCGGTATTCCTTTCAACTGCGAACGCGCAGCGGCCCGACAGTCAGTTGTAGGTGAGCGCGACGGTCCGACGTCTGCTGTCGATGATCACAGCGGTCCGACAGTCGGCCGTTGGTGACCGCAGCGGCCCGACAGTCAGTTGTAGGTGAGCGCGACGGCCCGACGTCAGCTGTCGGTGATCACAGCGGTCCGATAGCCGGTCGTTGGTGACCGCAGCGGCCCGACAATCAGTTGTAGGTGACCGCAGCAGTCCGACAGTCAGCCTTCGGTGATCACAGCGGTCCGACAGCCGGCCGTTGGTGACCGCAGCGGTCCGACAGTCAGCCGTTGATGATCACAGCGGTCCAACAGTCGGCCGTTGGTGACCGCAGCGGTCCGACAGTCAGCCGTCGGTGATCACAGCGGTCCGACAGTCAGCCGTTGGTGACCGCAGCAGTCCGACAGTCAGCCGCCGGTGATCACAGCGGTCCGGCAGTCAGTCGTCGGTGATCGCAGCGGCCCGACAGTCAGCTGTCGGTTATCACAGCGGCCCGACAGTCAGCCGTCGGTGATCACAGCGGCCCGAGCTGAATAAATCGTGCGGTAAGCGCCAGCATGGAACAAATCAACCACCGGCGCTCTTCATTTCACAATGATTCATCGACTACTTCTAAACCGAAAGAACGCAGGAGCTTTGCCGGAACTTCGGTCGCGACTCCGCAGAGCAGTTGAGGAAGCCGTGAACGTATATTATAGATTGAAATGGGCCAATAACTTGCATTAACATGGCCAACACATGTTTTTGCCCAGCAATTTTCAGCTTTCATTCAGAATACATTTGTGAGAAGAAGTGTAGAGTGTTTTTGAGTATGCACGCTCGAAAATCTTGGCGACAAAAACCTTGACGCCCGGCGTTGCAGTCGCAGTAGGCTGTTCGGTTTCTGCCCTGTAGCTAATACTAGGCGTTGTTAATGGATGCCGAAAATATGGTGGTGGAATTGGCAGACTAAAGGTAAAATGCCTCTATTTTTTCGCGTTGTTTTAACCATTCATCTGTCTGGTTATAACCACAAAATTGTAAAAAGATATGCCCCAGTCTAATTTTTAGGAGTGCGGACTTGCCTTGAGACTTTTGGAAGCATCGTTTCAAGACGGTCGATCTGGTGTACACGGCACCCACTGCCTGGTCTAACTAACGATGGTCAACGCCGTTGTGCTTTGCGAAAACTGCAACAGCGGCCATCGCTGTTTTTGCTCCCGAGATTGCACAGGCTCGGAATTTTCTCTTTGGGATTTGTTGCACAACTCTATTCTGCAAAGGAATGAACACCGCTAGGCAAACATGGGTTGACTTTTTTAAATTATTTGAACCCACCCTATTCAACACCAATTAAGTTTCTTACTTTATGCAGGCGAAAGCTCTCCTTGAGTAGAACCATGCAGGGCACATTATCACCCCGTCCATGGGTTGAAGGGCCATTCCGTCCCAGCGCGGGGTGCCTTCCGGTTGTCATTCTGACGATACAGGGGCTGGGGTCCCCTGATCGACCCGGAGCCCCTTAGAAAGGTGCATGATATCACATTGGTCCACTCCCGGACGCAAAAGGCTTCTGACCTGTGCACTTGATGCCGGATAGACGCAGGAACCCACATTGACGCAACAAGAGTCCTGATCGCCGCAGGTGGTCCAATAATTGGCACATAGCTCCCAGTTCGGCTTAACGGGCCCCTACCAGTAAGACAGAAGCGGGTCCATGTCGGCATTGGGTTGGAGGGCCCACCTTTCGGCACTGAGGGGCCCTGACTAACACAGGACTCTTCCATTGCCTCAATGAAGACTCATCGCATGTTCTCATGTTTCCTTTCATTGTTAGAGGCCACCAACCAAAGCAAGAGGCCCTCTAGCAATCGGGATAGGCCCCTTGTTGATATAGGACACTCGATTAGGCACTGTGGGCGCCTGATTGACACAGGAGCCCTGCATTGTTGCAGAGGCTCCGACTAATGCGAATAGCGGACCCGGCCTTGTCTCTGCTTGGGAAATGGGCCCCCAGAGCTTAGACCGAAACGGAGCTGGGTGTTCGGTTTTGGCGATCTCTAGCCGAAACAGAGGAACGCACTGTCTGAGAGGTCCCCGATCGGTGCAAGGGGCCCTTTAACTGACATTTGAGCTCATACCTCTTCGGGCGGGGGTTCCCAATGTGGCCTACAGCCAACCATTCGGGCCCCTCAGCCTTTCAATCAGGCCCTTGATCTTTGGTTCCGGGGGGCTCTTCAGGCCCCCTTCGAGTCCCCTCAAACGCGGATCCTGGAAACTCGGGTCACTTGCCGACACAGGACCACTGTGGGTGCCGTGGCCGATACATAGCCCCATTGTTTCAGGAACGCGACCAATGCAAAGCACAGCCTTGCTTGTGCTTGGGAAACGGACCCTCAAGGGTCAGACCGACACGAAGCCGACAGTTCGGTGTTGGCTGTCTCTGGCCGAAATAGAGGCCCGCACTGTCCCACGGGTTCCCAATCAATGTAAGCGGCGCTCTGAATGGCATTTGAGACAGCGGCCTTACGGGCAGGAGGCCATGCTTATTGTGACCTATGCCCATTCCTTCTGGCCTCTCGGCCCCTCCAGCCGTCCAATCGGGCCCTTCGTCTTTGCTCCCCAGGGGTCCTTCGGTCCCTCTTCGGGCCTCCTCAAACAAAGCTCGTGACGGACTTACGGCCACTTGCTGACGCACGACCCCTGTTTAGGCACTGTGGGCCTCTGGCCGGCACAGCAGCTCGATCACTGTTTCAGGGACACCGACCAATGCAAATCGTGGGCCGCGGCCTTGCTTCTGCTTGGGAGATGAGCTCTCAGGGTTCAGACCGACACGGAACCAGCTGTTGATCCGTAGGCTCGTGAGCTGAATGACTGATACTTCAGGTCACGAGCCTACGGACCGGAGTCCTCTGTGTGACCTACAGCCAGCCCTTCAGAACCTCAGAACCTTCAGAACCCTGCTTGGGGAAGGCCCAGCGGGCCGAAACCCCTGAATGCGACCTTGGGCCGGCCTCTTAAACCCTATTGTGTCTCGAGGGGCCCGAAGGACCCCACAGGACTTAAGGCGGGGAGAGGGAAGGGGCACGTGCCTCCCGCGCCCACTGTCTGTGCCACTGCTCAGAGCCCCCAGCACCAAAAGCGTATTCCAACACAGTTCAGCGAGGGGCCCGCTGAAGCCGAACTGGAGTCACTGTGCCAGTCATTGGATCCCAGCTAAGGAGTACTTTCGTGAGGGCTCCTGTGTCGATTCGGGTCAAACTGCTCCAGAAAGGGGTCTCCGCGTCAGGGGGAGGGGACGATGCATAATGTGTCCCAATGAGGGCCACCGGATCGTCCAGGAGTCCCCGGCGCACGTGCCGTCAAAGTCGCAGCCGGGAGATACCTAATCTACCCGGCCCTTGAGCCCCTGACTGGGAAAGCTAGGCGATCTCTTGAGTGTTCACCAGGATGGATCGGCACAGGGCCAAAAACTGCAACACAAGTTTGCTTGAGGACGTTCATCCGCTTACCGAATCGACTTGTGAACAAAACAAGATGAAGCAGTTTTGAGAGTCTGTCCACAAACTGTTATGTATGGAGGGACGGAGAGGAGAGGTGACCCCTGCAACAATGCAATCAGGTCAATCCTGTGTCAATCAGGTGCCCACAGTGCTTACCCGATTGTCCTGTATCAACAAAGGGCCCACCCTGAATGCTAGAGGGCCTCTTGCTTTGGTTGGGGCCCTTCAAACAACGTAACGTCTCGTTCAGGTGTGGTTCCGAATCATGTCGATCCGTGTAAACCAAATACAAACTTACAAATATTTAAAACCTAGATACCGTTTACCGCCTACGCCCCCTACCGCTAGGACCACTTTCACTGATGGCAAGGAACACGCTCGTTATTTACATCGCACCCCCAGCTTAATTACGCGTCAGACTTGCTTCTCGGGATGTACTCAGATCTTGCTTCTCGGGATGTTACGTTTAACACAGAGTAACCAAGGGGATGGGGGTTTATCCAGCGTAACCAGAGCGTAACCGGAGGTAGGGTGGGTTGAAAATACTTGAAGATGCGAAACATAATTTATGGCTGGCCTGAGCGTATGCGCTCGGGATCTTTGCGAGCAAGAATTTCCAGGCCCGGTGTTGCAGTTTCTACCGAGCTGAGCGGCGTCAGTCCTTGCAGCTGATATTGGGCGGCGGATGATGACGCGCCAATGAGGACGGGCATCGTGAAATAATGGCTCTGGAAGCCTCCAACAATGAATTCCCACCGTTCAAAGGCTAGACTGACGGCACACACTTGAACCCCACAAGTTTGAGGTTCCTGCTCCGAGCAGATCAGCAGTCCAGTAATTCAAGCCAAAAACCACATCCAGACATCGCTTTTACTGTTCCAGGATCCAGCTAGATCTAGTAACATGGCCCAAGTAGCCAACGCGTTCCCAAATGAAAATAATCGTGTACTGGAACAGACTGTCTCAAGACACCTTTGCTCGCCTTTATCACTCCGGGCGCGCGGCACCTGCCCTGCCCAGAGTTCATTAGTTCAGACCCCGGACCTATTAGCTGACAGCTTCACCCCGCCGCTTCGCCCAGCGGCCAGCGATTCCAATGAACTCCGACGCACCCGCCACAAACCTTCATTGCCTCTGTAACTGGAGCCCAGGGCCTCTCCCCATACCATGGGCCTTGAACACAGCCGCAGTTAGGTCACTCGTCTCACTTCCACATCACCAGGCACACTGTAAACACGCAAAGGCGAAGGCATACACATTTTATTCAAATAAAAAAGACTGCTTGTGGGCGCAAGTACAGTTGGACCGTGTATGAGTTACCCGAGCACGGCACAGTGCATCCTCCTGGGCCACGCGGCACTGCCAACACAGCCGCCAACACAAGCGAACTGGGGACACCTATCACAACGGACGCGCCGGCAGCCAGCCGCGGACGCCATCACGGCCGGCCGGCCGGCCGCCGGCAGTTATCGCGCGCCGCCGACGTCGGGAGGGCAGCCGCGGCGGCGGCGGCGGCGCCGCGGTGGCACCTGCGGGGGCACGGGCAAGGGTAACATGCCGTGACGAACGTGATGGTGATCCCAGGAGGACGGAAGTTGTCAGAGAAGTCCCGCCCACCACGCTGTAGTTCCGGAGAACAATGACGTAGCCTCTCACGTAAAGCGATGACATCGCATTCGTGAAAAGCCTGCCTGCCTTAGTAATCAACTCGGCACTGTATTAAGCCACCGCACGTGACTAGTTCAGGTGCCATCTCGCGGCATGAATCTCAACTGACAATTTAGTTCGTTGACACCGCCCATGAAGCGATGGTTAATAGACGGGCCAGAGATCGTTGGCTCTCTTGCTCTACTTCCTTGCGCCTGATTAGCAAAAGACACCGGCAATAGCGATAGCCACAGAACAACAGACGACAGAATAGTCTTACATTACAAAGTCATTCGTCCCGAACAAACAATATGAACGCAAGCTGAATGAGACGTCTTCATTACATAAGCGCGAGATCAACTTTGACGAAACGCCGTCGAGGGTCCAGGAGATTAATGACAAAAGCAAAATATGTGTGGCTGGCTTGGTCTAGCCGCCACCGGTGGTCCGCCGCCGCTCGTACCGACATCCACGCAGGACAGACACTAGCCGGGTCCCGGTCATTCCTCGAGGTCCGGCAGCTCCCCCGTGTCCGAGTCCGAGTCGCTGAGATCGTCCATGCTGGGCTTGGCGCCGTCACCGCCGGCGCCGGCTCCGCCCAGCCCTCCCATCTGCTTCATCATCTGCGGCAGGGCAACAGTGGGCGGTTACGAGACGACTGAGCAGCGTGGCAGTGCCGGAGATGGGCGGTGTGTGCTCAGCTCGTGTAACAGCCGGTGACAGGCGCTGTGAACTCGAGGCAGTGTCCCAATGGTACAAGGGTCGCAGTTCCAGCACAGGCGTGCATGTGTCAGCGACTGCCTTCGCCGAACGTGGTCGAGCGCCAGCAAACAGAAATATTCTAAGGGACCGCGATCACCCACCGTTGTTGTACACTACCGTTACTGTACACAAATTGCAAGGGGCAGGCTGAATGGACCGCCAATCCGAACAACCACAAGGTGTGTACAAAGTCAGTGACATGGGAACCGCAACACACCACTCACCGCCTCCAGGTTCATCTCGTTCTCGGTGTGACATGGGAACCGCACCACACCACTCATCGCCTCCAGGTTCATCTCGTTCTCGGTGTGACATGAGAACCGCACCACACCACTCACCGCCTGCAGGTTCATCTCGTTTTCGGCGGGACGTGAGAACCGCACCACACCACTCACCGCTTCCAGGTTCATCTCGCTCCCGGCGCCATCCTCGTCCTCACTGTCGTCCTCGTCCTTCCATTTGCCGAAGTCAACCTTGAGCCAATGCATCTTGGAAGTCGCCTTGAGCAGACGCGGCCAGTACGGCCCCTCCTCCTTCTTCATCAGCACCAGCTGGATGTTTCGGTCCGAGATCTGCTGCTTAGAGGTCTGTAGCGACATAGAGAACAGGTGACGACTCGGGCGCTCGACCAACATCCGGTGCGCATCGCACCACTCAACAAACACTACTGAACGCTCGGTGTCGGCTCTTACATTTACATCACTGCCAGCCACGTACGTAGCCAAACTTTGCTGATGTGCCAAATGTAATATCTCCTCCAAATACTGCGAATTGCAACAAACCGTGCGAAACCCCTCGAAACCTGAACCATAACACGACGGCTTGTCTTCGCAGAGAACAGAGGCGGGCGGCTTTATATCAAAAGTTGAAAATTCCTAGGCCGATGGCACACCGAACTTTGATGACTGCCCGGTGCGACGCTCCGAGTGTTGTGGCACGAGTATTCCGGACAGGTTGTGAGGTAGGGATATTTCCCGGACAGTTCGAGTTTGGCTTTGTCCACACTGGGACGATTTCGTGAAGCAATACCTGCTCACAAAATAAGCCCAAATGGCGACCCCAGACCGAAGCAGCGGCAGATAGCAAAGCAGAAATAAAAGCTTATCACTAGATACCGGGCTGCCTGGAACAAGCAACAAATTGGAACGGCTGCAAATACCGATAACGCAGCTGACTGCAATGTATATCCAAACGCAAATACCGGATAACGAAACAGGACAGATACCACGCAGTGCAAAGAATCCGGCAAGCAAAGTATTTTGGTGAAATCGAATAGCGATGAAACAGTGTGAAAGAAATGATTGAAACTAGTCCGAAAATTAACTTCAAAATATGAAAACACAACAGTTATTTGCCCCGTTTCGGACCACGGGAAAAAAGTCACTGGGATTAAGTATGGTAAATACCACACCAGATCATAAAAACATGTTATACTGTTATATTGCTAAATTGCAGATGGCAAAAGATCGCTAACGTTGCCCGTTTCTTCAGACTTTGTTTTAAGCAGCAGACAAAGATTATCAATGAGCTACAGCTTCAATAATGTAATGCCTAATAGAACGCCTTCTCCGAATAAAAGCGTGTAAAAGAGCTACTATATAGCTATGAAACAATAAACAACACTTTCCCTGGTTTTTCAGTTAAACACGATGCAAAGACGTTCTTACCAGTCACAACTAAGGCTGAGATCACCATGACGCCAACAGCGTTGTAACTTACTTCAGAGTCTATTGATCCATAAAACTCCATGTCCGCTTCATAGGTCTTCTTGTCAGAACCCCCTGTTCCCTTGAAGTGCAAACGGCTTTCTTCCACCTTGATATCTGCGTCCTTGACATCTTCCACATTTATCGTAAGGAAGATAAGATTGTTTCTTTGCGCCCAAGTCACTGGTGGATGGATGATTCTGAAACAGAGACAGCAATGAACGCGACAGTAACGTGCAGGGCGGGAGCCCGCGTACCACTGACGCACATGTCTTCAGATCTGCCCAGCTCGGACAAAGGTCAGGTGCACCTTAAACCCCAGCAGCCAGGGGCCTCAGAGGACGCACGTAAAAAGCCACAGCTGTCTGGGATCTGAAATCTCGATTTCATGTTGAATATCTTTGACACCAATCTGAGCACTTTGCCAACATTTCTAACAGATGAATTTGAAAAGCTAGTTGGGACACTGGACCCAGTTGTGTCTTTGAAAACTTCTGAGCCATTCTGAGAATGACACTGACAGTTTTTGCAGCTAATTTTAATATATACATACCAATATAAATACACATTTATATGTATATATATATATATATATATATATATATAAATTTGTACTTAAAAATGTACGACCAAGAAAAGGCTGTCATGCGTGGCATGCCCAGTCCATTACAAACATCTTTCGAACGTGGACGCTGTGTAATCACACGATTTAAGCGTCTGTTGGACAAAATCCTGTATATGGCACATTTTGAAGAAGGAGAAGATAGAATATTAAAAACAGTGTTCCTTTTATTTTTCACCTGAGACACTGGCACGAGATGTTGATGACATCTGTCATATGTAAAGTCTCTCATAGTGGTCATGATAATTCACTATCACTGAATTCACTTGGTACCTGGGGGATTCCAGGGCAATGCAACCACGGCCGCACACCCTCAGGTTTCAGAATAAGTGCAGGTGGTCTTCTGAACTGCTATCTGACACCCTGAAGACGTCTGCGCAAATCTTATGACTCATCCGAGTAACGGTCGCTGAGGTAGAGCCTCGGGCAGTTTTAAGAGGTTTTGCTGCACTCTTCTTTGATGGCCCATAACTTGCAGTGGAGCGATTCATAACCCATTCAACTATACATCGATGAGCTTGCAATGGGGCAGACCCACAAATGTGCGCATAAGTGGCGCTTAGAACGCTATATTCACATATCTCTTAACTGAAAAGAGATATCGACATGCGGTCAACGCCAGTCGATTCTATACTTGACTCTTGGCAATAAATTTAGTACGACTGCATAACCGGAGGCCAATGCCAAAGGCATATTCCGGGCCAAACATCAATAAATTGTTTTTGCTTGCGTTTTGTTTAGGTACATTAGCAAAGCTGTTCGATGGCTTCATAGGGCAGAAAATGTGAGCAGAAGCATCCCATTCGCGTACCGATGCCGCCACGGTGCTTGGGAAGTGGGCATGGGGTCTGCCTCGCGACGCCCGTCTTTAGCCACGTTCCGCAAAATGGCAAAATGGTCAAGGGGAGCGAATGTGGGACACCGACCGTCGCGTCGAAGACATAACGCAGTCGTTCTCGAACAAAGGGAAATGCGCAGCCGTGGTCAGTTGGCGACCAGACTGTGAAGTGTTGGAGCAACGGGCAAAGAGCAGTGCTTTGAATTTGCGAGATACCGCGCCAATCACATTTTTGCTGCGACTCTTACTTGTGGCACAAGAGCAAAACAGCGAAAGAATTGGTAAAACCATCCGATCAACTCATCCAGAGTATAATGACCCAAGACTTACAGCTTATGACGTGATACGCATAAATCGTCGGATAATGCTAACATAGGGCCCGAACAGCCCGCCAGCACTAACAGGAAGCGGCTCAATTTCTGTCATGCTTCAATCAAGCGATTCAAGCAAAGGTGATGCCGAATCAACTGGATGGGTCGGCTCGTCTTTGGAAGCTAGTGTCAGCCGGCAAGACACCGAGTCAGTGACGCTGTTTCTAGATGTCGCCACCGGCCAAAGCAAGCGTTCAATGTCGTCTTTTTCCAGCAACTGGTTTCAAAGCGGTTTGATATGTTATGAGACAACGCCTAAATGCCTATTATCTAAATGATAAACGTGTAGCGAGTTTAACGTGATCGTAAACATCGGCCTCGCATCATAACCTTAAGGGGCAAGAAATGTAGTGCTAATCTTATATAGCGTTCGACCTTTGCGCCTTAAATGTCCTCGTATGTGTTTGTTTTCGCGTCTCCGCGCAGTTATTAGTTGCTGATTATTACTTGAAAATCTGACCCAATGTGAAAGGACGGCGCTAACTGCTGCACCGAAAGTAGAAAATTCGATTATCCGCGGAATACGGTTTGTCAATACCTTCTACAAATGTATCTGCAGGAGCAGTTTTGTCAAAGTGCACTAAATATGCAGACGTGCCTAGTTTTATCTGCATATGAAAGCATCAACACCACCGATTTCTATTTACAAAAGGGTGAACCCGGGACAAAAACGGGCGGCACGGGTCAGAAAGCTCAAACATCAAACATCTCTCTGAAGAGGAAGCTGCAACAGACGCTCAACGCTGACCTGAAGCGATGACGAAAGCTACCATTGACCCTGAGTGGTCGGTCTGACAGGACCGTTACTGTGAGAGGCACACGCAATTTCGCCGACTCTCGCCCATGAATCCTTCAGACTACACTCGTTCGCGAGTTGTCTACAGACCACGGCGGAAGGGAAGTAAAAATTACTAGTGAGCATGTAGCGACTGCAGGCATTTGGCTGGGCTCTGTCGCCGAATCCCCTCACTACGGAAGTCGGCGGTCACTGGTCTCTAGAAACACGCTGCACTGTGCACATGTCGATGTTTGATTTGAGCATCGTAAAACACAACAGTTACCTATATTGTACTGTATTGTTGCATTGTTGCAACAGTCAACAGCGCTGTAGTCCAGGGGAGGTGCATCCTGGTGTGTGAAATACATTCCTCGTGACCAACTTTCATTTTGTGCCGACATGAGCGTGCAGCAACTGGAACAGTGACAGCAGCTTCTGCTTCACATTAAGTGAGATGACCCCATCCTCGGTCATCTTATGAGTCCGGCCTTGCACTGACTGTTTCCGATGCGTCAGAAACATTCATAAAGCACAGCAGGATAATGCCGCTAAGCGCTCCCCTTCGGTAGAACTACTCAATCTGTGTACACGATCTTACCAATGATCTTGATCTTGAACTAGAATCTAAGCATGCCTAGATGCTTGCTCAGAATCACTTATCCAATAAATTGTCATTAACCGCATCTCGATACCTTTCTCCACACAGTTCAGAGATATCGAGAGGAGCATACACTGCTTATTATTACATTTATCGCTTAGAATAATGTAAACAATCGACTGACACTGACAGCACATCGATACCTTCATTCAATGCGGAGATAGTGTTCGAAGCGCCACCTATACACACTTTTGCGAGGCTCAAAAAAGCACTTCATAGGTAAGTCATTATTGATATATTTATGGCAAGGTTATGGATAGAAGTGTATTTGACGTCCAGATAAATAAATATCTTTCCGTGCCAAAGCCAAGATATTTCACGTAAGAAAGGGTCACTACATCACAAACAAGAAATCTCAAGAATCAAGCATTTCGAGATTGCCCCAAGTTTTGTCGCATCATTGCAAGTTCACTCATGCATACGTTTATGGGATTTAAGCCATTCCGCTGCAAGTTATGGGCCATCAAAGAAGGGTTTGCAGCAAGACTTCTCAAAAACTGCCCGAGGCTACAACTCAGTGACCGTTGTTTGGCGAGATATAATATTGGTACAGTCCTCTTCAGAGCCTCAGACTACCCATTAACGAAGTTTCATCTTTTTTTAAACATTGAGGGGGTGCAAAATTCGGAATTTTTTGCTGTTTTGTCCTGGAATGGCCCACCAGTGAACATGACGTGGCCTAGGGGGGACACCTGCTCCAAGTTACATTATGTGGGAGCAAGTGGCGTCGAGTGCATATTCAACATGAAATGAAACCATGCCTGAACCCAAATGAACTTGACATTAGCTCAACAAGACGGCTGTAGCTGTGAGCCATACAAATGAGGACTTCAGAACTCACAGTTAAAATTAAATAACAATACAGTAATGTGCATAACAAAAGCTTCATCATACCAAGATAGTTCAAACCTGTTCCAGAAAAAAGCTAAGGGACCACAGCCAAGGAGAATATCTTGGTGGCTCAATTCGTCGGGCAGGGTCTGACAGGCTGTCATGTGGGAGGTCTCAGGTGACTTAGAAGGGAAGACTTGAGGAGCTGTTCCAGTGATGCCTCAGATACCATCTCAAACAGCTGTTGGGTCCTTCCTCAAAATTTGCTGAGCCCTTCCTAAACATTCGCTGGATAACATAAGTTGCTCAGTGCATTAGCGAGGAACATTAGACACATAGATAAGATGGTAGCATTAGCCTTATTCCTCAGAAAAACCAGGAGAATGGAAATATAGTTAGGTTGATATTTCAGGCAACATGCCTTTCTGAAAACAATAGCAGAAGATTGGTTGCTATCATTTTGAGAAAGTTATACTTCTTATCTTTAGGTAATATTCTGCTATTGTTTTGAGAAAGGCATGTTGGCAAAAAAATCAACCAACTATATCTCCATTCTCCTGGTTTTTCCAGATAAGGCTAATGCTACTCGCTTATCTATTTTCTGGATCATTTTGACTCCACACTGAAATTTATATGACCTTAAGTAGCAAATTTTCAGCATCTGCTGTGAAAACTTAGTTCTTACTGTAGCCAAAATATCTTTCATCATTTGGTTCAGGCTCAAATTATAACCTCTTTGTTGAGGTAAGTTGGTCACATTTTTATCCTAGATGTTTGCTTCTTACAGGGGGCATTCACATTTCTGAGTTTTGAACTGAAATGACCATTCTGAAGATTATTCAGTACAGGTCCCAGCCTTGTCCTTCTGAGCACCTAAGCCCCTGTAGTTTCTGAGCTACACACACATGTGGAGGCATCCAGACTAATAATAGGAGACTTTTTCAATGTCATCATGGCATCCATGGTGCCATATAATCATTAAGATGCTGCCATTCTACTGGCCACATTCTATTCACCAAGAAAAAGATAATTGATGAGTTGTCTATATCTGGCATTTGTGAGCACAATTTCCAGATATAACAGCCATCAATTGGCTCCTAATGAATGTTGTGGGAAGTATAATGACACAATGAAGTATTAAGGAGAATATTTGCTAAACATACACATAGTTTGGTCTCCATAGCTCCTCAAGTCCTGTAAACTCTATTCTAAGAATTTTCATCCAGGATAGGTAATTCCCCACTGTCATATCACTTGTTGACTTGTTTCCACCAAATAAATTATGTGCCCAAAGCTTTCCAAGGTTATCTGATGCAAGTACCCTGTGATTGCAAACCAAGAGAGTAATCTGGCCATACTGGCAGGATCTCACATAGATACCATACTATGCATCCCATTAATAATCAATGGGTACTTTATGTTGATGGCTCAGTGCACAGCTATACAACACTATTGCATCCACCAGAGCTTACAAATACACACTTCTCACACTAGAAAACCACATATAAAACACAAGTTACAAACAACTAGTATAGCCTGTTACTTTAATAGCCACATGGATTACATTTGATAAATTTTCCATCTAGCTCTATGATTGCCAACTCAGGCAAAAAAACATAGCTAATACAAAGGAAACCAAAGGCCCAATGCAAGGGAAATGCAGTCAATTATATGCTGTGTAAAAATGAGTATTCCAGCCTCACTCTCAGGGAGCTATGGGAATTGTGTGATGTCCATTGAGAACACTATCCCACCTGTCAGTTTGCTTTTGATACTACATGGACTTTTCATCACATGGGACAGTGACATAATTTACCTTCTTTCCCATGTCTATGCTGGACAACACAAGTTACTTTTTCCCTTTTGTTGATGAAAAGTAGTAGTAGTAGTCATAAATCACAGCTTTCTTGTGTATCCATATAGTTAGAATATTTCAGCAAGAACTTTCAAGCAAACCTTAGGCATGCATCAGGACAAACAAGCAGGCTTGGATCCTAATTGGACCATGATCAGATATGTATGTCTGGCATGATCATATATGCTGCTTTTTCCCATGATGCCACCTGCCTCTTGTCATCAACTGAGTAAAAAATGCATGCTTGACAATCCAGTGAGCACCATGAGCAGTTATGCTGAACATGTCCAACACAGCAGTGACATCCCAGCAATGGTGATGGTGCATGCAGGGTATATTTAATAACCCATAATATGGAATAATCATGACCAATTTCAGTGCAAAAACATCCAAGGTTTTGAGAAGCTTTGATCCTAAGCAGTTTAAGGCAAAAATACTCTCCAAATTTTTCAAGCAGAAATAATTTGAAAATCCAAACTAATTTGGCTTGACATCACATTGCTGAATGCAGCATATATTTTTCTACATGGTAAATGTCAAAAGCAAACATCCAGCACAGCATTCCTTTTACTTGCAAGACTTTGCCACCATAGCTACTAGTAGATCTGTCACAGAAGATACCCAATACAATGCAAAGTATTTCTTGAATGTACCTTATGACGAATACCAAGGTAATGATCAGCAGAGAATCGTGACAACAGCACACTCACACCCATTAAGTTATAACTAAAATGAAGTTCCACTTCAATTTGGTCTATACCTATCACCTTATCCGCCAAACAGGCCCATCCTTGCTCTCCCACTACATTCGCTTAAGCACACAATCTTACTCACCCTGTGCTTGCCATTTCCGCGGTAACCATAACACGCGGCCAGTGACGCTTCGCAGTGCAGCCGAAAACCCCAATTCGTCACGCGGATATTCTACAGCCCGGCGACGATCACCGCGCGAACCAAACGTTGCCCCGCGATATCCCACGCGGCGGGATGTAATGCCGGTAATGCCCTCTAGAATGTTCTCTGCGCGTTGAGCGCGTCCTCGAGAATATTTAGTACGAATTTATACTAAGAGGGGTATGGTGTTTAGTACCGATTTGTTTTAAAATCTGCGGAGTATAGTACGTAGAGATAAGAAACAGCGACAGTTCCAAGCTGAGAGTTGGGAGATTCCAGGATCAACAATATGGTGTTTGCTGCTGAGGAATAACAATAACGAAACAGCTTCGATACATCCTGCCTTGGCGATCTTGACTTTGGAAGGGCCGTAACCTCTCCGAAAGAGTCTAACTCTATTCTTAAAGATCTGGATATTATGCCAGTTCGGCAAAAGAATTGTACTGCAGTAAAACTCTGTTACCTTGAAAGTTGTGACAAAGCGCCGTCATATACTATTTTCTCTCACAATAATATATATAAAAGCAAAATTGATGGTGTGAAGCGTCATAGTTAAGTGAGTATCTGGATCTAATGGCTCGAGTGTAGTACTTGTGAACGACGCAACTAAACGCAAAACGGCGCTTTCGCATTGTCGTCCAACGACGTTAATTTGCGACACAGGAGCCCAGGAGACCAGAATGACTGAGTTCCAGGCATTTTAGAGGGATCTTTGTCTCCATAGATGTTGGATATAAGTAATCGTAATAAACCTTAAAATCAGGCTTATCGCGCTCAAGTGTTCGTAGATATATTTTACCCGTATGTGTACGACCAGGGGCCCCCGAATTTCCAATGATACATTGGCCAAAGGTGGTTGTTGAGATGGTGCTAATATCGCAATTGCTGTTTGTAAAGAGGACGCCTTGGATAGCAATCTTGCTATCAGCTATCAGCTATCGGTTATGAAAGCAGTCGCACGATTAGTCACCCGCAGTCACCCGACCGTCACAGCCAGGGTGTACGTAGATGATTTTCTGTTCGTGGTTAAAGAGCCTGCATCGCTTCTACCAATACTGGCCTTGCTTCAGTCCTGGGGTATCAATATTAACTATCTCAAAGGCGTGCCGACACCCTCGACAGCAACAAAATCTTCAGGTCTGCACGCAAATTTCGCTAGCGGCGTCATCCATGTCCCCCCGGACCAACAATCACGTGCGCTTCGTACCATAATGAAATCCTCCTATAAGTCGCTGAACCTCCGCCAAAGATTGGCTGGATATGTTAACTTTATAAGATCAGGGGTCGGACTCCCACTCCAGATCTTATGATAAATATTGAAAGGTGACTGGGCTACAACGAATCGGGCCATGGTGCATGATGCCATGGTTTATAGACCACTCGCTATACCATGACGGGTTCAGGAAGCATACGCAGTGGATCGTTTCAGGCGCAACATCGTATGCCCTAGACTGCGCCAACCCATCTGGTCGATTGTCTCAGAAACTGACTAGCTACCTACCTATTCACTACGCGTAACTGGCTGCCGTGAGCTTCGCAACGACGATCACGCCGGCCCAAACCAAAATATACGTCGACAACGCGGCAGCCCTATCAAACACACACAAGGCCGGTGTCCGGCGCCGTGGATGCCAATTGTCACTCATGTAATATACAATCGACGTTGTAGCATAAGGAAAGTAAACACACTGAACAGCTCCGCGGGCAAGCCGTCACGCTGGTAATCCGGGTCCGGCACCTACCAATACTTACTAACCTAATATAAGCATATGTGTTCACGTTGCCAGTCAGGCCCAACGCCAGCCTGCCGTGCGGCAGCTCGGTCGCGAGACTGCGTCCTCGCTAACAACGCTGCAAGACAGGCCCGCACCGTACTGCGGTGAACATCGCGGCTAGGTCAACGACGGGCAGCTGTTACGCAGCCAGATACGGGCATATGGAGCAAGGATAGTAACATAACATTAATTTTGGGTTTTCATGGCAAATGACTTTCACGGACACAAGAGCCATTTCATTTTCATTATTCTATCCCTTCTCAATGTTTCCTCGTGTGACAAAAAGCATGGATGGCCAACACTCCAGCACGCATAAGAGCTTGTAGCAGTCGAGGCTCAGTCATCCAGATACCGGTTCGCCCTGATCGTGTTAGATAGGAGAACGAAGTAGGCACAGAGTACAAACCACCGTTTAGCGTTGGATACTTAACTATACTCATAGTATAAAGGACAAAGTTACAAAACAACTCTATGGCCCGAAACCTTACATACTTTCCTCTGGACACGCCAGTGGTGGTATACAACATTTCATCTTCTGGTTAAAGCGAAATTTGGCTCTGAAATGCTCGAGGGCATCTATCATTGCGCATCAACGTTGTTGTGATGGTGACGCCTCACATTTTTAGCAAAATGCGTCGGTAATTGATTCAGTTGATTAGCACACTAGCAAAGGGAATGCCAATTGTCCACGATTTGTGCGTTCTTTTTGTTACGCTGGTAAATTGCGGCACATACATGGAAGCTGTGACAAAACAGCACTAACCATGCGCGCATACGCATATGCGTGCACAATACACACATATTCGCAGCAGCGAGATCAAGATACGGATGGAGAACGAGAGCAAGAGTCGAAGAACCTGAGCGAGGGGGATAGAGGGGGAGGGAGGTAAAGAGGGGGGGGGGGGGGAGAGAGAGAGAGAGAGAGGACTCACATAGTGTGACTTTGATATCAGCGCAAATGTAATGTAGCCATGTGCTGCACCCATCGCACCCGATCACTCGTGCCTCACAGACTTTCTGGCAGACCGCGTATTCCCAGTGATGAAGCACTGCGTGCTATCGGCAAACATGGGATCATTGCAACTGGCTCAGGCGGAGGGCTTCAATTCGGTGACATTGACTGAAGACGGTTGGACCTTACCAGCTAGTCCTATGGGTATGCCATACGCGAATAATTGCGTCTCTTGAACAGTGAGAGCCCAACATGGCCATCCAAAGTGTTTGACGTAGCCCGGTAGGAAGCACCCATTCTTGACTTTTTATTCTCATCTACCTTTTTGTTCAGGGGCATTCCGGCGGGTTGGCCTCGCTCAACATGGGTAAAGTTCAAGCTTAACACACGTGCTCTTGCAAGTGTCATACTGGTCTGGCTGGGGCAAAAACTCGCAGACGTAAGTGAAGTGGCATGCCATACCTATGCCTTTTCGTATCAGCTGTGTCTTACTGAACGATTCCAGCTTCAGGTGTGCCTCCCTGGTCATAATGATGCGCAATGAGCAGAGCGAATTGGTGCTCGCAAGCTTCAAGCACGGGGAAAGAATGACGTCCACCAAGCTAACGTTCAGATCATCCGCAGCGATCAGACGGCTGGGGTCCGCATCGCGCAGAACCCGTCATGTAATTGAGGCTTTACGACGCACTCAGCTGCTGAGGCTACATGGCGCCGCCTGCCGCTCACCCTGGGTGGGAGGGCGGGCACCGCGGGGAATCGAAACCCGTATCTCTGTTTTCCCAGACGCGCAGCGGTTGACGCAGACGCGTTAACCACTACCATAACGGCACCTCCGTGGATTACCTCCTCCAAGCGTATGTGTATCAAGATGGCTGGAATAGAACAACGCAGAGGCTGGGTGTTCGTATTTCCAGACCAATTACAGATGTACACATGCACTGGACGTGATTTTAGTCTCTGGGTGTGGAGTTGCCTTGAATAGGTAGGTCTGCGCGTTGCTCCCAGTCAATACCTCAATGGCCACCAATAGATTACGTCACGCTTACGTTTTGGCTCCTTTGAACACTGATCCAACCTGTTTACGTGGCCGATACGTTGGAAAAAAAAATCTATTCCCGCCATGGTTGTCCTGTGTTAACCGTAGCGTCCGAAAAAGCTGGCGTCCGTTTAGCACCTGGGTTGAGTTAGAGCCATGCCATAAGAGGAACCCACTAGTATCAGGCTAAAGCCATTTCAAGGATTTATACTTTTGAGCATATCGTTACACTGTCTTACGGGGCAGTATTGTTCCGTGACCCACTTTCATGATTGTAGGTGGCTGCCTTCTAGCAGGTCCGTCATCATTTCTAGCCGGCCAACGTTTTGTTGTTCCATTGCATCAGCGATCGTGGATTTTCCCCGTCTGCATTTTCTTCGCGAGCTTTTTAAAACAGGGAAGTTGGGCTGACGGTCATTGGTTCAGCCCTGCGGTCGGGGCTGTGGGGAATGCACCCTTGACATCTCGAGGATACCAAGATGAGCTTTCCACTCCTTGATGTCGGTGCCAGATAGGGTTTCAACCATGGCCATCAACCGCGTGAGGCAGTTTTGCAAACCTTGGAGTCCAATCTTGTCGGTCGGATTTACAACAGAGATTCCAGTAATTATACATAGGACATGCATTACGTGACATTTTCTTCAACACTCATATATCACTCTATCACTGAAGTATACTCATGCTATGCATTAGGTATGCCGTCCGCTCTATCAGTCTTACTTCTGGTAATTGGCCGCTGACGAGCGCCGGAGGATTGCGTGCAACCACACGTGCACGCGCACACGCGCGTGCGCACGCACGCACACACACACACACACACACACCGACATACGCATATACACGACATAGAATACATCAACACACAGATGCTTTACCCGTCAACTCCATTTGAAATGCTGGTGGCACGCGTAGGTGGTCTCGGCGGGTGAAATGCTTGTAGCGCCTGCTGCTGAATTTCATTGAGATGCCCCAGTGATCGCCGTTCTTCACCCTCACGTGAGATGTGCAAATCACCGCTAGAACAGCACGACCCTTGAGTTTTGAAATGACGTTGTCCCTGCTTGATGCATGCGGACCAGACCTTGGTGAGCTACAAACGTGGCGAAATCATTGCTAGTGCAGCACAATTGGACACATCTAAAGCAAGCTTAAAACAGATCAAAAATGTAATATTGTTGTTTGTTGTTGTTGATTGGAGTTTTAGGGCGCGCCGACTACTGTGGTCATTTTGCGCCCATAACAGCAAAATGATTTCCTACAACGGTAAATGGCTAAAAAATATGTATTAGAAATGAAAACCGCTGAATTGTGACAGAAACGCGTCATCATTGATGTGCGAATACGTGAACCCATAATAACATCTTGATACGAAATTTTTGGCAACCTAAAAACTTCCTACACGCGGTATGGGACTATTCAGGCAGGTGTATATAAAGTGCAGAACTTAACATGTGATACGGGACCGCATTCAATGTACATTTTACGGGCTCAGAGGCGCCATCATATACAAAACACGCAGAGTCCAGCTTGGAGCGTATCAGTGAACGGCATAACAATAAGAGTTTTCCGATCTGCTCCGTAGAATGTTCGTGCCACGCATTTCGACATGTTCAGGGTCTTAAAACACTTGTCACGCAGAATGATAAGATGTTCCTTGTAGGTCAAACGCTTATCAAAATGTAATTTCAAAAACCGTGCCGCCGTATTGCGGAGGATCGACTGTCCAAAAAGCTTAAGTACCATGTCGGGACACTGGTGCCGGCGTCGACGAAAGTGGACGGGGACCGCCTTCGAGGTCGAAAACCGTAACCCGTTGAGCATGCTCCATCTTTTTAAGCGAGCCACAGCCAACTGCAACTGGCGCGACATGGACGCTGCCGTGGCAGAGCTGCACCAGATGGCGAGGTCATCAACAAAAAGCGAGCGGCCCATCGCCTCGGGAAGACTGTCCCCAACATCATCTATCATGACGGCAAACAACGCAACGCTTAGAACACTGCCCTGGGTATTCCGTTCTCTTGGGTGTATCTTTTAGAGCATACGGAACCAACACGGACGCAGAAGAAACGGTCAGCAAGAAAGTTCGCAAGAAAAGTACCCCTAGCTCCGCGTATGCCATACTGGAACAGGTTTCTTAAGATGCCATATCGCCAGGTGTTGTCGTAAACCCTTTCAATATCGAAGAACACCGCTCCTACGTGTTGCCTTTCCCTAAAAGAAACGCGCACAGTTGAGTCCAAGGCTAAAAGATGATCAATGGTGCTACGGTTTTTCCTGAAACGACACTGCGCGTTCGAGAACATATCGTTGCTTTCTAAAAACCAAGCCAATCGTGTCTGAACCATCCGTTCCACGAGTTTGCACATAGAGGTCAGCGCAGTTGGACGGTGGTCCGATGGATGCTTCCCATTCTTACCAGGCTTCAGCAACGCAACTATTAGCGACTCCCGCCAAGACGTGGGGAACTCTCCTGTCTCCCACAAATGGTTGAATGCCACCAACATAGCTTGTGTTGCTGTTGGTGGAAGTCGCCGGAGCATATCATTATGAATGGAATCCGGGCCTTCCGCCACGCTGCGCAGAGTTAATGGCAGCCATCAGTTCAAACATTGTGAAAGGTTCGTTATATGAAAACTCTTCGGCTGTATGAAAGTTTATCTGGGCTGCTTTGCAAAGAGCACGATGGCGTATGAAATCAGGAGCGGCAGTTGTCCGCCCACAACGCTTCGCGAACGCACGAGCCATATCGTTCGCCACCTTAGATGGGTCCAGTACGTGGCCATCCCTATGAAGCACGGGGTGCGGCACTGAGGAGTGTTGGCCTGCTAAACGCTTCACCCGCGCCCGAACCACCGAAGCCGGCGTTTGGCAATTTAGCTGGCCCACATATAAACGCTGAGCGGTACGCTTGGCTTCCAAGATAGTACGTCGGTACATACGATAGTACGACGTACGTCCGCCCGAGCTCGTCGAAAAGCGATTAAGTTGTCCGTAGTGCTGTGCTGATCGAAGTCTCGCAGGGCTTTTTTACGCGCACGTATAGCGTCGCGACACTGATCCGTCCACCACGGAACAGGGGGCCGACGTGGGGCACCGGATGTACGTGGTACGCTTTCTTCTGCCGATCGTAAGATTGTGGAGGTAAGTTCCTCTATCGATGCGGGCACATCCGCCGAAACGGAAGCCAACCTGGTTTCCACCCGTGCCTGAAATTCATCCCAGTTAGCCTTTCTAAGATTCCACCGTTGTGGCCTGGAACCGAGAGCTGCTCCGTTCTGGTAGCGCAACCAGATGGGGTAGTGGTCACTACCAAGAGTCGTTGTCAACAGACCATGCCAGGTGTACCGCCAGTTGGGGGCTTGCGAAACTCGGGTCCAGCGCCGATGTCTGACCTGACGGTAGCGTCATGTGAGTTCGGGTCCCGGTATTTAAAAGACAGATTCATCATGTAAAAAAATCGCAAAGCCCGAGTGTTGGTCTGGGCGCAACCCCAAGATGTGTGGTGAGCACTGAAGTCACTCACCAAAAGAATAGGCGGGGGAAGCTCGGCCACCAGAAATCTCATTTCTGTCGTCGGAAATGGAGTACCAGGAGGTAAGTAAAGCGAGTGGACGGTTATTGCACGACGCCCGAAAAACACCTTAGCTGCAACAGCTTGCAGGTCCGAGTGTAAGACAACGCGTTGGACGGAGACACTGTGGTGGACAGCCAAAAGAACTCCGCCGTGTGCAGTTGGATCAGCTGGCATATCTCGACGCATTACGGCGTAGCTCGGGATACTAAAATGAGAGCCAGGTACCAGTTTGGTCTCCTGCGAGCGGGCCATGGCCGGACAGTGCTGATTCAGAATGACTCTGAGATTGTGTAGACTAGTTCTCACGCCCCTGCAGTTCCACTGTAAGATACTTCTCACAAAGCGAAGAAGTGAGGGCGGCCATTACACACCTAGCTCACCAGCACAGCGCGCAGAATATCACAGTCAATACGCCTGCAAGGGGGCGTACTAAAAAAGGGGTCAAAATTACAATTTAAGACACGAAACGGTTCAAAAGAACTGGGCTGCGCCTGTTGCAGGACCGGAAATCTCGGTCTGAGAGTTACGGCTCAATTCCGTAGGGCGGTGCTCCACTCTGGGCCGAATCCTTGGGCTTCCTCCGTCGGATGAAGACGGAGGACCGGCTGGGGGGCGCTTTGTGCCAGCGTGCCCACTCCTGGGTGGTGGAGGGGGAAGACCCATGGATGGGGCCGTGCCACACATTTGAGGACCAGCGGGAGGCTCCACTGGTTTTCTGGGCGATGGAGCGCCGCTGCGGGGGACGGACTTCTTGCCCGCCCCAGGCATACGGTTCGCCGCCTTTGCCCGTTCTTGTTCGGCCAGGCGTGCCTGTCCGCCTCGTGCCGCTCCAACGTTTATATCGCCAGCCTGCATGCGTTCGCTAGTGGTGTCGAAGGTGATAAAGGCAGCGGAGCACACGAAGCGGAGGCGGACGAGGGTGGCGAGGAAACCGATGCGGAGGCCGGTGGAGCCCGCGGGCCACGGCCATGCCGGACCACCGTCCAGCCCTCCTCTCCGGCAGGAGACCGTGGAGCCGGGGAGTCGGCAACATGCAGGGTGCCGACCGGCCAAGCGCCGGGATGGAGCAGGGGGCTTAGCCCGGACGCCAACATCCGCCACAATTTGGTCGGCCGGCGAGAAGGGAGTCCGGACTGCTGACTGGGAGTCCGGTGTACGCGCTGATGGTACAAGAGTGAGACCAAACGATCTCAAGAGTCCCACGAACTGAATGACAGTCATCTGCTTCGATGACGTTGTTGTGCGGCAAAGCAGTTTTCACTTTCGATGCATACGAGAGATTAGGATGACTCGCGTCATGCTCGCTCTGGCCTCTCGGAAATATGTTTTTGGACGTTTTTAGCAAAAGTACCTCCTTTTCTCTCACGAACGCTGGACATGTGTGGTCAAACACAGTGTGTGGTGTTTGGTCCTTACCACAGTTGACGCAATAAGGCTGGTCAGCGGTGCAGTTGTCACTCAGGTGGGTGGTGGACGAACACTTGCTGCACACTGGATTATGGCGACAATGGGGTTTCGTATGGCCGAACCGTTGACATTGGAAACAGCGCATTGGGTTGCGAACAAAAGGACGGACTTTCGCGCGGGCATAGCCCACACGGATGTCCGATGGTAAATCTGGACGATTGAAAGTGAGAATGATGTTGTTGGTAGCATTAAGTTCTCCTCCTCTCCTGACCAGGACTCTACGCGCGGCGGCTGCGCCGAACTTCGAAATCTCCTCGACGATTTCGCTCTCACTTACATCACGAAGGTCAAAACAATTTACGACGCCTCTAGATGAGTTTTTTTAGTTGTATGGTGTTATTGTCAAAGCCACGGTTTTGTCATGTTTCCCGTTCTTATCACGAATGTTATAAATGAACTCCTTTGCTTCCAATGCACGCTTAGCCTCCATACTACTAGCGATCTCTACCCCGATGTTGCCATCCCTCAGCTTGTCACATCTCGTGATAACTCCAAACTTGCCACAGCCGTTGTGTCGTTGGAACGGCGACAGGGTGGAAAGATTTACATCTCCGCTGGAGATCATCAGAATCCGAGGGCAAGGGGGTCCGAATCCCCCTCGCACCCGGGCCTCAGCGTTGTCCAACCTCCTTTCGGGGTCGGGTGTTTCTTGAATTTTGAGAAGCCATGTGATTTCTAGTAAGCATTCGGCACCGGGGCTCCCACCCACCTCGGAGCCCAAATGGGGGACGGTCCAACACTCCGTCGGGAGGTGGTCGCCGCCAGGGCTACCCCGGTGCTATACGGGGTGAACGACGCCTCCCACACGGCCAGGTGTAACCGGGGAGACCCCTCCCCGTCCTGATCGTGGTTCAGCGCCGCCGCCCCTTGACCCCTTAAGCCGCTGCGCGCGGCCAGGCGCCCCAAGCGGAGACCCGCAAGGAGCACCCAACTGCAACGCGAGCGACAGGCCGCTAGACCCGTGTGGGGCCCCACGGGCCCCCCACGCTCCCGGATATCCTGGCCAAAGTGGAGTGTTGGGACGCGCCGTGACTAACCCGCACGACGCGCCCCTCAGCTACCAGGATCCGATCAACCCGGGGACGCGGCGAGGGGGCATGGCGACCCCGATAAAACGAGGATGAGGAGCGGTGATAAGGCCGGATACAGGAAAGCGGGTGGTGGGAAAGCAGCGGGCGGGACAAGGAGCAGGAGCTCACATACCGGCAGGGCCGCTACGCCGTAAGGGGAACAGCTTGCGCTGTCCACCCGTAACCGGAGCTGAGACCCGAGGGGGCGCTAGTCCCCTACACCGACCGAAGCCGGTACCCCTGCGGGGAAAATTTTAATATTGAAATATGATTTCAGACATACACCTGTGTATGTATTGACTTACAAATGCAATAACACAGGTGTTCTTGCCACTCACTGGTGGCTTAGCCTCATTTGGTTGTTCAACATGAGCAAACACTGCAGCTTAATCCATCTGACGTCACTCTCACAAATGTTACAGATGGACAAAGACTACCTGAAGTGGTGATGCCATTTGTGCACATTATCTTGCATGATGACCAGTCAAGTGGATGGTATTCTGGGATCCAACTCCTTGACTACTTGATACAGTTACAAATGAGGCAGCCTCAGGTTTCTAATCTGGGGAGCAGCACATTATAACTAACACGTTGATGTCCCTCTACAACTGACATTAGGTTACAATGCTATGAGGCGGGCCACCTGGAAATCTGCCCTTTCTCACCAGCACCAAGATACCAAGCAACATTGGCATCATTAATGCCAGGGGTGGGAATCAAACCCACCTTCCTCATGGAGCAATGGAGGCTGCATCACAAACTTGCAAAGATTTTACAAAAATGTGTTATATATGTCTGGGTACCAGGGATGAACTGCTCAAAACAAAACAATTGAATGTTCTTTCCATTTCACCAGCAGCTTCCATGACAAGCATTGTAGCATGCCAAATGTGTTCAGGTGACCATAGTATTGTCCTACAATGAATCACAACCCCAAAACACATACTTTGTGCAATAAGAGATTAATACACTCCTCTGCTACTTGAAGATCTGTGCTCAAAATAAAGGCTGTGTTGAAAAGGTGCAAAAAGGTTAATTTAGCTTATAGATGTAATCCTGGTTTCCTAAGTTTCTGAGGTGCATACACAGGTAAAAACTGCTTACCTCCCATAGGACATAGTCCAATAACCATATGCTGAGATTATGGAAACAAAGAACAGAACATGTTTATGGGAACCAGGGAAGGAAAGTGGGCAGGGTTTTTGATAAAGTACAAGCATGATCTCACTGTGAACATCATTCAGAGGAAATACAAACTACAACATAGGCAATTTCATAGCAGATAGTTAATAGTCTCTATTAGCCCCACATCATCATTAACTTGTCTGCACACATCAATATAAGCCCCAGCACATGGCATCCACCTGCTACAAATGCATGCATTGTCCACACTACTTTTGCTCTGTGTGCAGCATACCATGACTTGGTGGACTGCTTCAGAGCAGATCTCCATGCTAAGAGCTCTGAAAGACACACAAGCAAGCATATGTCCCACAAATATCTACTCAATGTATTCATTTGACTCGCTAGCATGGCAAGCATTCCACATGTTTTACAGAGGATAATTTCATTCATGATACACAACCAGAAATGAGAGCAATAGCAGTTGAAACCTATGGTTGCCAAACAAGACACAGCGCCATGGTTCACAATCCATTTGGCCGCTCAGCATGTGAAACCTTTTTACTGAACACATGAACTGGACCACTCAACGTGAAATGAAATGCAGTGTGCAATGTTGCAAGCAATCAAGCAGCATGTGATTTGCTGGAATATTGTTCGATTACAATTATTTCCAAGTATATTACACGACTAAATTGCTTTCACGCGACAGCCCCTCACATCACCCACCCATAACACTTCAACCCAGCAAACAGGACTGAGTGCTATCGGCCCAGACATATAACAAGCCGAACGCGCTCCTAGGTATGGCGAGAATTAACATTCTAGATATTGACCACGCCCAGAAAATTATCTCTGATTCTTCTTTGGCACGTAGAAGTATGTCTTGGTAGAGTGGCAAGGCACTCCGAAAAAGCCCCAGCATTCCGCATAAGTTTCCGAGGTTAGCTGCCGGCCGAACGCGCCCAGTATCGTTATGTGGGCTCGACTGTACATGGCGTCGGCAGTCTCCCACTGTAATGACGTCATGGTCGGCGGCGGCGCTAGCTTTCAGCCAGCTGATTCACGGCAGGACGGCGCCGCTCGAGAGGCGGCGCCCGGACGCGCTGCCGGCGTCGCCAGTCGCGGGGCCGTTCGCTCTGGGGTTGGCGGGGGTGGGTGCGCCGTGCCCGCGACTGCTCCAAGGCGTCCTAACGAGGTGGAAATCCTTGCTCGACACCGCGAGACATTCCCGCGGACTGACCAGCTTCTTGCCAGCGTCGGGACGGTGCACGCTGGCACGTGACGTTCCCACCCGGCCCCGGTGAGTGCAGTTCATGGAGGCGGATCGATCCGATCGGTCTGCACCGAGCCGAGCGCACAGCGGGATAGGCCAGACGCTCTGCTCCGGCCCAGTCCGGCAGGCGCCGCTCTGCTATCGGATCAACCGACGCGACTGGATTAGCTCTTATCTTTCGCAAACCCTATTCTCCGTCATCGTAATCAGCATGTTGGTCAGCCTGGGGTGCAGCAACACAAGGGGAAGGACAACGGCCCCACTTTCCGTGCAAGTTAAGCATGTCTGTCGTGATGGATGGAAAGCGCTGACTTGTAAATGGTTGGCCAAGGGGTGTAGTTTTGCAAAATAACTTAGGCGGTGAGAAGAAGGTGAGCCAGCAGAAATTGCTGAACCCACCCTCGGAATCTGGAATGATGTGTTTTTCCCCAGATTTGACACACTTTTTCTCAGAGTTGGAGTCTGACCAGGGGCGCAACTATGTACCTTCGGGTGGCCTGAGCTCGCCAATGCTGATTTGAGCCCCCCCCCCCCCCCCCCAATATCTTTTAAACCCCTTCAATGCATACGGGCGAGGAGGAAATACCGGGCCAAATGAATAGACCAGTTATCTTTACAATAGGTGTACTAGGTGGTAGGTACCTAAAAACATCGTTTAACCACGCTAGCTACTCCATATGTTAAGCCAGTCTGGAAACGTTTGACACGTTTTTTCAAATGATACCGCCTGGAATGGAACGCAGAACAATTTAATGCAATAAGCAGCAGCTTGTAACAGTACAGAGGGCTCAAATAAAATCAAAAACGCATGCTTTCTTATCAGTGGCAAGGGTATTTGATGAATAGTCGTGACTGTGGTGGTCATACAACACGATCCCCGACAGCGGTAGTCGCCAGTAATCCCTTAGTAAGCCATGCTCAGGTGCTGTTTTTTATTTACATCTTATTCTAAGCTTTTCACAAAAAGGCGGCTCACATTAACTTGAAATTGGAAGTCATTCCTCCACACGAAAACAGGTTTGAATCTACAAAATATTAAACTTTTTTACTTTGAAATCGAGGACGCAAATTCAAGTGGCCCAAATCTAGGAGAAATCAGGTTTTGGGGTAGACTTGCTCTTTCTTTTTGGATGAGGCTCCCAACAGGTTTTAAAAAGTGGTACCTCTGAGTCTGACCCCTCGCTCCAACAGAAAAGGAACCTACACCTTCCGGTGGCCTTTTTTAGACGTTCCGGCGCCTGCTGCGCCGCGCTCGCAGCTCAATCTCAGGGAGGCGGCATGTTACGCTTGTAGCCCAGTCTCAGGGAGACGGCATGTTACGCTCGCAGCTCAGTCTCAGGGAGGCGGCCTGTTACGCTCGCAGCTCAGTTTCAGGGAGGCGGCCTGTTACGCTCGCAGCTCAGTCTCAGGGAGGCGGCATGTTACGCCTTGTAGCCCAGTCTTCAGGAGACGGCATGGTTACGCTCGCAGCTTCAGTCCTCAGGGAGGCGGCAATGTTATCGCTTGTAGCCCAAGTCCTCATGGAGACGGCATGTTACGCTCGCAGCTCAGTCTCAGGGAGGCGGCATGTTACGCTTGTAGCCCAGTCTCAGGGAGGCGGCCTGTTACGCTCGCAGCTCAGTCTCAGGGAGGCGACCTATTACGCTTGTAGCTTAGTCTCAGGAGGTGCCTGCTTCGCTCGTAGCCCAGTCACAGGAGGCGGCCTGCTACGCTCGTAGCCCAGTCACAGAAGGCGGCCTGTTACGCTCGTGGTCCAGTCACAGGAGGCAGCCTGTTACGCTCGCAGCCCAGTAACAGGAGGCGGCCTGTTACGCTGGTGGCCCATTCTCCGGTCCAGCGTATGCGCTTGCTTGGTTGCGCGCACTTAATGGCTACGTTTAGATGGGTTGTGATGGCTTTCTAACATAATGGGACATATAGTTGTACTGGTCACCGTCGGCAGATCGCCAGCAGAACGCTATCTCCCCGTCAACGTCTGGGCCCTGTTGACAGCCGGGGCCCGGTTGTAGGCTGTCAGCGATAGTCAGGTGGTTACGGCTGCTCCCTGGCAACGCACAAGGCCCCCTTGGTGGGCCGGACCCGATGGTACGCGGTCAGCTTGGGTTAGGTGGTCACGGCTGCTCCCTGTCCACGCATGAGGCCCCCTTGGTGGGCCGGACCCGGCTGTACGCGGTCGCTCAGCGGCTGTGCGAGCGATGGTTAGGTGGTCTCGGCTGCATGGTCAGACGGCTCTATGTAGGTTGCAGGTTGCTGAACAGCTGTATGCAGCTGTTCGGTAGATCAGCCCTCCCAGCAGCAGAGCCCATCTCCCGGAGACCGTTGGCCGACATGTGCGCGTCCCGACCACCACGTGCGGGCATTTGTGCTGTTCCCAAACAAGGGTCTCCCTAGCTCGGCATCGTGACTGTTCATGCTCTATGCCCATCTCCCCTGCCTTCTCTTCTCCTTTCCTCCCTCCCTCCCCTCCCTCCTCCCTCCCTCCTGTACAGAGAGCGGATCTCTCCGCCGTAAGTAGCTGCCTGGCACTTGCCAGACGGTGCGCGCAATAGCCAACGCCGGTTCCGCGCGCAGCGACGCCGACATAATTACGAGCATCATTACGTCGAGCCATGCGGAAACAAGGCGCTGTGTGTCATCTGGCTCCAGGCAGCGGCAGGCCGACTTCAACACGGTGTGTTTGCACGTTCCTGGCTTCCCAAAACATTAATGAAGGGGTATTCCACTTTCCACTTTCACTGGATGATTTCCCATTTCATCCGAAACATTGACCGCATGTTACACATATTGACGTGGTTGGTTGTGCTACCTTCAGCTTGCGTGCCTGCCGTTCGCGATACCAAGAGAATGGGCTGTGGAGTGTCGAGGCTCGGCCCGTGCGCTTTCACAGCTGAGATGGTGCCAAAGAACGACCACGTGGCTTCGTTGAACGGTTACAGGTCGCGACATGATACACAATCCTTCTCCCCTGCTGTCTTGGTGACTTCAGTTTAAAAATACGACTTGGGCTTTGTCCCCCGCCCCTGCCCCTCTCCTTTCATCTCCTGTCTTCCATCCTCCCTTTTTGAAACATTCGTTATGGTGTGATTCACTGGCCTGTGCAGACCGGTCTGTGGGTGTGCAGCTGTCAGGTCTGTTGTGGCCTGACCCGCTCCCCGTCCGGTACAGCCAGCTCCCGTGAACCCAGCCGACGCCGCGCCTGGCCACGGCCCGGCTGCCGGGTGGTGAAAGCGGCAAGCGGGCGTCCGACGGGCTGGACCGCCTGCGCGCTGGCCGGCCCGGCTTTCAGGTCTTCGGTCTCAGTCGGGCCCACACGCCCTGAACGGCGCCGGCGGTGACGCCATTGCCGCTCACTAGCTCCCACAGGGTGAAAATTTACCCGCGTCACATCACGGGCTGGTCCTGCGTCGGTGATGCTGCTTCAACCGTGCTGATTGTACGGTATAGGGACGGAGGATACCCTTGGGCTCACTCGGAAATAGCATTTGGTAAAGGTTTTGCTGTCGTTTTGCGGCTGCATCGAGAAATTGCGAGAACCCGTAAAGCTCGGATTTCACCGCACCCCTTTTCGTTTAGCGATTTTTCGTTTTTTTTTTACATCACCGCGTCACGTTTGCTTGTGCGTTTGCTCTTTGAACTGTTGAGTCAAGATTGTGTTACTGTTTTTTATCGTCCCGTTGTTTATATGTCCTCGACGGCTTACAACAACACTAATCAATTCAGGGGCGGATACAGGATTTCATCAAGGCGGGGCCACGAAACACTATGGAGCCCCCTAGAGTTTGGGGCCCCGAACGACAGTGTGCACAGGCAGGTTAACAGATGGGCCTCTGACAAGAGCGTAGGGCCCTAAACGAGTGGCATGGAATTGGAAACACCCTAGACCGATGCAGAGGGCCCATGAGCACATCGCGAGTGTGTCGGTAGTTGAACGGAGACCAACGTAAAGGGTCCCGACCAACCGAGAATATCCCGACAGGCTAACATATGGGGCCCCGGTTGGGTCCCTTGGGTACTATGGGTCCCTTCGGAGCCTATAATCCCCTTCGTAGCCTAAGCGGGGGAGGGCATTGTCTCGTGCCCACCCACTTTGGATCCTCCCCTGAATCAATTGGCCATCGCAGCAATACCCAGCCTACCTGCAGATGCACACCATATGCATGCCACCGCCATGCATTTTAGCAGTGCCTCGTCTTGGATTCCTGCTCGCATGCTATTGATCTATTGTTGAAAATAAGGGAGAGTTCAGTAAAATTAGGGGGATAAGGAATTATTCCCTACAACATGGCCTGCGTTGCCCTTTCGCTGCGCGCGGCAGCATTTGCAACAACCGTGTCTGCGCTAAGAAACTAGATGTGTGACGTCAAACTCACCAATATTCAACTAGCTAAATTAGATACTAACTCACCTGCAAGTGCGCCCGCTTTTTACGCAAATGATGATAGGTAGCATACATACAATTGGGAGATGCGAGAGTCCCTGAATACCTGCACGTGTCTACCATAATTGCGCTGCGTGTCAAGCTTGCCTTAAACCTGGTCCTCTCTGAAGGCACACTCTTCGCCAGGCACTAGTTAATTACCCTCCATCTCGACTGAGCTGGCCCTCCGCTCTCCCTCAAAATCCACTCAAAAGCAGTGACAAGCCGCTCCATGTTCAAAGTGACGTCATTTACGCTATTGTGATGGAAAATTTAAATGCAGTTTATATGCGTAAATTGTATTGCAATTTACTGTTGTTTTACTTGTATTTTGTACTTCCACACTCCTGCCTTTTTATTTCGTGTTTACGATTTTTCCCAAATTTTGCGTTTTTTGATCACAGTGTTTTGCAGTGGGGCCAGGCCCGTGTTTGTATGGACCTTACATTACTCCAGTGACGGAAAAGTGCAAAACCGCGATAAAAATGGTAATCGCAACGAATAATTGGAATCACGTATAGTGGAGCTTGGGTGTAACGCCACCCGCAAACGCATGCAGCTCAAGCCTGGGGATACGACCTTTACTGTGTGCTCCGCATGTGCGGACACTGCTGCAGCGTACAAACCACGTCCAGCGCTGCGACGATCGTGATTTGCAAACCGTGCGCACCTCTACGCCATGTTTGGCTGCGTCGGGGACCCGCGGGACTGGTTTAGAGGCGGGTGTGGGCTGCGTAGTCCCTCCCCCCCCCCCCCCTCCCCTCGTTTCCGTGCAGCGGCTCGACTGATCAGATTCTGCCCGCCGAGACGCGTCTGGCGGGACTGGCCTCGTCTGCATATATCTGACGTGTCGGAGACTCGTGGTGCAGTTTCTCAAAATGAGTTGCGCTGCTGAACAATGTAAAAGCACGAAACCCGCTCTCAAATAACGCCAACAAACGGGTTTCTCACTGAATTTAGCCCACTCTCTTCCTCAAAGTTGGAGGGCTGTATGCCCTCACCCGCCTCCCCTCCCACGACCCCCCCCCCCCCCGCCCCCACACCTGACAAGAAATTTTAGATCTCGGCGGTTTCCTCTCCTCCCCGACCTCGGCTGTCTTTCTCTACTTAAGCTGGTTCCCGGGAGAAAAGTCGAATGGAAAAAGTCCAAAGGGAAAAAAGTTAATCGGAAGCAAGCAGGGTCGACAAGGACAAGAATCGGTTTGGAATACAATGAAATGGACACAAATTCGGCATGAATAAACGTCAGTGGCACTGAGCATGATCGTTGTAGAGGTAAACGCGAGAATGTTTTCTCGCAAAAGTGGTAAACGTCTTATATACATAACTCTGTTCTCCTTTTACCTTTGCACATGGCTGAGGTGAGACAGGCGACCGCCAAATGCTGGCCTGTTGTAGTTAAGTGCCAATTTAAAGATATGTCAAACGCTACGCGAAACGAAAACGCCACCAAATGATGCCGGAACGCAAACCTCAGCATAACTTTCCTGCAATGAAAAAGTACGAATAATTTTGGGGGGCTTTCAGTTGTAGACATAACATTTTTTAAACATTTCAACTTTTATCTGATTCCACGTTAATCCTTGTCGGATTTTTGTCCTTTTGACTTTTTCCCAGCTTGGCATTCATCTCTGTCAAGTTTTATCCCTTTTTACTTTTCGCGTTCCAACATTTTCCCGTTTTGCATTTTTCTCTGCCGACTTCTTCCTGTTTGACTTCTTGCCCTTTGACTGTTTTCCATTCGAATTTTAACCCTATCGATTTTTTGCCGCCCGACTTTTCGTCTGAACTTGTATGCTCGCCGTCTTCCACTCGACTTTTGTCTGGACGCCCATAAGCACTTTTATGAAAATAATGAATCGTGCCCAGAACAGGAAGAAGCTTTGTGGTTTACCCCGAACAAAGTCGGATTCGATTCTGGAATCGGTCAAATTTGCATTTAATCGTCGAGGCGAAATTGTCCCTTTCCAAAGCGTTGCTGAGATTGACTGTAGGATGGATTTACTGTATCGGCTGAAATCCGTGATGTGTGGCCACCAATATAGATGTAGGAAGCAAACAATATTCATCTTCTGACAGGCTTTCTAGGTGGAGGATACGGACCACAATCTTATGTGTAGTGTAGGCCTCATGTGTGGTCCTTCAAACCCGAGGCTAATGTTCACAAGTAAGTCCGGATTGTCCGAAATAATAAAGTGTAACTGCAATCATCGCTTTAAGGTAGTCGCATACCTTGATACCGGGGAGCCTTTTCGCCAATTTCGGGTCGTTTACTAAGCTCACGATACTTTTTGTTATTGATTTCAAAGATTTAGGATTGCAGTTGTGAACTTGCAGTAGGTCGTTGCTTCTCCTGCCATTCGGATTATTTCGTGTCAGTTCGGAGTCATAACATTTTGATAGAAGACAAAGGAAGTTGGAAAGCAGGAGAAGCAATGACCTCTCTGCCGAAGATGCGGAGCACCGTTGTGTGTGGTGCATATGTTCGTTGAGTGTCGGAGCCATGAGATTGAGCGAAGCTGTATCTTAAAGTGATTACAAGCCTCAGCCTGTCTGCCAGGCGACCCGCCGTGGATCGAGCCTCGAGCAGCATTACCTTTATAAGGGACATCGACTTGAGATTGCTATTATCGCCGACCAGCTCTGGAGGCGCATCCGACATTTCCTGATTATCGGTTTGGTTTTACTCACGCCGTAGGTACCGTTCTGGTATGTAGACGAAATATGTTCAAGAGAGAAAGAATGTGCTGCTTATTTGCCAATACTCTGAGTATTTGGCATGGTATTTTAAAATCTAGACACTGGTTCAAATAACCATTGCCGTTAATGCGCCCTGAAAATCTAATAACTAACTCTCGCCCAAATAAGAGGCGGTCGTATCCAACCCCCTGAGGCTTTTTGAGGATACCTTCCGGCATGTCGTGTGAACGCGCCCCAATTTTCACTGGCCAATCGGACGTTTATTGCGCGTGTTTTGGCACATACAGCGTGTCCCTACCATTCTAGTTTCGGAGCATTGGCGGTTTTTGAGGTGGCGGTCACTGCACGACGATCCACGGCCGGCATGACCGGTGGACAACGACCGAAGATGTCATGGAACGTGCGGTGGGATTATATTGCCATATTAGCGGACTCATGCACCATCAGTATATGGTCAATCACAAAACCATACGTTGTTGTAATCAGAATCAAAAGAGAAACACATCTGTTTTGGTTTAGTGTCACTACAAACCTCGGTGTCGTGTGTGTGAGGCTGTAAAGCTGAAAAGTTGTTATTTTCAGGAAACTTTTTCTTTTGACAGGGTATATTGGGATCGTTTTTGAATCTTCTAACATAAAACTCATTACTAATCGCAGGATCGTGTGGAGCCGATCCGCTGGTGTCTTCCACTAAGACTTGCGTTTCTTAGTTTGGAAACGGCAGGGGTCATATCTCACCCCCCCCCCCCCCCCTATCAGTCCACGCTATGAAAAACGGCGAGTCAGGGCGAGGGGTAACAGAAGAAACAAAACGTGTATGCTAGATTTAGCGTGTGATATTAGTTTAGAAATGCGTTTTTGACGAATTGTAGGAATGTGCATGCCTTTATCTTGGAAAGAATACAGGAAATGGTAATTTCGTTACATACGTCATGTTCAGAGCGTGATAGACACTCCTTGCCGAACCTATCCTTTTCACAACAATTTGCGAATCGAATTGCTCCGACTCCATTGCACTAAATACCAATGCCCGTCCGGCATGACCGCTGGAAATTCGATGAGCTAAATTCAAAGATAAGCATATATGAGAGGATCCGTATCAACTATTACTAGTTTACAGCGGTTTGAAGTTGCCATGGCACAGTTACGAACTATTTTACATCGGCAAATCAATGGCCGCTGCAAAACAAATTTTTGCCACAATGATTCGATTAGGGATGAAAGCGGCTTGAACCTGGGACGAGACACTCCGGAAATGATTGAACACAGTGTGAACAAGCTTTTTGCACACTCAAAGTTCGCAGTTTTGCAGTGACAACACTGTGACAACTCGCCCGTGTTGCAACTATATCCGGCCCACCCTGTACGACAATAAGGTTCCACTATGTTAGTCCGCTTTCTAGCATTTAGTATTTGTTATTGGCCTGAAACAGACTGCCCCGTGCCCAGTAGGACTCCATCGCCTACCACTGTTAAGCCAAACGATGATTTGGCCCCGCTGCATTAAGCCACCTCAAGGCACCGCGCCAGTCGAGCAGGATACTAAACCAGCTTTAACGGAGAACAAAAATCGTCCAGGCTCTCGGATCAAACGCACCCCAGTGGATATGTGTCATTGCGCGCTCCACGGCGATGGACAGTGATCTCACTTTGTGCCCTTGTGCGTGCCAAGGCGATGGACAATGATCTCACTTTGGAGATGACCACCTGTGGAGGTCATCACAAAAATTTCCTGCTGGAAACACGTTCTGACAGTTTTAATTCTACATTCATGGCAGTAGAAAGTGTACCTTGGTCTCGCAATGACAAGTCATAATCTCGCTAGCATCTCGTTTTTTAATCGATTTCAGGCACTCAAGCAATCGCAAGATTGAAAACAAGCATTTCAAGGTTGACAACAGCTGAAATGAGCGTTATTTGCCTTCAACTTTAGCGGCGCTCGGAAGTGTGCTGCCGATTAACCTGTCACTTCGAGTGATTCAACAAATTCGCTGTCAGCGTAGCGACGACACTTTGGCGCTATTTATGCACCGAGGCTTAAGATGCCAAGTTTCCGCTGGATTCAAAAAGTTTTAAACAGCACTTCTTATCAAAATGGAGTATGAACAGGCATAGAAGTATAAAATGAAGTTTAGCTCCCATTCGACCTATGAATACATTTGAGTAAGGATGTGTACTGACTGTGTACTGACATTTGAGTAAGGATGTGTAATGACGATGGTGAATGCATTTGAGTAAGGACGTGTACTGACCATGCGTTTAGACCGCAGTTGACTAAAACTGAAGTAAATCTTGAGGAACGTGTTTTTGACTGTTATGGCTGGTATAGCTTGTTGAAGAGAACATATTTTCACGGAAGTTAACACAGGGACCACTGGAAGAGCTCTCGTTCTAGGCAGGAATTATGTGCTACCTGAGGTAGAACTTGAAAAAACTGTCTTTGCAGTCCGAATCGGACACGCTGCATCTTTTTACACAGATGATGGTCCGTGTGTCACCTGTTTATTTTAAGTGATGTCCGGCCTCTCAAATTTGGCAAGTTGTTAAATCCGCGGGCTTCGTAATTGTGCTAGGCACGTCCCGCTAACTCTGATTTGGTATCGTGTGTGCACCAGGTGACAACTCCCACCGCTTACGTAGTTCTGCCGACGCATATCTCAGTATGATATTCCAGACGTATGTATATGCGTATGGAAAAATAGCCCAGCCCTCCAAGCCCATGTAAACAGCAGCGAAGTTGTGTTTACACGGCCTTGTGTGAGAGTATATGTCTTTGCGAAGTGGCAGCCGGTGTGCGCCGTGACCCTCCTCCCTTCGGATGGCCACCGCCGCAGTGAACGGAGACCTGTTGAGCTTAAGCCCAGCGGCACGACGAGGATCCGTGGCACAGCATGCCCCTGCACCGCAGAATTGTCTACGGTACGTTGTCTGTAAGGCCTTTGATTTCATTTGTCGGCGGCAAAACACGACGAAGAGCGTGGCAAAAATTGTTTGAATCACGCGTATGTGTTGTCCATTTCAACCTTTATCGCGCTGCATATTTGTGGAAAGTAGGCTTCTCTATTTAGAATGTCTGCTAGTTCCGTCCGGTCATGTACCGGTGTGTGTCTTTGTCACCGTAATGATGTCACCGACGACGTCATGTGCAGACGCCACGTCCTGCCGCCGCCTTTCCGCTGATAGACGCTGTTTTCCCTTTTCGTAACGGAAGTGAGCCTATGGACTGATTTAGAACTTATTGGGATCTACTGTCTGCTGTCTGCCTCGTGTTTAGCGTCGTATGGCCGAATCGTATGTTTTACGACCTTGCATTCTACGGTGAAAGGGATTAAAAGCTCAGGACAATCGCCACCGAGGCTGCTTTCGATCTGTAGTGGTGGTCGTCCGAAAAGCCGGGGCTGTCACGACGTGATGAAGGCCACACATGTGTAGGTTACTGAGGCTCAAACTAGCACTCGAGGGCGTAGGGTATTACCTCGTCCAGGTATACGTGGATTGAACACCAACGGCCTGGCGAACTCGACAATTTTATCTGAAATAATCACCAATATGACGTTATTGCGCCGTATGACGATACCGCGACTGGCAGTGTTTTGCACATGCGCCGTACTCCGCAGTGGCTGGGGCACGGGGCCAATGAGTAATGGCTCTATCCACGAATGAAACTATTGTTATGTTTTGCAAAGGAAATACAGCATGTTGCTTGTAATGAAAAGATGAGGCAGAGGCGTGGGGCTATGACACGGGAGGCTGGATAGCTGGTGGTGGTGGTTGTGGTGGTGGTGACGCGGAACAGGGCGTGGCACGGTGAGGTGTTGGACTAGCGGCACAACGGCACCGCAGCGATAGCTAGGCAGGGACAGTTTGTTGTCCCTCAAAGCGGACGCTCACCCGCATTGTGTGTGTGTTTTTTTTGTGTGCTTTGGATGCAACACCAAGCTGTTTCCGCCTCATGATCTGCGTCCTTTCCTGGAGTCATTCGACAACGCGGGGGCTGTGCCGACCCGTGTGGGCGCGGTGTGGGCGCCCCGTCCCGTCTGTTCTCGCGGTCGCCGCCGCCGCACGCACTGTCAGCGTCTCGTCGGCGTCTCGCAGCCCGGTAACGCTGACGTCCGCTCTCCAGGCGATGAAACGGACGCCGGGCAGGGCGGCCGGGGCAGGGCCCGAGCAGACGCCCATCCAGGGCACGGTCTGCTTCGACCAGGCTACGCTGAAGAAGAGGCTGACGCCCCTGCAGCACCAGATCACGCAGGATAAGGGGACCGAACGGTGAGACGGGGGACTGGGCGGCTTCAGATCACGCGGGATAAGGGGACCGAACGGTGAGACGGGGGACTGGACGGCTTCAGATCACGCGGGATAAGGGGACCGAACGGTGAGACAGGGGACGCGCGGCTTCAGATCACGCGGGATCAGGGCACGGCACTGTGAGACAGGAGAATGGACGCCTTGGAATCACGCAGATCAAATGGACGTTATGAGACAGGGGACTGGGCAGCCTTAGATCACGTGGGGCAGTGGCGCGGGGCTGTGAGACAGAAGACAGAAATCATCAGGTGGTGGTCACAGAAGACGCACTCGCCACCTGGAGGTGGTGATCGCGCGCCATGACCCGCGTGATCACCACCACCACAGCCGGTGGTGGTGATCACGCGGGACATGGCGCGTGACAGTCGGAGTTTGACTGGCGGTACAGATCGATGACTGTTGGAGGGGGCTTGGTCATGCCCAACGGTTCGGTGAGGGTGACAAGGCAGGTGCTGACGGTATGGTGGGGGATCAGGGTGGCAAAGGAGCTATCGAGATATCAAAACGAAACTTCGCACAAGCTTAGCAACCGAACCTTACCAACTAAACGAAGGCAGCTTGGTCGTGTACCCAGGCTGCCTCAGGCTTTTTACTGCCGTCGGCCGAAAATGTGCTGACGAGCTGAGAGTCTGTGGAGCGTGTGTTCCACAAGGTTGGCTGTGGTCGGCTGTTGGGGCTTGGCATCGGTACTGGGCCGACGTACGCAACAGCTGAGACAGGCTATATCGCGCCGCCTGCGTCTCACCTTGGTGAGGGCGGCACTGTGGGCATGGAATGTGGTGCTTAAACACGTAGTGAGACTACGGAGCTACTGGTACACTCATGCTGGCGTTGCATGCGGCTGAAAGCTTTATTTGCAGGTGACTATCGTAGTGGTGTGTCAATCTCTTCCACCCCCGCTGTAGCCAATCTGCCCCGCACGATATGGTATCGCTGTTCTAAATCCGGTATTTGCCACCTTTACAACGGCCAGGAAAGAATTTGGACAAGATGAATGGAAGACTGGGATCGTCTGCGTATGCTTTCGGTGCAGCGATAACTTGTGTTAAGGGCTCAGAACTGGTCTGCTCACTCGCCCACTATGCTCGCGTCCCGCCGCCTCGCTCTCACCAAAGCCACACTGGACCTGAGTGGTCTCAATGCTCCCTTCCCTCCCAGCTCATCTGGTAGATGCCTCGCACCCTACCTATTCGTAGCCTTCTTTAATTTGTCCTTTCAACCCAAAAACGAGGGCTGTATGATTGGTCAATGGAAGCCAGTCGCAAGAATGAACCCAAGGCGACAGTGCAATGGCGTTCAATGGCACATTAGAATAACCGGTCAAAAATTGTCATATCAGATGGAATTACTCCACATGGTTGGTAGCGTAAGGGTCTTCTCAGTAAGCCGTGTTGAGCAAAAACCCTGAACCAAAAAGCCATCCGCGCAGACAAATTGGTCAAATTGTTGACGCTAATGTCACTCAACCTGTGCTTCCGCGGTGGCCTTGGATCGTCACTCGACCTGTGCTTCCGCGGTGGCCTTGGATCGTCACTCGGCTGTGTTAGAGCCCGTTCCGCGGTGGCCTTGGATCGTCACTCGGCTGTGTTAGAGCCCGTTCCGCGGTGGCCTTGGATCGTCACTCGGCCGTGTTAGAGCCCGGCTCACAGTCACTATGTGTGCGGCTCATGATCAGTCACTCTTGTCACAGTCGGCCACCACCGGCTGCCGACACAGCACGTTGGCGGCTCATCATCAGTCACTCATGTCAGAGTCGGCCACCACCGGCTGCCGACACAGCACGTTGGCGGCTCATCATCAGTCACTTTTGTCACAGTCGGCCACCACCGGCTGCCGACACAGCACGTTGGCGGTTCATCATCAGTCACTATTGTCAGAGTCGGCCACCACCGGCTGCCGGCACAGCATGCCGACTTCCGTTAACGGACGACCTACTTGTTACGAAATGCTCTGGGCCTGACCTTACCCGTCAGCTGACCCCTTGGGATCAGCTCATCCGGCGTCGAGAACGATGGGTGTACCGCTGCGTGTTCTAGCTCAATCAGCGTCGAGAACGATGGGTGTACCGCTGCGTGTTCTAGGTCAATCAGCGTCGAGAAAGACGGCTGTATCGCTGCATGTTTCAGCTCAAGAAACGCCAAGAACAATGGGCATGCCGCTGCGTGTTTTAGCTCGACCAGTGCAGAGAGCGATGGGTGTACCGCTGCGTGTTCTAGCTCAACCAGCGCCGAGAACGATGGGTGTACCGCTGCGTGTTCTGAGTTCGTTCTGACCCCTCAGGGCGTTCTCGGGTCGGTTCAACAAGCACCGCGAGCCGGGCGTGTACCGCTGCATAGTCTGCAGGCAGGACCTCTTCTCCTCCACCACCAAGTACGACTCTGGCTCCGGCTGGCCCAGCTTTTATGACGTGCTGGACCGGCGCCGGATCACCCTGAAGGCCGACTTGTCTCATGGTCAGTGGGAGGTGTCGCCACCATGATGTTTACTGATTTGGCTGCCACAGTCTGTAGATTACGCACGTTTTTTTCAGGATGGCTCCATATTGTGCGTCACTAAAATCAGCAATGAATGGAAGTGAATGGGACGGTGAAATGCACATGAGATTCATGAAGATAGAGTGATTTAGCTATCTTGCTCGTTGTTTGTCGCGATATGTACCATCTTGTCGGTACCTGGTCTGATCGCTTTTCGCGTTGGTGTTAGGTCCGCAGTTCTTCATCCCGGGGACCTGCCTGGCGTCCTGACGTTCCACTGCCGACTTAATGATAACGATTTTCGCCATCCGTCTTCATTACCGATGTGGGTAGCGGTGATCACAGGCCCCGTGCGGCGTGCTCGGCCATGTCCGCTCCCGACCTCAGTGCTGTATCGTTCTGATCGCCTCTGAGGCCTGATCGCCATGTGACACGGCACCGCCGCCCATCTCACGTGCTCTGGCTGGCTCCAGTCGGCGGCAATCTCCTGCTGCTGGTGGCCAACCCGGACATGGAGCGGATGGAGGTGGGCTGCGCCCGCTGCGGCGCCCACCTGGGCCATCTCTTCAAGGACGGCCCCAAGCCCACCGGCAAGCGCTTCTGCGTCAACTCAGAGTCGCTCGACTTCCGACGCGACGACTCGATTGATGTCGTCGACGGCAAGGTGGAGTTCGCGCGGGGCGTGTGCGAACTGAGCGGGTCGTGCGGGGCAGCGCCACGGCCGGCCGGGGCGAGTGCTGCCATCTCGCGGGTAGTTGAGAAGTATAATTCGATGGACCGTGGCGCTAGTGTATCGGGGGATCCTCGGACCTCACAAGCTGAGAATGGTCACGTTGCTAGTGGAGATGAACCGTGCCGAGACGCATCGGGCTCAGTTGTCAATGGACGGTCATGAGAAGACCGTCAGTCATAAGTGTCACGCTATGCAGATGCAGCTGTAATTGAATCGATAAGCGATCCACTGGCGCTCCCTGTAAGGCGCAGCGGGATCCAGCTATGTTGTTATGCTCTTGTCCTCCGCGCTAGTTAGCTGTTGTGGAAATGTGTTGACAGTGGTCGAATCATTTCCGTGAATGATATGTCGAAAATATATGCTTGTGGGATATGTCCGTGATGAAATGCACATATTCAAGGATTGATTACGATCCCCTGAGGGATTAATTAGGTAGGTTTCATTGTGATGGATGAAGCAGATTGCACACCAGCGTGGACGTTGCCATCCATGCCTGCAGCTGCAGCCAAAATTTGGGAACTGCTCACAAGGCGTCAGGGGTGGACGCAGGATTTTCCAATGGGGAGGCACAACTCAAATTTTTACTGAAAACTGGGCCTAGCGCTCCACAGCTACGCGCAACTTCTGGAGTGTCGTAAAATGACATGTTTTCATTTTTTATTCACGTGTCTACCTGAGATGTTGGCTGTCAACACATGCTCATGTGCATATCGCTACGTGCCATAGATTTGGTAAGGAAAGGCCAGGTGCCTCCGAAGCTACTACGTGCGTACGCTCATGCCTGTCCACGGATGCAAGGAAAATGAGAGTAAAATTAAATGTTATCAGCGGAACATGCGTCCCCTTCTGAGTGCTATGGCTCCACGATGTCTGGCTGCTCCCCCCCCCCTCTCCCGCCCACCGATCCAGAGGTTAAATTTTAAAAAGGGGCGTAATTCTTAAGGCGGAGCCAGTCTTCACCTCCCCAGATTCTGCGCTGTTTGATGCTCGTGTGCTACTAAGAGGGGTCTGCGGTGTTTGATGCTCCTGTTCTACTAAGAGGGGTCTGCGCTGTTTGATGCTCCTGTCCTACTAAGAGGGGTCTGCGCTGTTTGATGCTCCTGTTCTACTAAGAGGGGTCTGCGCTGTTTGATGTTCCTGTTCCACTAAGAGCGGTCTGTCGCAATCAGGCTCCCGCCTAACTCTGAGCGGAGTCGGTATGAACTCAGAAATCATGATGCCGCAGGGAACCCGCGCCGGGCCTGCGCGGGTGCTCAGGTGGGGCCCCCAACCGGGTCGGCCATGAGGCCGGATCATGGCACTCCGGCTGCACCACGTTGCTTTGTTTTGGTTTGGATCAGACCCCGTACAACCAACAATGGCTATTTCAAGGTCATGGAATTACGGGGCGTGGCGGGCACTGCTGCGGCCGGCGGGAGGTCTGCACTACTGAGTCTGACCTCAAGCACACAGGGACCCCTCCTGGGTACGTGCGGAAGTCCAGGCGGGGCTCCCGCCAAAGCGGTCCTTAATCTGCCTGCGGCTGAAAGCCACAGGCAGACGGTCCAGTCCAGGGAGACAGGGCAAGCTGGATAACGTTGCCAGGATATAAGATGAAGCGGTGAGCGAGAAAAGTAGTGCGCTACTTTCCTTTGGATCGGACCTCTACACCTCCCCTCCCCCCCCCCCTCGCCGCCACTGCAGTGACGACGGAGGGACACGGAAGGGAAGATTGGTCGGGGGGAAAGATTGCGTACGAGAGGCTCATCATCATGGTCAAGGTTCTATGTCCGGCCTGCTGCCATATGTCTAAACGCTGACGACAAACGGCAGTAAGTCAAGCGTCAGAACACCGGCTTTGAAAACATGAGCTGTCGTGGTAAATGAGGCAACGAATATGTACGCGCCACACGTTTCAACTGAGATCACTCGGGCGAGAGAAAAGCACGCATCTACAAATATAAAGCAAATACGCGAACCAACACGGGTACGAAAAAATCACACCGGTCAGGGCCACAATGACGGCGTATGAAACTGAGCGTACTTTTTTAGAGGAGGACCCCTTTTCTTCTTGCTTCTCGCTTCTCTTTGGCCACTGGCTGTCGTCTCCTGTTGAGGTAACCCAGGCGGATAAATGTGCGAAGGCCCACAAACCGGCGGACCACTCTTGTGTCCAATGTGCGCTGCTTCTCGCACAGGGCGGCCACCAGTGGAGTCCAGCTATCTCGCTTCTGTAGACGTATTTATCATAATTAGCTCGGAGCATGCCTCAGTTTTTTTTTAATTTGGGATTTTTCATTAAGAACAGGTTTTAACCGAAGCATTGGCTTATTAACCAGTCACCATTATTGTGCCCAACAGGGGCGGAGCTACAGCTTTGGCAAGGGTAAGCGCATAATTGCCAAACGGCCTCCTGATAACGGAATCCCCCCCCCCCAAAGGACAAAAATTCGCCAGATTTTGCTCATTTGTTAATGAGGATATATTGTCTTTGCTATTTTGTTTTCACTTTCAGCTTGTATAACCGGAACAGAAGCCAGAAGCTACCACGAGAACAATTCTGTCTTAATTTCATCGTCAGTAAACTAAATAGATCGTGCATTGCGAGCTTTTATACGCCGATGGAGCTCAGAAGCTTTGCCAGAATTCTGAGCTGGGTTTTACAGAGATATTAACGACGCTGCGAATGTAGATTGTGGGTCGAAATGAGCTTGCAAATTGGTTTTAACATGGCCAAGCCATGCTTCTCGGGAAATGCTGAGCATTCACTCAGAATCGATAAGAAATGAAAGGCGCCCTCGCAAATCTAAGCAACAAAAGAACACGACGCCAGGTGTTGTAGTCTCCATAGGCCGTGCAGCGTCGGCCCACACGGCTAGCACCAAGTCGTGGTCGACGGGTAGACGAAAATGATGACGCGTTTGAAAAGTACCTTTGAACGCTAAGGACATCAAATGGCACATTAAAAAGGCAGTTCAGGTATTCATTTCACCCGTGCGATTCTTAAATTGATGATAACAGCGGATTGACCTTAACGGCATTGCAAACTGGTGCTGAGATCTGGTCGTAAAACTGGAAGACCGCGTGTAGAATCTAATTTTTGTGCTCCTAGGAGTGTTAACCTGTGCAGAGCACAGCCCCAAAGTTGCGAAAAAGATACGCCCAGTCTAACTTTTGCGGGGAACGAATTAATTTTGTAAGACTTTCGTAAGCATTATCTCGCGACAGGTCATTCCCGCGCGCTCGCCGCCTAGTGTTGCTTGCGGCGGTCAACGCCGTCTGGTTTTACGGAAACTGTAACCCCGGCCATCGCTGTCCTTGCCTCCAGAGACTGGGAGCGCGCAGGCTCAAATATTCTGATGTAATTTGTTTCACTAGTCGATTCTGAAAAAAACGGTTTGGGTAAACATGAGATGGTCACGATGAGATCAAAATCATTTTTGAAATAGTTTCTACTGCCTTTTTTCGGCATTAGTGAGACCCCTTAAAATCACCCGGCGAATGCCGTATGATTGCCGTCGGGCCTGTTTCCACAGTACCTGTCTGATCGTCATGGCGCCTCTTTCTGTGGCACCTGTCTGGTATCGGGTTGCTCAACCTACGGTACCTGCGTGATCGTCACCTTCATTCTGTCTACAGTACCTGTCTAATCATCATCGGGCCTCTTCCCATGTTCACTGCCGCGAGCACCAACTGTGTTTATTGTTGGTAGTAAAACTTGCTTTTCCGTCGCTCGAGGCTCTTGCATGCCCGGGGCTCTGAAACGATACTCGGATCACACGTCCGCGGGAGGTGGCCCGCGTAATTCGTAAGCCCTCCAGTGTGGCACCGCCTCTCCGTGGTTGAAGATTGCGTGCTCTAATGATCCTGCGGGCGCTTGGGAAAACTTGTAAAGCGCCCCCTCCGGCCAAACGGAGGGAGTCAAACTAAACGTGCCTTCCGTAAGGACCTGCCAGCACATGGCTTTTGGCCGAACTTGCGCGCCCGCGGGTGCCTCGTGAGCACTCTCAACACGAGTGCTCACATCCCACATCCCGCAAAGGCAACGACTCATGTGCCCCCAAGTGAGCTAGAGGTGCGTAACAAGGACCGGCGCACTGGCTGTCATGGGAGGAAGTCGTCGGTATCGGGCTGTGAAGTTTTAGAGTGTTGAAAAAGACCCACGCATGATTCTCTACCCCACCTGGGTGCAACGTTACGCTGCCCCCCCCCCCCTCCCTCTCCCCTGTTACATTTCCGTTGCGGTCCATCAAACCCCCTCTCCCTTCAGATATGGGCACTTAACCATTCGTTTATCGGTTTCACTCAACGCACTCCTCCACATAAGCCAGCCTGAGCGCGCCACCATTGTGAGCCGCTGGCTGGTGGTCGTCCGGTGCTGCCACCTGGTGGACGGTGAGGTAGGCTGGGGATGACTCAGCGCCGCTGCAGTGGGCAGCGGATGTGACGTGGACCGGACGGACCACGTGCCCCAGACGATGCGGACGGGCACGGACTGCCAGTGACGTCGGTCGCTTGACTGCGGCGTGCGAGCAGCAGAAATCTTGCTGCCACTTGAAAGCGATGCGGAGCATGCGGAAACAAAAAGCATCGGGGTCTTTTTCCTCTCGCAAGCATCTGCTCATGTTAAAGAGCAATAATTTCAGTCGCCTTATTCTGTTCGTCTCTTCTATGCGCTTTATCCTGCCTATATCATGCATTTGATCTTTGCTGAAAGGAAGCATTCCACATTTGTATGCTTTTTTACTGAAAAAGCCATCTTAAAGATCATTCCGTGCTGTTCACAGCCATGTCCTTAATACCTAAACCCCTCTAGTTTCTGAACTATACGCCGGCGAAGATAAACAGACAATCTCGTACAGCTTATTTCAAGGTCAAACAGGCAGCATGACGGTACAATAGCGTCATTCAAATATTTCCATGTTATTGGTCATGCGGTGATCAAGGCCAAGAAAAATATAATTGTCGAATCGTACATATCTGGCGTTTGCGAGAACTATTTCCAGATATAACGACCGTCAGTTGGTTCTCAATCAATTACGGGTGTCGATTTTTATTCTTTTGTGAGGGCCCTGCCCCTCCCAAATGTTGAGTTGGTTCCCCCAATGTTGACTTGCCCCCCCCCCCAATGTTTTTAGCTGGAATACTAAAAAAAACGTGAGTAAAAGGTGATCATAACACAAAGACTATCTTCTTTGATCTTTCTGCGTAGTGGCGTCTCGTACCACGATCATAACCAAAGTCACGGTTGCTCTCACCGCAGGATTACAATTGTAGCAACTGAGCGGATAAACGATGCGATGAGCTTGATATGCCTAGCGCCATCAGACAATGGTTTGTGAGGTTAAAGTAAAAAGCTCTGGAATATGTGGATGACCTTAGTCCTTCATGGCTTCCCGTTCCCGTCCCTTATAAACAAAATGTTTGCCGCATTCCATGGCTGTCATGGAAGAGTGTTATCGGAGCACTACGGTGGCCTCTAAACGGTGGCCTTCACGTGCCGATCAGAGGAGGCGCGTGCGTCCAGTGCCCATTCCCTGGATCCAACCCCGCATGACGTCTTTGCTGCTCAAATTATACTTTTATAAATTATACAAAGATCAAAAACATGATTGCGTTTAATCAAAATAAAGTGCGCTATATCCGATAAGAAAAAGTAGGGGGCCTAGGTTGTCGGGCCTTCGGTTTGACCCCCCCGCATAATTTACAAAAATTGACACCCCTGCAGTCAGTGCTGTGCAACGCACAATGACGCAAGCAAGTAGTGAGGTACTCAAGAGCATGTTTACTAAAAAGAGACATTGTGTTGTCTACAGCAGTCTTTTCAACTTAAGGCATACCGACGTTATCAGCAAGTTATCTGGCGTTTGCTTCATTGTCGTCAAATGTGGAACATGCCCTTCAATATGAGCAGTGCGGATCTGATAGTGTCCAGCGTTGGTACGCATGTACGTCAGACAGAGATGTGAAACATGAGAACAGCACGCATAAAGAGGTTCAACGAACTGTCGGTTTCGGAACCAATGATTGTACATGACAGAAAACCCCTAAAGAATTCGCTGAGGGGAAGATTTCCTAAGGGACTGGAGAACGTGTCTGTGCCGGGCTTTGAGCCGGCGGATGAATTTGCATTCGATTTCCGAGCGAAGGGGAATATGTAATGCACTCCAAGAGTTACGTCGATGCGCCTCGTAATGCATTCCAACGAGGGGGAACGCACACGGACGTATCGATGGCTGGGCACATACCGGCATCCAGATGAAGTCTGACACGGTGACACATGGATGTGATGCGCTTGCCGACGAGCCTTAGTCTTCAGAAAGGGGATCGAACAAAATGACGGACTCGTTGTTTTATTGGGGTTAGCAATCCCATGACTTTGGAAGTTGTGAAAAACACACAGGGTGTAGTATAAGGAACTTATATTACGCCCTGTATCAAAATGCATGCATATGCAAATAAGTCTAAAAACGTCTGCATGGTAACAGCCAAGAAAACATAGATGTACACTTCCATAGGTGTAAGCCAAGTTAGGTTGCCGTTGATCTGCATGTAGCGAGCCGAAGATGTAAACAAACGCAGTGCACTTAAGTCGCTCCGTTAAATTGGTCCGGAAAAGAGGTTGTTGTGTGGAGCAGAGCATTGTGTTTTACACTCTCATTTCCAACAGAAGAGAATCTTAATGACTAATCTATTTAAAGATTTAGTTGGCGATAGACCACTTAAGCCACCATTTCTGGATGCATTTAACATTGTGCATGAAAAAAAATGGGTATCCCAGACACAAATATGGCACTCGCTCTGAAGACATGTGCTTTATCTATTGATTTAAAACCATCAGATTTCACGCAGCAAGGAGAATACTCGGTATGTTTAGCCTAGCAAACTTCATGGCGACGAGACACCTTTCGTTGACTTCGGACTGTTTTACTATCAGCTCAAAATCTTCACCCAGACGGCTTGAACAACATGAATGCATGTGGACGCATCGTTCACGACGTCCGTGCACTGAGTGACAGGGACGTTAGGATATTCACCTTACTGCTGTTTTGACCTTAGCTGTGACCACAGGCATGGCCCGACCGGTGACCCCACTGATAGACTTCGAGGGACTGCAGGCTGGGGACATGGGCCGCCCGCTTCACGTCCAATCGGTGCCTGGTCCCGCGATCACCGAAGTGATTCTGGAGTCACTTCGATGACGCTTAGGAGCAATGATATGCGGTCTCGTCCTGTTAAAGTCCTGTTAAAGACGTTTCCGCAAGTTCCCCGAGACTGCTACGACTCGTTGGGTATTCATTGCTTCCACGCGGTTGTCATCTCCATCGTATCGGAATGGTTCGATAAAACCCTGCATGGAAATGGCCAACCGCGGAGAAGAGTTATTTGAGTGTAGGGGCCAAGCTGAAGTACGATATCGGGCAGGGACGCCGTATGTATGTATGTATGTATCATTTGTTTTGTGTAGTGGATAGTGGCAGTGCAGTGGAAAAGCTGCACGTCCGGTACACCAAAGGTATTGACTTCGTCTCCCCGCGCTGCCCGCCCTCGTTGCCTGGGTGAGGGACAGGAGACGCCTGAGCAGCTGTGTGCGCTGTAAAGCCCCAGCGATCGCGACACACCTGTGTGGTGTAGGTGTAGTTTCGATTTTTTTCGGAATGTTGACGATCCACTCCCGAACATCTCGAGCTCTTGGCAGCGACGGCAGTTGCCTGGTTCCACGCGACTCGTGCCACGCCGGCGGCAATTTTGGCGGGCAGCGACGCGGCGCGGTGTCTTCAATTCCCTCTGCAGCTGACACCCATGTTACCTCTGCATTGGTAAGGTTAATGCATACCATAAATTGGGTATGAAGCGCACGTACTCACACGGGCGATTTTGTGCGCATCCTCCTGGAGGTCAAAAATGTGTGCAGACAGTACAGTCTCTTTAAGCCTGAGAAAGGCCACTCACGAGAGCTGCGACAGCTCCAGCCGGTGTTGGTGCCGCGCGCGGGGGCGCGCCGGCAACTCCGCAAGAGTTCCAACAGACAGTTTTGCTCATGACGGAAAACCACCTATAAATTAAGCGCGTGCCCCACAATCACCCACGAGGCGTGGTGCATCGTGGTTTAGTGCTGCTTGGCAACTGGCTAGCTTGCTCAGGGAACGGAAAAATACAGCTCCACTATCTCGGCTCCCGCTGGTTACTGCACGCTTATGTGATACAGAAATGATGTCCACAACATGGAGATTACACTGATGGCACAGATGTTTTGCTATGTCTGGTGGTTAGCGAGCTAGAATTACCCCATCCCATGCGAACCGCGGCGCGTCGGCGCTCACGCACAGGGGGCGGAGCTTCCGTTATCCGGGACATCGCAGTGGGCGGAGACTATTCGGCGCAGGCAGGTGGCGCCGCGATGCGTCGGGCTAAGGAAACACAGCGAAGGTCAGTCGCGTGAACGGCCGGCTGGCCGGCGGGGGGGACGACCGACAACTGCTAATACGCGGGCCGCTGCTTTCAGGCATCCAGCTGTCTGCTTCTACAGCTACCTTCCCAGTCACACTGCGGAATGGCACGTTTGCGGTTTATCAAATACGGACACCCATGGGCCTTCTGCTTACGTGGGGAATACTGAGAGCACGTCTTTGGCAGTGTGTGAATCGTCAAGTGTTCACGTATTTTACGTCTTTTGCAACTTAAGTATTTTGTTGCGAAATTAACGCCACGCCTACCGCATTGCGCGGAAAGAAATACCTTGCAATGTGTCTTTTGTTTCGTCAATGTTTCACCAAAAACACACATACGTAACGTTACATCCGAAACACACGTGCAATGTTTCAACAAAAACACATATATGGAATGTTCCACCTGAAACACACACATGCAATGTCCCGCCTGAAATACCCTTGGTGAGCCCTTAACCTTTGAACCGTGGCTATGTCACTGCACAACGAATAAGCGTTTGGTGCAAACAGGATGAGTTTGGGTTATCCATTCCAGTACAATACAGCGACTTCCGCTTGCGCTACGCGATAGTGATGGTTGGTGCTCTCGGGTGCTTCCACTGCGCGGTCATATACCACCCAAGTTCGTTACGCAGGTGAATTGTAACTCACCGTTTGGACTAGACCGTTTAACGCTGCAACTTTAACGTTCCTCGTTACATTTGCAGCTGCAAGCTATGATGATGGGCTTGCGCCTAAGGGCTCACCGACACTGTGCTGGTCACATGGCGCCCGTATCTGCAAGCTAAGCTTCTTAGGGCTCGCCGACACTGTCCTGGCCACATGGTGCCCGCATCTGCAAGCTAAGCTACTCAGCTCACCGGCGCGTCTTACCTTCTCATTAGTCGTGGCCAATGAAAAAAGCATTCCAGGTCTGGTGGGCAGATGAAATGATATGCCAAAAGACTGATGGACTCCCTGCTCACTGCCTTCGTAAAGCGCAGTCGCTGGGACGGCAGATATCCCAATTCACTGAGTCCGGTTACAAACCAGGCGTTAGTTCATGCATGCTGTGGAGTGCTTTCTGTCGCACGCTCAGTCTGGCCGGCGGTGGTTTTCTGTCGCACGCTCAGTCTGGCCGGCGGTGGTTTTCTGCCGCACGCTCAGTCTGGCCGGCGGTGATTTTCTGTCGCACGCTCAGTCTGGCCGGCGGTGATTTTCTGTCGCACACTCAGTCTGGCCGGCGGTGGTTTTCTGTCGCACGCGCAGTCTGGCCGGCGGTGGTTTTCTGTCGCGCGGTGATTTTCTGTCGCACGCTCAGTCTGGCCGGCGGTGGTTTTCTGTCGCACGCTTGGTCTGGCCGGCGGTGGTTTTCTGTCGCACGCTCAGTCTGGCCGGCGATGGTCTTCTGTCGCACACTCAGTCTGGCCGGCGATGGTTTTATGTCGCACGCCTAGTCTGGCCGGCGGTGGTTTTCTGTCGCACGCCCAGTCTGGCCGGCGGTGGTTTTCTGTCGCACGCCCAGTCTGGCCGGCGGTGATTTTCTGTCGCGCGCTCAGTCTGGCCGGCGGTGGTTTTCTGTCGCACACTCAGTCTGGCCGGCGGTGGTTTTCTGTCGCGCGCTCAGTCTGGCCGGCGGTGGTTTTCTGTCGCACACTCAATCTATCCGGCGGTGGTTTTCTGTCGCACGCTCAGCCTGGCCGGCGGTGGTTTTTTGTCGCACGCTCAGTTTGACCGGCAGTGTTTCGCATTGCGAATGCACAGTCACTACCAGGATCATCCAACCGTCAACGACGACACGATCAGGATCATCCGACCGTCAGTGACATCGGGGCCAATTCGCCGTCAATGACGCCGCATCAGGATCATCCGATCGTCAATGACGTCACATCTGTCAACAAAGAGCCAGTCTCTCTTCGCCGCCCGTGTATTACAGCCACAAACACACAGCATATGCAACGCTCGCAATGTAACGTTACCGACCTGCTGTCCCTGCCGCCGTTCGTCGGGGACCGTTGGGCGGGGCAGGCCCGTACACGCGGCCAGCCACCGCGTCCAAACAGCTTACTATGGCTCCGGGTCACGCGCGGCGTAGTTCTGTGTGCACGAACACACCCTCCGAGCACGTGGACACACACGCTCCAGCGCTCAGAGCTGCCAGAGCTGCAGCCCAAGACAACAAATGTATTCAGCACGGAGGCACGCCGCCGGACTCCATTGGCTGAGCAGCCCGGCCAGTCAGCACGCCCAACACAGGTCTACGGTGATGATGAATAAATATGCGCACACAGATGTGGCGCAACTGTGCGCCAAGATAGTGTTCGGATGATTGTAATGGAAGCAGTTGATGTCATACAGAATCGCGTTCACACAAGGAAGCAAAAGCTTCTTCGCGGTGAAATGCATGGTTGGAAAAGGCGATGGTTGTGGGAGAATTGAGCTTAGTATGGTGCAATGATACATGTACACCATGGGAGTTTGGGCGAAGGCAGACGCCGTACGGTGGCAGATCACGAAAGAGCTGACGAGGGATCCCTACCAGCCCCTCACCGGGCAGCTGTCAACCCAGCTGCCATTGGTCAGGCAGCTTCCCGCCAGCTGTCAGGGGTCAGCTGCTCAGCTGCCGTCTACAGTACATGGAGCCAGATGGACAGGGCCTGTAATCCACACTGCAGTTGTGAGACGTCACGCACGCTGTTCCAGCTACCCCTCCAGTTACTCTGTATGCAACACTAGTCATCAACTGTCGGATACTTATGCTTCCAGCCGGCCGCAGCCGCGGCTACCTGCCCAGTGAGTTGGTGAGCCGCTCCATGCGAGCCAGCGAGGCGGAGGTGGCGGTGCCGGTGGTGCCAGCCGCGCCGCCCGCCGCCTGCGGCACACTCAGCACCGTCAGCCGACCCTGCGACTGGTGGTGCAGCAGCGCCGGGTTCGGGATCTTGCGCACGCTGGCACTGGCGGCCGGCCGGCCCCGCGGCGAGTCCGCCGCCACCTGCTGCTGCTGCTGCTGCTTGTGGAACTGCTGCGTCTGCGCCAGCGAGATGAGGTTGCCGAGCGCCGACGGCTGGACTGGCGAGGGTGACTTCTGGCCGCCGCCGGCGGTGGGTGCCGCCGCCTCGCCCTGCCGCTGACTCTGGATCTTGCGGAGGGCCAGGCTCTCGGCGATGGCCAGCAGCTTGGGAGAGTTGGGCGGCCGGGCGCCGGGCGGGCCGGCCGGTGGGGGCCGCTGCCGCGGCGCCGTCGGTGAGCGCACCTTCTCGATGGTGACGCTGCTGCCGGCGCGGTCGCCGCACACCGGCGGACTGTGAAGTGCAACGCGGGGCGCCGGGCTGCCGAGCAGCGACGCCGCAGCAGTGGCCGGAGCCGCTGGCTGGGAGGCGGGCGGCGCCGGCTCGGCCCGGGGCGAGGCCACCGACCGGCCGCCGGCCGAGCCGGGGCCCGCGCCAGCCGCCGCCCCCGGCGCACGCCACGACGATCGCGACGTGTTCGGGATCTTGGTAATGGTGATCTCGTTGGTGACCAGGTTCTGGATGACCCTGCGCGCTGTTCAGGCGGTGTTTTGACCGCCTTAGCCGGCGCCGGCTTCAGAGAGACCGGCTTGAGCCGCTTGGCCGCAGTGACCTGGGCCGGGCCCGGGGCCGACACGCGGGTCAGCAGAGACGACGTGTCGGCCGGCAGTCGCCACGAGCCGTTGGGCTGCGACACGGCTGACTGTGTGACCATCTGCAGGAAGCGGTCCAGCTGGCCCATCATCAGCGGGATGGCGCCGGCGCCGGCGCCGATCGGACGCAGGCCTGGCAGCGGCGCCAGGCTGCGGCGCGGTGCTGGCACGGCCGAGGACGCGCCGCTCGCCGCCGACGGCCGCGGCGCCGGGACCGAGCGCGGATTGCCAGCCGGCGGCCGCGGCCGCGGTGGCGCCCCGGCCATACCAGCCGGGCTTGACCGGGCGACGCTCGGGCTCGACGCGGACCACGGGTCGTCCGATGACGGCAGTGGCTTCGCTGACGCCTGAAGCCGTCCGGAGATCCCCCTCTTGGTCGCGCTGTCGTCACTGGCTGCTGGAGCGTTGCTTTGCAGCAACGGGCACAGCCTGGCTTTCTTCAGATCCGTCTTGCCCACCTTCTGCTGCGGCTTGAAAGGCGTGATCTTCAGGCGCACGGCCGTCTCCTCTTCGGCTTCAGCGTCGAAAGTATAGATATCCATCGCGCAGTCTGCACCATCTCTCCTGGCTTCGCCGTGTCCCAACATCTCACTGCGGGTGTGTTTGACGTCCTGCCCCAGTTTTCCCACCTCCTGCTTCACCTTCCTCCCAGGAGCAGACCCCGTAGTTGAGCCGGAGCTGGTAACAACCCCACTCCTCGCCTTGGACGTGCTTGGTGTGGACCCATCTGTCGCAGTCCGTGGACTGGGAACGATGGAATTGACAGGTGATGGAGCGCTTGAAACACCACCGTTGGACACAACGACGTCTCCATTGGTACCGGCCAAGACGTGGGGACTTCCTTCGCTCAACGAAACCGGTGGGTTCGAGGCGGCTGCCGCGAGCACTAAAGGAGAGCAGGCCGCCGCTCCACAGGAAGAGGCAGGTGCGCTTGGAGTACCTCCGTTCGAGGTCGCCAGAGGCCCCGAAGCACACTGGTTCGACGCAGCACTGGAGCTTACCGCGCATGTGGTGCTCAGCGTCCCATCCTGTCCCGCGCTTGGCTCCTTCGGCATTGGACTGCACTGCCCCGGCTCACCACTGCTGAACACGTGTCTGAATCTCTCGGCGAGACCGTCGGACGACGTTGTGGTCCGACTGCCATTGAGGACATCGCCAGACTTTGTGCCTTTTTGATTCACCGAAACACGGGATTGCTCGCCGGCGCCGTTTTTCCTCCTCCTGTTCTTCGCACCACCTAATTTGGTACCACCTCTTTTCATCAACGCATGGGCATTTTGGCCGCTGTTGTTCGTGCCGATCTCGGGTCTTCTTCCACCCTGCCTCACTCCACTCGTCTTCAGCAAAGCCCGGCGGTCCCAACCATTTGCTGCTCTCCCGCTGCCGGCCATGGCATCCCCCTGTGTAGTGACCTCTCCGTTAAACGGAATGTGGGGCTTCTCGCCATTGGCTGTCGCCTCGATCTCAGACTTTGCACCGCGCATCTTCATCACGTCATCGGCCTCCACGGGTGCCGCCTCAGACCTGCCTCTGGAGTCGGACGGACAGACTGGTGCCGCATCAGACCTGCCTCTGGAGTCGGACGGACAGACCGGTGCCGCCTCAGACCTGCCTCTGGAGTCGGACGGACAGACCGGTGCCGCCTCAGACCTGCCTCCGGAGTCGGACGGACAGACCGGTGCCGCCTCAGACCTGCCTCTGGAGTCGGACGGACAGACCGGTGCCGCCTCAGACCTGCCTCTGGAGTCGGACGGACAAACTGGTGCCGCCTCAGACCTGCCTCTGGAGTCGGACGGACAGATCGGTGCCGCCTCAGACCTGCCTCTGGAGTCGGATGGACAAACTGGTGCCGCCTCAGACCTGCCTCTGGAGTCGGACGGACAAACTGGTGCCGCCTCAGACCTGCCTCTGGAGTCGGACGGACAGACCGGTGCCGCCTCAGACCTGCCTCTGGGGTCGGACGGACAGATCGGTGCCGCCTCAGACCTGCCTCTGGAGTCGGACGGACTGACCGGTGACGCATCACCCCCCTCCAACACGTCACAGGACGTGGCCGCACCAGACGTCACACTAGGCAAGCGCAATGCGCGCTTCGTTACAGACACGGTATCATGCAAGTGCACGTCTGCACTGTTCCGGGAGCCTGCCGCCTGTTCATCGGAGGCGTCACAGTTAACAGCGTGCTTGCCAGTACCGCTCAGCGACACAGCCGGGGTCCTCGAAGCGCTGTCCCTCGGGCCCACACTGCGCCTGGCGATGAAGCTAAGCGACAGTCCTGTGATGTGGGGGATGCGGATGCCGGTGTCCGCGCAGCGCTCGTCGCCGCCCACATCTGGTCTAACGGAGAGGCTGATGCCGCCGTCTTCTGAGGCAGAGCCGCTCGCACCGTCACCATTCTGTCCAACAGCTGAACCTTTGCCGGCCCGTTCCAAGCTGTCTGCTGGCGTTGCAGCGGTCTCTGTGACTTCCGAGTCGCCAGCCTGCAGCGACAGAGGCGCCATGGCCGCCGCCGGGGCCGCAGACAGCCCCGTCAGACGGTCCGCCGCCGCTCTCGGCACCCGGCCGCCGCCGTCCGGCGCGGGCGCGTGCTCCGTGTCCCGCCGCGCCTCCGCCGGACCGGTCTGCGGCGCCCGCCCGCCGCCGCAGTCAGTGGGCCCCACCGCAGCCAACGAGGCCTGCTCCTCTGCCGCACGCCGCGCCGACGCTTCCGGCCGCCCGTTTTTCCGGCGCTTGGGCGGCGGCGGCGCAGCGGCCGGCGCGGCCCGCTTCCTCGTCCAGCGGTAGAAAAACGTCATCGGGCCCGTCTGAAAGTCAAACAAACAAGTCGGCATTCCAGGCCCGGCGGCCGGCGCGATCGGCCCAGCCGTGCCACTTATCAGCACCGGCTGCTGCATACCTCGGCCGCTCTCCGGCCAGCGAAGCGATGGGGAGCAGACGACACGGTCGAGGATGGGGAGCAGATTACACCGTCACGGAAGGGGAGGAAATAGCACGGCAAGGGATGGGGACGAGACGACAGGGCGGATGGATCGGAGGAGAGAAGACAGCGGAAAGATGGGTTGGAAGGACGCGAAGGGGACAGGATGGGCGCGCAAAGAAAGGAGACAACACAGTGGATGGAAGGAAGGAGAGAGACGGAGAAAAACATGGAGAGAGGATGGAGGGAGGGAGGGAGGGGGAAAAGGAGAGGGGAGGAAGAGAAAAAGGGAGGGAGGGAGGGAGGGAGATGGTGGGGAGCGATGACAGGGAAGGGAAAGAGGGAGGGAGGGGGACGAAGAGAGGGGGAGAGAAAGATGGAGAAAGGAGGGAGAGAGGGAGAGCGGGGATGAGGGAGAGAGGGCGTCAGAGAGAGACCCGAAAGTGGGAAATGCATAAACTAACCCAATTTAAATGTAGATCATGCTTAGAGGACAGAGAAAAATGCAACAGGGGAATAGGACAAACGGTAAGAGTCATTCTATCTCGTTCTGTGTCTCGAATTTGCGGTGTTTTACAAAGGCTCAGTCACTGTTGATCTGGCAGCTTGCCAGGCAAGACCTGACTGAGTTCTGATCTGGTGGGATTCTGAGCTGTTACGATTCCGACGGATTAGAATTCTGATCTGCGAGGATTCTGATCTGTACGCGGTATTCTGCGTCAGTGACTTACCCGTTCCCAGCTGTACATGCAGGCCACGTCCAGGATCATGAGTTCATCCCGTAGAACATCCCCGCCGTATAAGATGTCCAGCTGACGAAGCGTCGGTCAGTTGGTAAGGCGTCAAACGCACGGGACACATTGGTGAATCACGGACATCCTGTACGCTTTAAATGGGTATTCAAATGCAGCCGCACCACTTTTTGAGACACATTGTTAATCAGCCTATTTGCTGCACTAATCAAAATAATTGCAGTTGGAAAAGAGGTCAAGCGCGTAAACGCCCGTCTGGACCAGCACGATCTGACGAGGCCAAGACAGCCTTTCGGTCGGTGCGGTCGAGAGGACAGCGACGCCCTCTGGTCTGGTGTGGCCAGGGCGCGCCCAGTGACACCCCTCTGGGCTGGTGTGGCCAGCCCGTGCCCCGCACCAGGTCTCGGTGACACTCACCTGGGCTGGTGTGGCCAGGCCGCGTCCAGTGACACCCTTCTGGGCTGATGTGGCCAGGCCGTGCCCCGCACCAAGCCCCGGTGACACCCACCTGGGCTGATGTGGCCAGGCCGTGCTTCATGGTCAGCAGCTTCCGCAGGTGACCCACGCTGAGGCTGGCCGGCGCTTGGAAGAACCGTTTTGGAGGCAGTGCGGTCTCCTCGCCACCATGGCTGAAGTGGAGATAGAACGGTGGTTGGGTTGTTCCCAAAGACGTAGAGCATGTATCACAAATGGTCCAGGTCACGTGAGTTGATAGCACAACAGAAATTCGGATCGCGGACTTGCACATCCACATGCATGAATGAAAGTGTTTCACATTGGTGTAGTTTGTGATTTCGTTGCGGTTCCATAGCTTGTATGAGCGCTGTATGACCCAGAATCCGGTACGTTTTAAAGCCCAAGTTGCAAAAGGCATTATCACCACAGGCTGTAAAAGTGATACTGAACCTGACAGGTGAACTACTGTATGCCGAACGCCACCCTTATTATTCAAGCAAGCAAACCGGTTGCGGAAAGCCGCGCGCATGGACGAAAGACGGCACTGCTGATCCTGAGATCCCTGGCGAGTACGGTTATACCGCTGCGGTTACCAGCACCTCGGCATCACCACTTCGGAAATTCCCACTTTGGCTTCCGGGTTCCGAGGTGATGCCTGTGGCCGTAACCATGCAATCTCCACCACTGTACTTATCCAAACGTCATTATGATTACGCTCGCCGTTCTCCCCTGCAAGACTGCAATTATCTGATCAATAAAGGCACGACAACTGATCAATCACCGCGCCCAATTACGTTTGCAACGCTACCCGCCCGTGATGAGCGGCGCCTCCCCGCAACGGGAGGTGACGCCAGCCGACTGGCACGTGCCGTAAGCAGCCGCGGCCACCTTCGCTGCAGGAGAAACTGTGCCAGACCGCTCGCCTGCATGTTGATAATGGAGTCGGCACGACATCACGCGGCTCCGGGGCGCCGCCGTCAGCTGTCGGCGGCACTGCCGGCTGCCGCAGCCGCGCCGCCGCGCGGGCGCTGACGCCGGCGCGCCGCACGACCTGCAGCGCCACTGACTCGGCAAAATAATCCGTATTAATATGGGCATGCATTTGCCGGGCATTGATTTACGGCTGGTCGGCGACGGCGCCTGCAAAAACATCTCTGTTGTGGCGCTGGCCAGACGACGCCTCTTTGTTGCAAAGCCGCCTTGTTCGCCGCCGCCCCACCGTTTACGAGCGAGGCGCCCCCGACCGGACAGCGCGGCCGGCGCCGCCGACGTCTCGCCCCAGGCCCGGCCGTTATCGACGCCGGTCAGCGGGACTGATGGCCTCGACGGGCTCCCCGGAGGCGGACGAGCCCCGGCGTATGGCGCAGCGCTCCACTGGGCAACAGACGGACCATTGGGCAGGCCAAAGGTGGATGGGCGGACACGAGCTTTGGCTGGAGCTGACCTTTTCCATCGATTGGGCGTCAAAGCCACGAAACTTAATTGATGAGGGTTGATTAATGGTGGGCAGGGTTCCGGCAAGCTGCATGGGTGCAGTTTCAGGTGGGGGTCCATTTTTCTCTCAACTAGGAGAAAAATAGGCCACATTGGGGAAGAAGCCTACCCTTTGGCGTACTTTGGGGCTGGGTTTCGCTATTCCTCCCTGTTCTCCTCCCCCCACGCATCTTCCTGACTCCGTTCTGGCGTGTCATGGCCGGGACAGTTCTCAGCCGCGGTGCCTCGCAGTCGCGTGATGCCAGGGACGGGTCGCCAGGAGCGGGCCAGGGCACGCTCCCCTCAGTAACCAGCTATACTTAACTCCGATAACTTAAGCGGAATCGTCCCTCAGCCTGCCACACGGAGGTGTACTTCAGCGCACGCGACGAACAAGAGGTGGGATCCAGAAAAAACTGCATAGGTAACTAGTTTTGTTGGTTGGGCACTGACCTACCCGGGCTTCACATATGCGAACGAATGCGGAAAGGAGTGCGCGCTTTGAGCTCGACGTTCGTTTCTTCTTAAAGTATCATCATCTGATCACAACAGGGTTACAGTTGATGACTAATTTCACCTCAAAATGGCCGCTCCCACAAGCTGGATATGCAATCATCCGTCCGAAGGTCCGGAGCAAATGGTCGATGCTCATTTAACGTGTAGCTGCTGTTGTTCAGGCCTCGGCTAATCCTGGCCTAGACAGCCGCATATGTGCATCTTGCATATGTGAATCCTGCATATGTGCAACACACAGGCGAAGTGGGCCGGCGCAAAGCACACTTCATGCAAAATGGATGACGCTCGAGCTCGATTCATGAACAGTCCCGACGATCGCAACCAGCACATTTGAAGAATGTGTACAGTCCAGGACTTACGTTCCGGACTAACGGGCGGAACGAATCGGGATCAGGGAACAATCTAATCAACATCGTGCTCTTGAACCGAATGTTTCACATTTGAAAGTATAGAAGAACGCAGCAGATATGATGAAACAAGCTCACCTGTAACTATTGATATGCTTTTAAGTGGAAAAGTCTGCTCCTGACAGTACAATTTTCCGTTTAGCAAATATGCTACTAGATGCGTCATGGTTTGATGACGTCCTCGCGCCTTCCATAACATTGATTGAGAGCCAGTTGACGGCCGTTATGTCAGGGAATTGCGCTCATGAATGCCAGATATGAACGCCTCGACAATTATAACTGTATTGGCCTAGATCAGCGCATAGCTTATGGAATGACAGCATTTGAATGGCGTAGCTATGACGTCATGAATGCCAAGGTAACTTTTTTTCTTTTTTTCATTCAACTTTTTTCAAATCGACTCGTTTATGCTGCATTCGCTGTGGGTTTGGAGCATTCCCAGATGCGAACATACGCATCATAACAGAGGATTGAGCGGCGAATGCTGCCATGCGCGTTGCAATTCTCTGCTTATACCATTTTGCCGTGCCTCCACTTTTAAGGCTTTGCACTAACCAGTGGCTCATATACAGCTTGCATACGTGGTTTAGAACACACCACAAACGCAACACGAAAACGAAAAAGGGTAAAGAAGGCTTGAATATTTGGTGTACTTGAAGCAAAAGCAAAATGTTTAAGTCCGCCCTAAGTGTAGCGCTCCTGATCGCTTTACCGGTGTTTTTGACAACATTGTCTTCAAAAGATATCTAGCCTGCCGTCTTTTGTTTGTGACATCACTCTTTAAAGTCTGTTTGATGGATCCCAGACTTTCGTGGGAAATCAGTCTCATCTCATGCATTTCAGGCGAAATCCTCCGCATCAAAATGTGGTTCACAAAAATGTTTCTAGTTCCTAGCATATGAGGAATTTTTATTAAAATTGTAAGCATAGCAAAAAAAAACTGCACAGTAGCCTCTTTTGAAATGAGCCTCTATCCCCAACAGCCCAGAACGTAGCCCGACTTGGGCCAAATTCTGGATCCATCACTGACTGTGCGCCGCTGCGCTACAGACAGGATGCTTATGAATTACATGCTGGCAGAGCATGACCCCCTCCTTCCCCGCCCCAATCGTTTGGGAACAAGAGTGAGTACGCTCACCACGGAAACTGCTGTGGGGGGAGCGAAAGAGTACGTTCTCCTTAGCAGACCGCGGGTTGGCAACAAGGGCCAGTCTTATGTGGCACGGGCACATGAGCCAAATCCGACAGGCGGGAACTGGAGCCCTGGCACGACAATAGGGGGAGGGGGAGCAGGGTCCCGAGACAACGACAGGCGGGGAGCTGACGCCTCGACACCAGCGGCAGGCGGGGAGCAGGGTCCCGATGTCATGACAGGCAGGGAGTCGGCGCTCCGACACCGTGACAGGCGGGGAGCCGGCGCCCCGATACCGTGACAGACGGAAAGCAGGAGCCCCGACAACGTGACAGGCAGGGAGCCGGTGCCACGATATCGTGACAGGCTGGGGCTGGCCCTCCGACACGGTGACAGGCAGGGGGCTGGTGCTCTGGCACTGTGTCAGGCAGGGAGCCGGCACTCCAACACTGTAACAGGCAGGGAGCCGGCGCTCCAAAACCGTGACAGGCGGGAAGCTGGCGCTTCGACACAGTGACGGGAGGGGATCTGGCGTTCCGACACCGCGACAGGCGGGGAGCTGGCGCCCCGACACGCCTGATCTGGCGGTCGCTCGGTGGCGCTGGCCGGGCCCCTCCGCGCGCGCGCGCCCCATCGGCAGACGGGGCCGCGCTGCTCGGTCGCGCCGGCGACCGCGCCGGCCCCCCAGCGCGGGCCGGCGGAGGCGGGAAGGTGCGGCAGCTGCACCGGTAAACGTGCCGGCCGCCGCCCGGCCGGCACCGGAAGATTAGGATAATGGCCGACTGCGGCCGGGCTGGCGCACCAGGGCTGGGCCCGGGGGAGGCCGGCGGCGCCAGCGGTGAAGCTGCCGGGGCGGGCCGCTGCCGGGCCCAGCCGCCCGCCAACGGCACGAGAGCTCCGCCAGGGCTCAGCTGGCCGGTTACACAATATGGGGTTCCAGTGGTCATCTGGTGCGTGCCCTGACATCCGGCAAGGAAAGGTCGCGGGGTAACGCGATTATATCGCTTTGCTGTTTTTCTTTGAAACGCATTCATTTATGCGCCGAAGTCGACAAAAAGCATTTGGACACCACTAAAGCAAAGTGCTGTTTGCAACCGAAGGACAACTCAGCACCTATTGCAACTGCCCAACATGAAACGCGGTTTGATCACTTGGAATGTATTCATCGAACCTGCCAATTAGTTCAGATTAGCGACGCTTCTTATCACATGCGCAAACCAGGCTGATCTAAGTCGGGACACATGGCTTTTCAAAGGAGATTTTCATCCAATGACCTCAAAGTGGTGTTTATCGCAATGCACGACTTCTCGCCCCAACCAAACTCAGCATCAAGACGCATCATGAGGTACCGACCGATGCGTGTGGGGTTGGCGTCGTCGCCTTTGCGTGCCGGCGTCCCCACCGTCACCCTCTTCTCCTTTTACGAGCCATTGCTAACATGCTGTTTATGGCATACTAGCCGAGGTTCGCCAAACAACCCGACCAACCGGGACTTCCCAGAGTACACATCGGCGCGAAAATTGCCCGCGCAAACAAGGTCGCTGGCCCCCCCCCCCCTCTCTCTCTCCCTCCCACAACTCTTTCTCTCTTTCGGATCTGGGCTCCGAGTGCAAACAAGAGAGGCTGCAGGCAAAAGAACGTTTAATTGAACTGGGGAATGTTATGGCTCGTACGACAGCTATTCGCAGGACAAAACTTCCTTAGGTTCGTTACGATAAGGTACGTAGAATATCAATTTTGTAACAAAAAGTTATTAAGGTTAAAAAGCTCGCAAAGAATAATGCTCGCAGGGTAAATTGTTCGTCGGCAATGGTTCGAAACGAGTGTGATCATATGCACAAAAGTTCGTGCAGAAAAAAATTCGTACGCAAATGTGTGTACGCAAATATTCGTCGTGGATAAAGTCTGTATGACAAAAGCACGCAAGCCAATATTCGTTTCCAGATGTAGAGTGTAAGTTTCCAATTGTTCCCATGGATGAAGCTCGTTTGACAAAAAACGCACATCAAATATCCCATGTACATGTGCACTGCAGGTTCGAAGGCAGATTCCCATTATTGGTGCCGGGAGTCGGAGTGTCACTGCGGGGCAGCAATGCACAATGGCCTTGAGCTGGAAGGAACGGGTAAAAAACCTCATCCTATCGACGACTCCACCCGACCCCTTCTGAGCGCGCCACTGACGTCAGCTGGCGGCTGTGGCCAGAGGCAGCTGTTCTTCCCTATCACCCCACCCTCACCCTTAGACGACTCCACCCGACCCCTCCTGAGTGCGCCACTGACGTCAGCTGGCGGCTGTGGCCAGAGGCAGCTCGACTGCAGAACACCATGGGCGGAGACGCAAGTAACACCCGGTACACGATTGCCTGTATCAAGTAACCCAAAGCCCACAGAGAAAGATGCCCACGCTGCCTCCGCTTCTGTTCACCCGCTTTCACCGGGACCTTGTACCGACCCAGCACTGCCCGAGGTTATCACTATCAAACTGTATGCTGGATAGCGCTAGAAATTACACCATCGAGCGCACGCCCAAGATCATACCACGCGGAACAACTTTCAGCAAAATCTGAGCGCTGGCGGTGTGTCATTTGGTAATCCAAACATTCTGAACATTCCTCATGGGAGTTATTGTCGGTACAAAGCTGTTGTTATGTGATCAATGCTTATGAGCTTTTGCGAACGTACTTTTGTGGGGCAAGCTGTATTCGTCAAGTTTGCCTAGCTTGCCCAGCTAGCCTACGTACAATTGCTTCCAAACATTCCAGTACGTACTTCATTCATGCGAACTTCTCCATACAAACTTCTGTCAATACGAATATTTTTAAAACGTTATTTGTACCGTACGGAGACTTGCTTATAACCCGTGGCACACGGACTTTTGGGTACGTACTTCTGCCACACGAACTCGATATACTACCAGCGTTTGCTTACGATAATTGCTCACGTACTTAAGCATACGCAATATTTCCAAACGACCGTTTGGCCAGTGATGATGATTGGGGTTTCAGGGCAAGCCGACTTCTGAGGTCATTTTGCGCCCACCGTTTGTTTTTAAACCAGGCAAAAACATGGGTAGTGCTAAATTAGCTGAGTTCGTAACAAATGTCGCCCGCACAGAAGCGCCGTCGACGCCGTCACGTGACCAGATCCGGTCACAGCTGCGCGGGGCACGAGCGTACCTCGGACCACGTGGGGGAGGGGGCAGGTGCGCACTCCTCATTAGAGGCACGACGGGCAGGAGATTAAACGAACATTATCACTTTATTCAAAATAAAAAAACGGTCTGAGTGTAGGCAGCCTGCTAGCCATCCAAAGCGACATCGCTTAATGCCTCACACTTGCCAGCACGTGTCCAACTTGCGCAGAGTACCACGCGCTGGATCAGACTCGCTTCCCACTGAAGGAGAGCTGAGGACGCTACGTGTTATACAAACTCCTACAGCCGGCTCCAAACAGCTGACAAACGTTCAAAACTACAGCCGACATCGCCGAGCATACAGCTGGTCGACTGTTCCGGAGTGGCACGTGATCCCTGGCCGGGCGGCTTACACGCAGTCAGTGCGCCGACCGAAATACACCCCGGCGACCACCCAGGGATTGAGCGCGCCTCTCCCGGTGCCTAATGAACGCGTCATGTTGTCGTCATCACGATAATTAGCTGGCGCGGCCGTGCACGGGTCGGTTCGGTCTGTCGGCGGCGGACCGAGACAGGGGTGCGTGCCCCAGCCGGCCGAGACAGCGGTACCAGCTGGTGACCGACTCCCGCACCCGGTCCATACCTGCGTCCACACCGCCGGCGCCCGATCCATACCGCCGACGGTGCGGTCCGCACCGCCGACGGTGCGGTCCACACCGCCGACGTCCCGGCGGACGATCGGGCAACTCCGGGGGAGGGGAAGGGGAAGCGATGGAGGAGCTACGCTTATCACAACCCGGTCGTGCCTCCCTCGTACCCAAAGGGCCGTAGGGAACGAAGCCTGGCTCCTGACACCTGGATCCTGACCCCCTGGCTCCTGACACACAGCTCCTGACGCCTGGCTCCTGACGCCTGGCTCCTGACGTCTGGCTCCTGACGCTTGAGCGACGGCTGACGAGTAATTTCGTGGTCGGGGAGTTAGACGCAATTTGTGAGCGGAGCCATTCACCGGAAATACAGGGGACCGAGGGAAGACGTAGCTATGGGCAAGGAGGCGTGCGGCAAGAAGGTTGGGAGATGACGCTCTGGTGTGGACGCACCTGTAGTACTCGAGGCTGAAGCTGATGGGGTCGGCGAGCGTGCACACAAACTGCTGGGAACTGACGTCACCACGCCTCTCCGGCGACAGGCTGCGATCTGCCGAAACGTCAAAACAAAACGTCACTTGCACGAGTCAGTTTCAAGACGTTTCACTGATAGTAAAGAAGTGACGTTTTTTGAGAACATCCTGCATAAAGCACTCCGCTCACGGGCAATTCACTTTACACAAAAACGATTATTTGGGCTTTTCTGTTGAGGCTCAACTACTGAGGTCACGACAAGAAAATTCTGCAGTTTATTTTGGAAATAAAGTGATCAACATTAGCCTACCATAAAACCCTGACCAAAATAGCATTAACCAACGACAAATTCGTTAACACCAACTGTGCCCGTGCAGCTTGGACACACGCACATACCAGGCGACATGACAATCGTGATGCCCTGTGAGACTTGACGTCACTTGCAAGAGAGTGAGCTTACATGGTCTACAGCCTGCGCCGAAAGCACTGCAATCCGTCCCGCTGCCGCCGTTGAGAAACCCGACACTGTCGATTATTTCTGATAGGCTGTCCCGCTGCCCGAAGGGGAAGACTGTCATGTCACCAGTAAGGAAATGCAAGAGCCTTCCATTCACGCCTTCCCCCGGGCCGCAGCCGAATCCCGACCGCATTATCTATGGCGGATAATTTGGCGGCCAGCATTGTACCGACAGTCGGGCGTCGAAGCCTGGGGTTTGCCCGGATATCCGGTGGCGCGGCGCCTTTTGTGCGCGCGGCCGCGGGAGCGGACCGGCCATGACGCACCTCTCCGCGGGTGGCGCCCGTAGAACTCTCTCCGCCGCTGCATCTCGGCGTTGAAGAGACGCGGCACCAGTTTGTACACCACAGACTGCAGGGTCTGGTCAGGCCTGTGGACGGCACAGTTACAGATACTCAGATAGGAGAACACGGAGAGACGGAAGCGGGGGTCAGGCCAGGGCCGGGACAGAGACAGACACTCAGGTAGGAGGTCACGGAGAGAGGTAGGCAGGGGTCAGACCTGCGGACGGAACAGAGACAGACACTCAGATAGGAGGTCACGGAGAGAGGGCAGCCGGGGTCAAGCCAGAGCCGGGACAGAGGCAGACACTCAGGTAGGAGGTCACAGAGAGCGAGGGGAGCGGGGTCAAGCCAAAGTTGCGGCGCCACACGAGCAAACAGCCAAGCCCCGGTCCATCCTCGAGCATATAACAAATATTTCAGAAAAAGATGCGCCAGCAGTACCTTACGATTTTCGTCAAGACTGGGGGCGTTTACATTTGTATTACCTCACAACGCTTTCGTATGATTTGGTTCCGTATGGTCTCTGGGATGTCTTGTCTCACTGGGGAGAGCCAAGACATCCCAGAGATGCGAAACTCCACCCATTTTAACAGGGTTATTTGCCCCGGGTGCGCCGTCATTGGACGCACAATGGAGGCGATTCCAATCTGTAGCAAGTCAACGCTGCGGCACTGCTCGAGCACTGCCAGGCGACCCATTCGCGCGGCATTCCATTAGGAGCCTCCACTCGACGCATACAAAAGTGGAGCACTCAATACATCCCTTCATCAGTGGGGAGAGAGAATCAATGGAACGAATAACGCTGTGTGAATGCAATGAATTGGAACTAATGGTACGTGGTGCGTCTATGCAGATGTGAACAATTCAGGGCCACCTGATGAACGGGGCAGACTGGACCGTCACTGCACGGGCGCTCCCAGTCAGCACGGACATGCTCGCTGCAATAAGAACTGATACAGATTGCCCACAGCTGTATGGCGTATACATGCACAACCTGCTACATATAACGTTTCACTTTCCATTCATAATGCCCTGAGGTCGTCACTGCCGTCAGCACGAAGCGTTTATGTACCACGCAGTAAGTAAATTACCGACAACCAGCTCCGGAGCGTTTCAGCAGGTCCCCAGGAGCAGATGGAGGACACGTTTTAACGTTGTTCTCTTCACGAATGTGACGGGGAGCTCAATTTAGGCACGTCGCGAAATTGGTGCTCAGTCCGTCCCTAGCTCTTGCACCTACGCATCCCCAACTATATCAAACCTCGCTGCTCATCACCTACGGGACAGCGACACCTCATCCGTCCGGACCGTCATCCTCTGCACGAGGTGGCTCCACCAGCGATCGATGCCTCATTCTCCGGACGGCCCTGTTGAATGGCATTCCTCCGTTGACGGGATTTGTAACATCGGGCTGGCATGATCCCCGGCTGTGCTTGCGAGACCGTGAAACGTACGGGGCGGCACTCGGGACTCGGTGGTCACGGCACGCCGCAGCAGCCAATGGCCGCCCCTGACCGGGCCCGCTCCGCCGCCGCCCGGCGTCAGCGGCGCCGCCAGCTGACGCTGGGCGGCGGACAGGGAAGGGGCTGGCTCCGCTGGGGGCGCTGACACGGGGCGGCCGCGGTCGTAGCCGGTTCACGCTATCACCCGCCAGATCCGCCAAAAGCCGGTGAGCCTGCCGGTCGCAGACGGCAGGGCCAGGTCTGCATGCGCGGCGTCCCGGCTGCAGCCGCGCGCCCACCACGCGCCGCTGATGACGCGTGGCGGGCAAAAAAATCAGCTTGTTGATCGCACCCGGCGCGGTCCATCCGGTCTCTGCAGCCTCAGCTAGCAATGGCGTGTCACAGGCAGCTACGCAGAGGCACGACAGCACTTCACTGTACATTATGGGCGATCAGCTGCGGAGGACTACAGACTACCTGTTTGCATGGTAGTGTCGCGGAAGACATGACGGAGTCGCGGAAGACATGACGGAGTCGCGGAAGACGTGACGGAGTCGCGGAAGACGTGACAAAGTCGCGGCAGACATGACGGAGTCGCGGAAGACGTGACGGAGTCGTGGAAGACATGACGGAGTCGCGGAAGACGTCACAGGGTCACGGTAAATTATGTTACGCTTTTTTGTAATTTTCAACCCTGCCTCTCTCCGTCCATAGTTTCGCACTTATTACACTGGATAAAACTCACTACCCCTGTTACACAGCGGTAAGCGCAACGCCCTTAAAAACAGCGTGCACTTGGTCCCTAACTGAGCTGAAGATGTTAAACAAATAAAGGGCGAGTTCCGGTCATTAGGGGAAGCCAACGACATCCGACTTTGAGGTCTTAAGTTACATTTTAAGACATCAGCATGGTTTGCATGTTCAGCGCATCGGATACCTCCGGCCTAGGCAACTCAAACGGCGCATCAACACAGCCCGCAGTCATCATAGTCGCGAGGTTCGCCTCATGCGGCTTATTCATCGCCGACGGGGCGCGCTCGGTCGGACGGCGCACGATCACCGCCCGACAGGCCGTCAGAAGCGGGGCTGCCGGCCCCGGTTAAGTTCGCTGATGAAATGCACGAGCGATATGGTGCCGGGTGGCGCGGCACGGGGTGGGAACCCCACTGTCTTCACGATCAGTGATGTCATGGGACATCTGAGGCGACGCTGATGACTGGGGACGTCCTTGATTTAGAGCGTGTGGGCGGCGATGTTCATTGTGACACGCGTGCCGGGGTTGTCAGCTGGTGCGCGATCGCAGGCGCATGTTAGATGCCCGAGGGCGACGGCTGGCGCGGTCAAACGCACTGAAAACACGAGATGTCACTGGCTCGCTTCCAATCTGGGATCAGCAAAGGACTTAATGGAATGCCCAACGAAGGAACTTGCCGGATATGGTGCAATGGCTCCGAGCCTAAATGTTTCAGGTGAACAAATGTTTGGTTCAAGCCGTTCTCGCGTTCGCACAGCCAGGTCTGAGCAGAAGTCGCAGATCCCGTACCAACCTTAATGCCGCCGTCAGACGAGCCTGGTTTATCTGCGTCTCGCATCTTGGACAGGAACATTTTTTTCTCACGTGCTTTATGATACAGGACTTGCAAACTGTGGACGAGAAACAATGGAATAAAAAGCCAACCGTTCAACGACCGCCCATGGTGATGTCAAGACAGTTGCTAAAGCTCCGAGAAGATCCGAGGCGTCGCCTTCGCTCAAACCATCTTAAAAAGCTCACCTTACGGCTACCAACTACGTCAAAGTGCCGTGACAGCCTTATCGTGACTTACACGAGTGGAGGCACTCCACCACGGTGAAGGCGTCCACGAAGTAGCCGTTGCAGAGGTAGCAGGTGAGCTCCGCGCCGAGTTCCCTGATCTTGAGCCCGCGGGCCCACTCCATTGGACTGGCCTCAGCTGCAAAACGGCCTAAAAACCCAGACCTGAAATAAAGTCATGGTAGGACGTCACGACTCGCTGCAGAATGTATGCCATGCTGCTTTATCCACCTGCCACACAGCTTGGCCAACACCAAACGTAGCACTGATCAAAAACATCATGGCTCATTAAAAAACTACATACACCGAAATGCTTTACAGCCTGTCATCACTCAGAGTCCTCTGTTGAAAAAGTAATTGCTCTGAATGGTTCCTTTTAAATAACATCTTCAAGGTTTGTTCTGCAAAACCTCAGCCGATGCACCAAAGGTTCTGGAAGTCGCGTTTTTTTTAGCTTTTAGTTCGGCAGAAATCTGCGTTGTACGGGAATTCTCAATTAAGTAAAACTTACCGGCCGCATCTTGCCATTTTCTGAACCATAGTCAAAATGCTCCCAAGATTCGCGTTGCCTTCAAGTATGTACATATTTTCCAGACGTCGAAGGGGCTAAAACAGATGCTTCACTGCTTCCTAGCTTTCGAACTCAATGGGAGCAACGCCGAAATCTTCATTTTGCCCCATTTTGCCCCAAATTGCGAATGGAAAGGGAACATTGCATTTCTCAAGCTTCCGGATGAAGCAGAGAGAAGAGACCCGACCGCTTCATGCCCAGATCACAAAGCGGCCCGGGTGTACATCCTCGGCCCGGTTTCAAGCTGCCAAAGACGACGAGGCCATGGAGATGCCGCATCATTCACTACCTCTTGCAGCGTCGCGGACAGCTTGCTGGCGCACCCACCGGCGGCTGAGCGGGCGGGCATGGCAGCTGTCAGGTCCGCCAGGTCTGGCCGGGCCTGCAGCCCTGCACGCTCCGCAGACGGCGCTGACTGACGGACTCCAGTCCGCTGACGCATTGCAGCGACTGTGCAGCTCACCCAGCGCTGGAAGCGCCGCTGGTGCTTATGTAGGCCGCCTAATAGTGCAATCATGACCGCTTGCCTCATTCATCTTTAAATTGCATATCGATCATCATACTTCGCTCTTGCATGATAGCAAAGCGTCTTGCTTCGACATGTATGCTGCTCGTGTGCATTTTACTTATTTGCGAACTTCTTAGTCTTTTACGTTTTCTTTCATAAAGAGCGTCTTTTGCTGCTACTATGAAAGCACCATGACCTGTAAGACCTGTACCCAGCGCGAAGCCACCGCGAGAAGTATTGTTGCCGCTAAAACATTCGAGTTTTTGTTGTGGAAGAGCTTGGTCAGTGCTAGTTCGAACGCGGCGCACATAGGATGTGTGTTTGTGTGTGCTTTTCGTTGTCTAGATAGTGTGTAAACGTTGAAATTCGGCAGCCCTGCTCCTACAAAATGGGAACTTGGCATGGAAGAATAGTTTAGTAAAATATCTCTTGAACTGGTTGGTTTTGTTTCGGTCGTAAATCTCGAAACCACAAAATCGATTCGAAGCATTCAAGACTCAAACCAAATATGCGCCAAATAACGACGAAACAAACACCAGCCTCGCCCTCTTAGCTCAGTGCTGGTCTGCACTTACACCACACGAGGAGTTTCAAGAGCGGGCCGCTGAAGCTACAAGCGGCATGGCCTACACGTGACCCCGTGCAAAAACGTCAACAAACACATAATGTTCATGTGTGCTACTGAGATATGAATTAAATATCTATGGCACATCTGGCTCATTCCCTAATCCATCCGCCGGTGACATCAGTGAGTCCAGAACGCGTCTTTTGGGATTCCGAAGAGTGAGCGGGACATTAGTATGGACTGGATGACCGAAGATATCAGCTCTCACTTCATTCACAGAAGATGAAAAGGTGACTCAACCAGTCAAATTTTGCCTTTGAGAACATCGTCTTGACCCAAATACACCTTTTGCACCATAACCATCGCGACTTCTCTCAACTCGTCCCCCTTCCCCTCCCCCTCCGCCCGCACATCTTCATCCACTAGAGCGTAAATGTTGGCACCATGCCAGGAACGGCACCACAGACGATTTCTGATACAGGGAAGCAGATCTGTGACATCTTGAGCGGAGCAGGATCCTCCTATCCCAAACCCAATCCACCCCTTCCTTGCATTTTGAGCAGTTTTCTTCAACATAATCTTTTAGCTACGCGATGCGCATTATTATCAAAACCTCCTCTAACCCCGTTGGGGCCTCCTTTTGGGTTGATGGGTCTTCCTGTGTGTTTAAGGGCCTCCCCTGCGTCTGATGCGTTTTGCTTTGGATCATTCGGGACTTACCGTTCATCCACAGTGCCCGATTTTAGCCATACGGGGCCTCCTACGGGATATGTATGTCTTGTCTTCTAAGCGCCGAATAACCCTTTTCCGGATGGTTAACCCCATTCCCGGCGATGGGACGGGTCCCCCCTCCCCAGATCTCGGGAACTATTGGGCTGTTCTGAATATCACACGGCGCTTGAATTCTCCCGACAATCTGCATTTCTCAAAAAGAAACTGTCGGTAGCTCATGTCAACAGCAAGGCAAAACCAACAAATTTGAAGGCAACTTTGACCGTACACAATTGTCACGTTTTACACCGATTTCGACGCAGCATATGCCTGATCGATGGTTACTATTTCCAGATTGATGTATTATGGCGATTGACACATCCTAGAGCGACATATTACGGCGATATTCTGAAATTCATGAGCACGTGTGGGAGGTGTGAAACGGGATACTGGCGGAAATAAATAGAACACGGCTTTTATCGAGTGTTATCAAAGCAGATGAGATACCGCGTTGCTTTCCTTAAAAAAACGAATATAAGTTAATAGTTTACATGGGCGGAGCCAGGGTACTTATTGAGGGGGTGAAAGGAGGGCGGTGAGTACTGGAAAGAAAAGACCAGTGTCGGCCACGATGCTGCTATGCGCTGCAAATGAGTTATGGTCCTTACATAGCACATATGGACATTCCATGGTAAAGCACGTGTTGGTGGTGCCCACGGCAACTGCGTCCTGCAGTCCCCCCCCCCCCTCCCCTCCCCCATGCGTCGTTCCTGGACTCGCCTCTGAAGTAGTAAGCCTTTTAGACGCAGTTTGCCACACATAATTGAGGGATGAACTGCAGCGAACCATTTGAGGCCTTCGTGTTCCAGACAATATAAGCCCCATTATTAAAACCCTCGGAGGCGTCTTTGCACAAAACAAAACAAGTCCATTTCACCAGCTTCAAGTGTGCATGGGTTTTTTTCTACAGTTTTCACTCATAGTATCGAAGTGCTGGCAAACGTTTGAGGCCGTGTCACTCTGCATTTTTTCGCAAAGCTTGAACACATTCTTGTTAACATGTACACCAATTGTTTCTGTAAATATCGGTTAAAGTGCAGACAAGCGCTGTTAAAGTGCGGACTTGTATCTAAACACCTGGGAGTATTCTCTTTAAGAATACAGTGGTGATCTGTAATGCAGTTAACGCAAGTCGGAAACGACCCATTTAAATCGCTGGAACCGTGTCTGCCATGCCATTTTTGTTATATTGTAATAACCGCTCTCTTCATGCAACTGCCTTATTCATCGGAGGTATCAGTTACCTCTGTGTGCAAAACAGTGCGTAAGATCCCGCAGACAACATCATTTTTGAATGCTTGTCAAATTTACTGGGGGTCCCTCCCAATATCGGGCCCTGGCAAGGGCAAATCCAGAGGGGGGGAGGGGACATGAGGCCTAAGGCCCCTCCTGAATCACACAACGGTGTAGTGTCCCTTTGGTACACCAAAATCTCATAGTTAAGGGGCACCGGAGCCTTCATTTTGGAGCACCATACCTTTTTAAATCACCAAATTTTAAGGGACCACAAAGAACCCAAAAACCTTCATTACCGAGAGACACGAAGCTCCAGGGCACTGCAATGCCCTTGCCTCCCACTTGACGAAATCCAGGATCGGCTCATTGGGCGAAGGGGTACCAAAACCTTCATTTTGGGGCGCCGCAGCATTCATTTCCAAGGGGCACCAAATGCAAGTGAGCCACTTAAACAGCTTCAAAACACTGATTTATCCATCCTCACCCTCATAGGGGGGGGGGGGGGGGGTAATGTGGCCCCAACCCCTAAGGCTTTCTGAGAACATCTCCCCGGCACGTCATGTAATCGCGTCCAAGCCCTCGGCAACTTACGGAGCATTCACTGCGCACGCTATCACATCAAAAACGCGTCTCTAGCCTCTCTGGTTTCCGGCAAGCGGAGGTTCTTTCCAGGAACACTAAACGGTGGTCCACGGCCGGCGCGGGCGCAACCGACGAACCAGCCGATCGCGTGCGGCAGACCGGTACCTTCACGTGAACGGGACTCTACGTAATGGGTATGAAGTGTACAGCTCAGAACACACCAAACTATGCGTCAATGTGCTCAGAAGTAAGCAAGAAACACTTCCGTGTAAGCTTCATGCTGTCATTTGACAAGGTGTCGCACACATTGGCATGTTGAGCTGCGATAGTGCGATGTTCCAGAAAAGCTGACCTTTGGCCTGACATGACGAGATCAACTATTGCACTAGCAACATGGCACTTATTACCAATCGCGAAATTTCGTCGAGACCAATCCAATGTTATTGCGAAATCTCATCGAGACCATTCCACTGAAGGCATCCATCGCATTCAGCTGGCCAGCCGCGCGCATGAAATCTGGCGCGCGCTCGCACCAGGAATCTGGCAACGAATAGAAGGCACTGGTGCCCTCCCTGCCCCCATCCTCACCACAGCACTATTATCTCCAGTGTTACCAAAAGGTCGGTCAGTGGCCAATGGTCTGTCTACAGTACGTTTCACACAAACGCCATTTTTGAAGATCGCGCTACCACCCCGCAGTCCATGCCTGTATATATGTACTGTGTTAGACGGGTGGAAGGCGTACAGCGGGCGGAGAAGCTTCGTTTTTGTTTAGGAAGGATCGCTTTCCCCCCAGCTAGGAAAAGATCGTGGGCCAAATACGAGGAGTGACCAGCTCTTGACGCATTTTGGAACAGGTCTGGTTCTTATTCTGCGAAGCCACCCAACTTGTTTTGCGAATCTACGCTCCATGTACATGTCTTCAGTCTACCTCCCCTTCAATCCGTTAGTGGCTCGCCTACATCCCTTCAAGCATATTCAAGACCAGGCCGATGCACCCAACCTGGCTGAGCATCCCCTGAATTTGAGCTGTCGTCGGCCGCCAGCCGCCCGCGCGACGCGCGCTTCGCGGGAGACGCTCGGCCGCCCCACGCCGCCGGCCGGCTGTTTTGATCCGAGGCGTGGTGACGTCACGCTGGCGCCGATCAGCTGATTGCAGAGCGTGAGGCCGCGTGGCTGCGGCTCATGGCAACCGGACGGCCGCGGTCGGCGGCGGCCGGGCCTCAGCCGGTCAGACACGAGCGCGCCCGTGACCGGCGCCGCCACCGATACCGACAGGAAACGAGGCCGCACATGTCAACAGGCTGCACTGCGCATGCGCAGCGCAGCCGGTCGACAGACGAAACTCGGCTGACGGTGCGACCGGGAACGGTGCCAGGCGGGCAGCGGATGTGACCCGGCGAGCGGGGCGGCATAGACGCGCAGACGCACACGCAGACTATCACCTTACCTGTCAACGGCTCATCTCCGGCGTGGTGCCGCTGCGCATGCGCACTTCTGCCACTCTGCACACCACGCGCGCACACACACACATAGGGGCGATAGCGGTGGGGACTGGACGGACGGGAGACGGCCGCGCTCACCGCCGCGTCCGCGCCAAGCCCGCGGCGGTCACGTGGTCACAAGGTCCCGGATGCTGCGCGTCCCCCACTGGAGGGCCATTTACACCCGACGTGGGGGAAGGGCAGGGCCGGGTGAGCAGCCACACAGGGACGGCGGCGGTCGCGCCGGACGGCCGAAAGAGAGAGAGAGAGAGAGAGGGAGAGAGCGGGAGCGGCCCGTTGCGCGCCGGCTGGGAGAGAGGAGCCGGGCGCGCGTCTCGAAGCGGGCCAGCGAGGCGGGGGACGTAAGGGAGAATGGTAGGCCCGCCCCCTGCCCACAGCACCCGGCGCGATTCATCATGGCTCACGCTCTGTTGGTGTCCGCCAAACATGTGTGCGATGAGACAGTGCCAAAAACGATGACCGAAAATCATGGCTGTCATCGATTGTGCCTCGATTCGCATGAGATGAGCGATTGCAGTACCGCCGGGTCGACTTTCGAATCTCGTACATCGAGCATTTTATCGATCAGATCGCGACAACCTGTTTGGAGTCTGCGAGGTACGACGCTAGCAATCGCGATATGAGCCCTTTCTTTTTGAGTGTGCGCGTGGAAACCACGATCCAGGTGTGCAGTTTTCGGTTCTCCGATGTAAACTACTTAACACCATATCGTTTCGTACAGCAGTTTACTAATGACTGTGGGGAGCGGCTTAATCTTTATGCTAAATGTTTATAACCCATTTTTAATGCAAACGGTCAGAAGTGCGGCGTGACTTTCATGCATACCAATTCCACGTTCTTCTGGACCGCTCCTGTTCTCTTCCCAACCCCTTTGAAAAGTTGTGAGCGTGGCTGCGCGTTGGCTCGCAGTCTAGCCCTTGTTCGTTATGGATGAATGTCCCGCGCAAGCGTGATTACCACAGCTTATTCAGACACAATGCAGCCTAGTCTACAGGGAACGGAAGGAGATAATCTGATTAGAGCCAATGTATGGATTTGGTGCATCGCCGGGAGCGCCGCAGATATGCTGACGCTTTACTATACCACAACACAGCGAGTGTGAACGGCACGCCGCGAGCGAGTCGCACCGATTTTATGCTAGACCGGTTTACACCTCTGGAACTGAAAAGTGTGTATGGCTACCTTGTTTTATTATCAGAACGTAAAAACAGCACACCGTATTGATTTCGGAAATTTTCAGAGAAAACACATATAAACAGCGTCAAACACCGCTAGTCGTGTTACTGATTTTATCAAAATAGTCCTCCATGGATATGATAAAAACTGTCAGCATCGTGTTGCCTGACCAATGTCCATCCAAGGTCGGGTGGCCTGGGCGAGCATCACCAGGTGTCCTGACAGACAACGGCACGTCCTCAGAGGAGGCCATACCGCTAGACAACCCTGCACCGCCGAGGTAGGTCGTTCCGCCGGACAACGGCGCGACCCCACAGGGGGCCACACCGCCAGACAACGCTGCACCGCCGGGGGAGGTCTCGCCGCCAGACAACGGCGCGACCCCAGAGGAGGCCACACCGCCAGACAACGCTGCACCGCCGGGGGAGGTCGCTCCGCCAGACAATGCCGTGTCCCCAGAGGAGGCCACACTGCCAGACAACACTGAACGGCCGAGACATGCCGTCACGTGACGCTCACACTGTCAGACGGGACATGCCGTCACGTGACGCTCACACCGTCAGACGAGACATGTCGTCACGTGATGTTCACACCGTCAGACGGGACATGTCGTCACGTGATGTTCACACCGTCAGACGGGACATGTCGTCACGTGACGCTCACACCGTCAGACGGAACATGCCGTCACGTGACGCTTACACCGTCAGACGGGACATGTCGTCACGTGACACTTACACCGTCAGACGGGACATGCCGTCACGTGACGCTCACACCGTCAGACGGAACATGCCGTCACGTGACGCTCACACCGTCAGACGGGACATGTCGTCACGTGATGTTCACACCGTCAGACGGAACATGCCGTCACGTGACGCTCACACCGTCAGACGGGACATGTCGTCACGTGATGTTCACACCGTCAGACGAGACATGTCGTCACGTGACGCTTACACCGCCAGACGAGACATGTCGTCACGTGATGTTCACACCGTCAGACGGGACATGCCGTCACGTGACGCTCACACTGTCAGACGGGACATGTCGTCACGTGACGTTTACACCGTCAGACGAGACATGTCGTCGCGTGATGTTCACACCGTCAGACGGGACATGCCGTCACGTGACGCTTACACCGTCAGACGGGACATGCCGTCACGTGACGCTTACACCGTCAGACGAGACATGCCGTCACGTGACGTTCACACCGTCAGACGGGACATGTCGTCACGTGACGCTTACACCGTCAGACGAGACATGTCGTCACGTGATGTTCACACCGTCAGACGGGACACGCTGTCACGTGACGCTCACACCGTCAGACGGGACATGTCGTCACGTGACGCTTACACCGTCAGACGAGACATGTCGTCACGTGACGCTCACACCGTCAGACGGGACATGCCGTCACGTGATGTTCACACCGTCAGACGAGACATGTCGTCACGTGATGTTCACACCGTCAGACGGGACATGCCGTCACGTGACGCTTACACCGTCAGACGAGACATGTCGTCACGTGACGCTCACACCGTCAGACGGGACATGCCGTCACGTGATGTTCACACCGTCAGACGGGACACGCCGTCACGCGACGCTTATACCGTCAGACGAGACATGCCGTCACCGCTGCCATGTGAAAGCACCTCCCCGCTGTGTGAGGCGAGGCGCCGCTGTGCCCTTTACGTCATCAGATCCCTCCCTGCCCCCTATGCGGATCTCCAATAGACATTTTCTCGCATGTTCAGCAAGGCCCCGGCGCCCCGTGGCATGGCTGGGAGCCCGGTGCGCAGCGGGCTCACAGACGACGCTGACCTGATCGCGGTCACCGCGGACCGCACCCTCGCCGCTGGCACCAGGGCCCGCGCGGGTGACCCCCTCACCAGACGACGAGAACGCCGAGGATGGCGTGACTCATCCGTCCCACAGCCAGGCTGCTCACGGTTCTGTAACCGAGATGTGGTTCCAGGTGATGGTGAGCCGGCCCCACAGCCAGCAGTCGCTCGTTGTCGGCTTAGAAAGGAGGTGACGATGCGTTTCTCCCCTGCTGTCCAGCACTTATCACTCACCATGATCACATGGGCAGCTGTGATTCGAATGGAACCGGGACCCGTCCTTGATCCGAACTATCCGGCCCACGTATACACTCACGCGCCGTTCCGCTTATTCGAATCGTGCGCCTGCGGAAATCCTTTCCCGTGAGAGGATCATCCGTTCAGGAAGGGATTTCGTTCGAATTATCGGTCGTCAGCTGTCTAAACAAAACAAAAAACCTGGCGCATGCAGTTCTGTTCAAGGCTATTTCAGTTTTGTTTGGTGCTGTCGCCTTTCCATGGGTTTTTAGCTATTGCTCAAGACGATCCAAGTCCAAGATGAAAAAGAAACAGGGAAAGAAGGTGAAGTTGACACCATGCTGCTAAAAGCACTCTAATTATTGAGGGCCTCAAGTGGCTAACAGCACAGAAATGCTCACGTAATTTAACCTTGCTAGGCGCTTGATCTATGCAGACAGCAGGCGTCAGCAGTGTTTGGTGTTATCTTTCCGTCTTGAGGTAGATTAATTTACATCTGGGGCAGGCTCCATGCTCCCAAAAAGCATATGGAGATAAGATGGTCATTTTATATAGCTTTGACTTGCTCTCACTTTAACTTTTGGATTGCTCTCGAAATTCTTGCAGAGAATGCCTCCAAGTTTCTTTCCTTAAGTGAATACCTAAAGGCCTCAGGATTGTTTTTGCAGACGCTTCTCCAATTGGGATGTTGGTTGCTTGTCAGTTTAATTTGTGTGAGAATGGTAACTTAAAAATCCCTGCATAAGGCAAAGGATCAACAAATATCGATCATTGCAGTCAGCTCGGAATGTGAACCATTTTCATGATAGGACTAAAATTGCCCAATGATGGTGTCAAAACATCAAGAAAGCAAATGTGAACACTGGATGAAAAAAGTTGTCATCAGTCCTCTGCTAAATCCAGGTTTGTGTATTCCATGTGGAGGAAAGCAGTGCATAAATTAAGTAATACTTAACACAATGGCACATGCTGCACGGAGAACATGTCTGTGGTGCACATCATCATCTGTTTTTGTACTCATGATCAAATACGTTGCCTTGGTGCTTTTTTGTGATGGGTGCCTTTGCAAGCCATGAGGTAGGTAATTCAACTGTTCAACAATTCTTGCAGAGAATACAAATAGGTTTTTTTCATTAAATGAACACATAAAGGCCCCAGGATTGATTCTGCAGACGTTTCTCCCATTACTTTAACATTTGGTTGACCACCCATTGGCTGGAGGGATGTGCTCAATATTGGTGACTGGCTCAAGGAAATATGAAGTTACATCACACTGGTAGACCAACTGGCAGGAAAGCAGGGGCTGAAATATTTGTTTTTGATGCAAGTAGGCTGTTGGTTGCTTGTCAGATTAATGTACGTGAGATAGGCAACTCAGTAATTCCTACATGATACGAGGCATTAACAAATATAGATAATAAATAATTGCAGTCAGCTCAGAATGTGAACTATTTTTAATGATAGGACCAAAACTGCCCAATGATGGTTTCAAAACATCAAGAAAGCAAATGTGAACACTGGATGAAAATAGCAGTCGTCAGTACTCCGCTAAATCCAGATTTGTCTATTTCGTGTGGAAGAAAGCAGTGCATGAATTAAGTAACACCTAACCTAATGGCACATGCTGCACGGAGAACATGTCTGTGGTGCATATTATTACCCGTTTTTGTACTGGTGAGTAAATATGTTTCCTTGGTGCCCTGTTGTGATGGGTACCTTTGCAAGCCATGAGGTAGGTAATTCAACTGTTGTTATAATGAATAATTTGTTATGAATTTTGAGCCAAGATTGCTTTCGTCATGACACAGCTCTCGGGCTGGTTCACATGTTATGACCTTTGGACTGCGCAAACACAGCTGTTTGTGTGACCTAGCCGTCAGTCCATATCAGCCCAATGCCGTTGACTGCAAGGATATCAAAGCAGTATTTTAACCCTGGTATGTCAAGAAAGCAAGTAACTGCATTCTGACCTGCCAGTCCATGCCAAGTCTAAATGGCAATGCTGCCCTCAGGTACGGATGCTGCATTGATAGGGAAAGACAACATAATTGCACAATTTTTGCCACTAACTATGTAGCATTCATGAGTCATTTCTGTAGCTTAGCTCACTGTTGCAAGCTGCTCATAAATGCTCATAAAAAAGGTGTGGGAGTAGGTTATGTGTTTCTTGGGCTGCGCAAAGTAGATGACACGATGCTGGGTGGCCCATCTGACCAGAGTGTGGTCAGTTTGTAAGTGCCATTGGTCAATACAAGAAAATGCTGATTTCCTGCTAGCCATTGCATGGCAGCAAAAATTCAGGTGTCACGGGCTCCAGGTGCATCTTAAATGTCATCCTAAATGATGTCAGTCAGAACAGCAAGCGATGATGCACATTGCACAATACGGAGCAGTAGCCTTGCTTGCACTTTTTTTTGCTTAGAGTCCATCTTCCTCCTCGCCCTGAAAACCGTCCCACGCCCACCATGGCTCGTGACATTCGCCATCCATACGCAGAGTACAGGCATTTTTTTTTCAGTTCACCTCAAAAGCGTAGTTTTCGCCCATAATCCGTTCCTTGATTCGAACTAGGCGGGATCGAACTATCGGCCGTTAATCCGACGTAAAGCCGGTTTCGCCATGTAAACGCACCTCGGCGAGAGGTTGAACGTCGCATGATCCGTTCCGATCTGAATTCGAATTACCCTCGGCTGCCCATGTAAACCGGGTAATTATTATAAGTGACCGTATTGGAGGGGAGGTGCTGTGTGCGCGCGTGACGCGTGTGACCCTGATCACCGGGCACCCGAGATGTGTATGAAGGTGCGTCCCTTACAGGGCGCCGGTCACTTCAGCAGTTCAGTCGCGTCAGGACTGTGCTGGTGACAGCAGCGTTTGCGAGTACACCGCGCTTTGGTGCCGCAGACAGTAAAAAAGGAATTACACCACAGTCAAATATATTTTACTGTCACCAACGCAACCGTCAACCAGTAATCTTCGCCCGAACCGATACTAGAGTCATGTGTTTTAGCTTAAATACACCGTATAAATACACTTAAATACACCGTATAGTTTTGCTTGTCTGTATTTACCAAAAAGTGGACCATCAGTGGTTCGAAAAGTGGGGCGGGGAACTTTCCATCCAGCTAGAACGCCGCGGACATCCCTCTCCCACCTTTCGATCACAAGGATAGCCCAAGCCCAAACCATCCTGCGATTTAGAGAGCACCTGGGTCAGGCCCCAGCCGTCGTGATTTGTAGTGGAAATCGGGTGTACTTAAGTTTCCAAAGTATTAAAAGGTTGGGGGCAGGAGAACTTTTCAGTCATCTGTTTTACGGTGGAGTTGCACAGGGCTATGCACAGCCCTGCTTTCTTAAGATCTAAGCCCCCCCCCTCCCCTAGTTTCTGGGCTACACGCCCGCGAAAATGGGAAGACCATTTCGGGAAGAGTATTTCAGACTTACCTTGGCATTCATGACGTCATAATAACGTCATTCAAGTCATGCCATCTCATAAGCCATGTGGCGATCAAGACCAATAAAAATGTAATTGTCGAGGCGCGCGTATCTGATGTTCGCGAGCAGGATTTCCAGATATAAGGGCAGTCAAATGGACTCTCAGTCAATGTTGTGTAACGTACGATGACAATCAAACTATGACACGTTGAGGAGCAGATTTACTTAGCAGAGAATTGTGCTGTCTTGAGTAGTCTTTTCCACTACCAAGCATGCCATTAGTTCTAAAAGAACTTGCTTCATCATATCTGATGGTTGCTTCGAAATATTCAAATGTGAAGCGTTTCCTTTAAAGCGAATGCTCCACATCTCACCACGCTGAGAAAACAGGTATGATGGAAAAGTTCACTTGTAGCCATTTGTATATTTTCAAGTGCTACAAGTGGTTTTAGATTACAAAGTTTCATTGGTTAGTTACTGCACTCCTCAAAACGACATCGTTTTATTACGTCATGAGACGCTTTTGTGACGTCATAGTCGCCGTCGGGGTTAGATTGATCGTGTCAGTTTCCCCTGTAGCGGATGGGCTGACTCACTCGCAACACTTGACGGGCCGTAGGTGGTTTGTTAATTGACGTGCGAATGGTAAATCCGACCAAAGTTATTCGATTCCCAGCCTCATTCCCCTCATATCTATTAGGAATGACGAAATGCCTGTACTAGGCATCACAAAAGGCATCTGCGATTGAGACCTGCATTGAACGCGTTCAGCTGGCTGAAAACCACCTGCTGTCTGTTGATACGGCGATTCGTGCTAATGTGCTCTAGACACGAATAAGTCGACGGTCATATGTTGCTTCACCTGGAGCACAGTATGGCCATTCAGGAGGCCAAGCTCGTCTGACGTCTCTACGACCTCATACATCTCTGGGGGACTTTAAAACAAGGCGGCACGAAATAGCCTGCACAAGCTCACGTGCATCTAGCTCAGAAACGAGAAAAGCTGAAGTCTCAAACAGGGCATAAGTTTGAACTGCAGGAAATCGTCTTGAACACAGCTCCCGCAGTTTAAGACCCTGCATAAACGTGTTACAGCTCCTTCAATGCTAAGCTGCCCAAAACGTGTGGATGTTTCCCGCTACTTTTTAAAATTGTCTATTGCTGTATTGCCAGTGTAGCCGCCGTACCACACTCAGAATTATCGGCCGAAGCACGCACCAGGAACGCCTCGTTACAAAAGTTTGTTTTAATGATGGTAGCGCGTCACTCATCAAGCAGGTCAGGTGCTAACAAGTGCAGGTTGTGGTTGGAGGGAAACAAACTACGCGACGAATGAAACTAGTGGGCGTTTGTTGGAGTTTTCCCTTTGACTTTCCCAGGAAGTGATTAAACGGTGGTCCAACACGCACACAGGTGACTCTCTGTTCCCCTTTGACCGCTGACCGATGTAGATGTATCTAGAGTTCCGGCAGAGGTTATGTTTTGCGAGCGAGAAGCCAGAGTTACAGGTTTTAATTGCCTGCTGTGCCTTTCTCCCACAGTGAAAGGAGAGAGACGCCATAATTATAGTCTCAGCACAACGATCCCATACCTCTGTCGTCCAGTTTGAGGTGATTTATTATTGTTGATACTCAGTGTTCCACACATATTTTTTACTACAGTATTAGGATTCCACAAGGTGCGATGAGAAACTGTCGGCAGAAAGATACAGATCGGTGAAAACGGTCTTCATCATCCTTGCACTTCCCGAAATTGCTTTCACAGATGGGCGGAGTTGGCTCGCAGTGGTGGAAAATATGCTGCACTGCGGTGGACTGAGTCTTGGCAAACAATAAAGCCCAGGGGCAAGGTAACAGGGAAGAGAGGGGGACAAGAGGGGCTGAGGCCCTTGTCTTTCGGAAAATTCAGCAGCTTGGAAAGAAATTACCAAAAATTGCTATCGGTCACACGTTGCAAATATTTCTGTTGCCAAAGTACCCTTCACGTAACACCCCATACAAATGTTTGATTTTAATATAACGAATTAACCTCACATATAAAACCCCATTTTTCATCGAATTTCGAAATGAAACACGTGTTATCAGCTAAGAAGAGCCAATTAGATACTTTTGCTCATGCTAAATCTGCAATAGCGCCATTTTTGAGTGCCGTTAAGTTGGCTGCCAAAAGTTGGATGTCCGCAACGTAAAGTCGGATGTCCGCAACGTAAAGTTGGATGTCCGCAACGTAAAATTGGGCGTCCGTGGCGTAAAGTTGGGTGTCCGTGGCGCCGGGATCGAGCCTCTCTGAAAGCGGCCTGTTCGGTCCGATCATTACATCGAGAACAGCTGGCCAGAGAGGATTATCCTGATGCGCGGTGGTCTTGAGCACTGCACGCATTCGCGGGTCAATCCTGGGCCGGCCGGTGGAGAGACGAATGGGTGCGTAGCGCACGTCGAGGTCCCTAAAATATCGGCGGTCGCGCGACGGAATCGATGAACTAAAATGCATCGTGTTGAAATCGGAACAAGTCTGTCAAGTGCATGGCAAGGGAATGTTTAAAAGTTGGCAGAGGCAGATGCGTTTTTCAAAACAACGATATCTGTTTCCTTCCAGCTGATCACCCTACTATCGCAGCAAACTCCTGGCCGCGTCCCCCACACCGGAAAGCAAGCTATCGCGTTACCAAACACGACCACCTGCCGGCCCCGCGCGCCCCGCCTGGCACGCGCTGGTCAAGCGTGTAGCCCCCGTCCGTCCGGCGCGGCGGCTGCCGGCGCAGGAGGCCACGCGGCGCGCAGTGGCCGCGCGCGCCGCGACTACGTTCACAGAGCAGCTCGCAATAACACAGGGAATGTTGGCCGACAGGCCGGGAGGCCGCTGTTTAACTCAGATAGATTTCACTGAGTTTTCCGGCTGGGCTATTTTGCATATCGAACATGGTGGAATGGAGTGGAGAATGAAGTGAACCGTGTCAGTAGCGTTCAATTCTCTCGACGGCATTGCGCCTAGATTTTGAGCGGCGGCCATCGTTATTCGTGGACAAATGCATCAGACCTCACAGCAAATTTCTGGACTAGTAATAACAACTGAGAGACATTTGAGGAAGTGATACAAATTTGTCATTGGCGTTTTAATCATTGAACAACCGAGGCATGAACACGAATAATTTCACCGCACGCATGCAACGCCGGACTCTACGGCTCCCGGTAGCAGACGATTTGGTAATGCGAACAGCAAAAAAGACGTTCTCAGAATAGGTGAGAAGGGCATTGATCAGTTCTCAGTAGCACATATGGGACGCAATGGTGCGTCACAGGCATAATTCATTATTTATTATAGACGATATTAGTGTCGTGACATTATGATAAATATGATGTTTTGGTGCCTGCTGCTACTGCACAACCTCTGCTAAAGCAGTGGTTGCGTAGGTATAAGGTTAAGTAGCGGTATCGGGCACTCGACGTTACGGTTTCACATTGTTCATGCTATTGAACGATTTTTGTTAAACAGTCTGATACCAGGCTAGGTTGTACACTGCAATTCTTGAACACATGTCGTTATACCTGCAATATGATTGATTAAGCACTGCAAATCTTTGGGGTGTCGACCTTGAGCTCACAATCGGGCTTCTTTTTTGTGACGGAGAAATGAGGATTTTAAGACCTTTTGTTAGGAAACATCTAACAAGCGCTCTGTTATTTTGCACTACTGCAGTGGAACGACTGGCGCCCCACAGCCACAATGCTACATTCCCAGCGGCTAGCTGGGACACAGCGACAGCGGCAGGCCTTGAACAGCGGGACGGGACCTCAGCAGCGAGCGGCTGATTGTGGCGCCTCTGGACATTTCTGGGCGCCCACCGCCAGCCCAAGTTGGCTGTGGACCCACGTGGCCTCGTGTCGTACTTCCCTTCCCTCATGCCTCACTTGCGGCGCGTGGGACCGTTACCCCCCAGCAGTTTGTCCGCCGGCGGGGCTTTGGCCGCGGTGGGCACACCGGGTGGTGGGCGACGAGCGCAGGCGGTCCGGCCGGGCCGGGCGGTCTGCAGCTGGCCGGTCGCCTGCTCGGCTCGAGCAGCCTCTGCGACGGTGAGCTCCGCAGCTGCCTGACCTCGGTATGCTGGCAAGGTATGGTTAAAGGGAATGTTTCACATTTGAAGATATTGAAACCTGTTTTTGCTTCGAAACCTTCATCGAAACAAAAGCAGAAAAAATTCTGCTATTTTTTCGATGAAGGCATGTTGCCGAAATATCAACCTAGCTATATCTCCATTCTCCTGTTTTTTTTTAGGAATGAGGCTAATTCTACTGCCTTTTCTATGTGAATAATGTTTCTCGCTAACGCAGTGAACAACTTACGCTTCTTTGTTTAGTAAATATGCTCCCCATTGCGTCACAGTTTGGTTATGTCATTGTACCTTGCACAACATTGATTGAGAGCCAATTGACGGCCGTTATATTTAGAAATTGTGCTCACGAACGCCAGGTATGAACGCCTCAACAATTAAATTTCTTTTGGTCTGGATGGCCGCATGGCTTATGGAGAGGCAGGATTGATTGGCGTTATTACGATGCCATGAATGCCAAGGTGACTTTGAAATATCTTCTCGGAAAAACCCTTTTCATTTTGGCGATTGTGTAGCTCAGAAGCGAGAGATGCTTGGGTCTTAAGAAGAGCAGGATTGTGGACAGCACCGAAGGGTCTTCAAGATGGTTATTTCAGTTCAAAACCCCATAAAAATGCGGAACACTCCCTTTAACGCCTATCACAGTTTTGCACTACGTCAACAAAGATGTCCCCAGCCAAGACATGCTGATATGAATGAGACACACACATAGTTTTTAATTAGTTTTTACGCTAGTTTTTAGTTAGTTTTTAGTTAGTCAACGAGTTAGTCACGCTTGGTTTTATCCATCTTAAGCTGCTGACTTGCTCATTAGAAGGCCCTGCCAAACAACTCGCGCGGCGATTCAGAGGTCGGCCTGGCGGAGACGTGGGCCGAGTCAGGAGAACACAACCCGACACGGCAGAGGGCGTAGCCGCGGAGGCTGGCCGACCCAGCACAGCAGAGAGTGTAGGTGAAGATGCTGGCCGACCGGGCACATCAGAGGGTGTAGCCGTGGAGGCTGGCCGACCCGGCACAGCAGAGGTTGTAGCTCCAGATGCTGGCCGACCTGACACATCAGAGGGTGTAGCCGCAGATGCTGGCCGCGCGAGGCACCTGGCCATCTTCGGACGCAGGGTCAGATACAGAAAAAGCTGAATTGGCGACGAGCTCTTATTCCCAGGCTTTATTAGGCCCAATGCACATAAAAAACCGCCAAATTGATGACACATAATGGCTTTACAAAGATAACTTGAAAAAGCGGAAACAGGAAAGTGGAGAGGGTTCTCATCTACGGTGATAACACTTTCTTTATTATATACAATTGCACTGAGGCAAAAAGAAGGCAGGATAAGGGCTTCAGCATTTAAGTGGATCACTCATTCCGGAACTAGATGAAAACCATGAAAACTCCCCCGTTTCCACATTAAGGTCAATTTCTCCTCGGATTTAATAAACTTATCTTTCGAAGTTCGAGAGGGGGGGGACTGAAAGTAAAGCTGGGGGGTAGAGGTCTTAAGCCCCTCGAAATGAGTACGCACTGTACATCTCTTTATCACTTTGAGTGGTCGGTTGACGTTGCATGTACTTTGCACTGCACAAGCTTCTAGAAGAAATAATTTCAGTAAAGAAATCTAGGATGTTTATATAAACTAATGCATAGCTAACACTCACCATCATTGCATTAAAGCTATCATTGTATTGACATTTTGTCTTGCATAGCCTGACTTCGAGAACATAAATCATCGGCCAGCTGCCCAGTCAGATAGGAGGGCCATGCAGGCCCAACATCCCTCGCTCAATCACAGCGTCTGCGCAAGAGGCGCGTCCAGGCTGATTCGTTCCCGCGACCCGTCAGGCACGTCAGCGTTTCCGTGCTGGTGTAAACCTACTCACGGGAGTGAAACGCCCTATCCATGCCTATAGAATCCGCCAATGGTCCTGCAGGGTCAATACCTGCGCTCCGAAGCTTGCAGGGAGTGTTTCACTACTGTACTGGGTATTGAACTGAAATAGCCATTTTGAATATAATTTGGCGCAGTTCACAGCCCTGTCGTCCTTAAGACTCAAAACCCTCTAGTTCCTTAGCTACACGCCCGTGAAGATGTGCGGACTATTTCAAGATCATTCAGGCGTATATGATTTCATGGCAACGTCCTTCAAATCCTACCACCCCACAGGCCATGCGGCGTTCAAAGCCAGGCAGAATACTTTCGTCGAGCCGTTCAGATCCGGCGTCCGTGGACACGATTCAAGAAGTAAAGTGGACGTCAAATAGCTCCCAATCAATGCTAAGCAAACCGTGCAATTTTCAACCACGGCCGTTTATTCGGCTATTTGGATAAGAGCCCTTTCGACCAGCATTGATCATTCCAAGGCTATGGGATGAAGGAGACTGGATCAGGGTGGGCAGGACTGCATGCCCCTGGGGACCAACCGCCGGGTCTTAGCCCGCGCAGGGACCCTGTGCGGAGAATGCGCTGGGCGCCCGGTCGGGGTCCCCTTCCAGGGGCTCTTGGCTGACTCATGGCTCACGCATGCAGCCTGCCCCGGACAAGTGGGGCGTCGCGAGGACGCAGGATGAAGCGAGAAGGAGGATAAGATGGTCGGATGATAATCATGAATCACGTTTTGCGCTATGTAATATAAGAGGCTGGAAAAGCTACTCGTTATTATGGAAAAAAACGTATAGTCGAATATAGTCGAATTTAGTCGTTAAGTCGAATAACTTAACAAAAACGCCATACCAGAGCATATGAATGCTGAAACTTACGCCCTGAAACACAGTAATTCTGAAGCTCACTGATAAATACGCAAGAACACCACGAGAAACGGCCAAAACATGAGCATGTAACGATTTTGGCTCAGCGAACTCTTCTAGTACCGCACTGTCGTCTTTCAGCAAACTTGGAGCGTTACAAGTGAGTGCAAGGGTGGGAATTTCGCACGGCTGGCTTGACAGCGCCTGAACGTCATACAGGCGTTCTATGACGCGATCAAACCAATATTGAGCAGTATAGTTACTAAAAATAAAGAAATTGTGTTGTCTAGAGCAGTCTTTTCCATTTAAAAGTACACCAATAGTTATAAGTGGGCCTGTTTCATTGCATCTCATGCTTGCTTCAATATTTTCAAATGTGGAACATTCCCTTAAAGATTAATAGACAAAGTGACAAAAACACATGGCGTACCTAATGCGAGCGTCCAATGACAATGCAGAGGAAGCTAACAATAAAAGAGGAACTGCTGCGAGAAAGTTCACGGTTGATCTCAACAGATCCCAGCGCAAACCTTTGGCAAATTCCAAGTCTTAAATCACGGTGCAGGCCTTGCTATCGCGTAAAACGTTAACTTTATTGCATGCTGAGGTCATTTTTACGGAAATGGATGGCTCATCGCGAACCCCAGCGTATTTAGTTGCGACAGAAACAAAGAATGACGACTGCCCTCCGCTCAATTAGCGCCCTTCAAAATGGAGCGCGCCTGTCGGCCATTGCTCCCCGGGCGGCGGGCGGCGGGCGGCTGCCCGGCTCCAGCCGGCCGGACCGGGCGGACGGGCTGCCGGCTCCCCGCTGCAGCCAGCGGCGCTCCAGAGCAGGCCGAGGGCACGGGACGGGACAGGCGGTGGGCAGGGGCGCACCAAGGACTAGCGCGGCGGAGACTGGCGGCGAACTCGGTCCATCAAAAACGTCGTCGTTGAATCGATGCATGTTGAACGGCGGCTGGCCTGGTGACCTGCCAGGACGGTCATATCATGTACAAAATGGTCTCACTTAAAGCTGGCCTGCTCTCGGGGCACCTTTTGCTGAGCTTTGTTTCACCTTGTGAAATGCTTTTCCCGAAGGGCAGAACATTAGCCTTCATTTTTTTTTTTTAACATTGGCCAGACGATCCCGTTTGACGTATTTTTTCCAGGCACTACCAACTTCCAGCAGCTGTTGAACTGCACCCATGTCTGGAGCGGACTGTGCTCCGCTTCCCCTCCCCTCCTTCTGTCCCACCGCTCCCTTTTCTCGTCTTCGCCCCCCCCCCCCCCCAGCCTTCACACAGGTGGCCACGTATGACGAGTTTTGGAGAACTTAATAATCGTGCTGCCTTTGTGCAAATATACGCTCCCGATCCCGAGCTAACTGACTGAGGAAAATCCACGCAGTTTGAAGGCAAATGGTTACCTTCTTAATGCTTTTGAATTAATGCAAAAGTACGTATTTTGAGCTGAAAACGTCAATTACGACTTTGGTTTGGACGAAGAGAAGACATTCGCGGAGAAATGAACAATCCAAAACCAGTCCAAAGACAGCCTTCACATCGCTAACAAAACTTTCCATCGGAATGTATGACATCAAGTTTGGAAGCGAGACATGGTAGCCAATCTTTGATACAGTGCTGACGGATATGTGACATGCAATGCACTAAATTCTCAAGGATGAGGGTGAACAGCCTGGGGACCCTATGTTTCATAGGCTAACAGTTGTGGAGGTTGTTGCAACCATTAGATGTGCCTACAGACCACTGAGTGTTTGCATGTGACCGGGCCATTGAGTGTTTGCATGTGACCAGGCCACTGAGTGTTTGCATGTGACCTGTGTTCTTTGTGACCTGTGATCTATTTTACAAACGGTGTGGGAAATATAGGAGTGTAGCTTTTCAAACTAACTACATTTACATCCTGGAGGTGGGCTAAGCAGGGATAAAGGGCTTCATTTATCAAGAAGTTGGGACTGGAGCTGGAGTCCACTAACTGGATAGGGAACTACACCCATAGCAGAATCTACCTCTATTGTGGGATTATTACAGAATGGTTCTTGCTCTTGTCTTGTGATTTCATCATCTCAGAATGCATAGTTATGTAATCGTATCTGAGTGTAGGTTTGACAGCTGTTAATCCATGGTAGTCCATTCGTGAATCTTCAGCATGTCATGGATATGCTCATAAAATGGTATGTATTGTATAGCTGGAAAACTTGACATCAAATATGACTTCCCTAGTTTAACATTTGTGTCCAAACAAACACATTATTTCCATTGTTATTTATGATTAGCATTGGTTAGTTTACTGTGAATGACTTTGTGAAAAGGAAAACGCGGGTGGGATGATTTTAGATGTAGAATATCTGCCAATACCCGCAATGTGGTCAGCAACACCCGCTAAATGCCCTGCGGGCTTTTTAAGATCGCGCTTTGAGGACCTGCGGGCCCAAAAGTGGCAGTCCTAGAGCAGGTGCTAAAACAATGGCTGATCCATAACAGGAAGACTTTTTAAAAATCATCACTTATCTTTGTATTGTCAGTCAAAAGTTACCGTTTTATCCCGATTGCCTGGTGCCGAAAGTACTACATCTGATGGGCGGAGCAAGCCCTCACACCGGGCACTTGCGCTCTTCAGGCTGACTTTACTTCTTCGACACACGTCACTGCAGATGTGTAGAACAACGCGTAATGGAATAACCGAACATAGTTGGTGTACAGATAAAGGCGTGCTATGCATGATTTTTCCAGCTAGTTCTAAGAAATGGATTTTTTTGGTACTGGTGTACGTGCGTCACATGATGGGCAGCCACGGTGATACAGGTACAAGGTTCCAATGAGATCCCATTACGTTGCTCGATAATGCTGCTGAACCGTTGTTCCATTGGATCAGCTGCCTACACAAATATAAATAAAAAAACTCTTGTTCGTGACCGGTGAATGGCAGTTACATTCTTAATCTTAAAGAGCCATCAGCCACCTCGTTAGACCATATGCAACCCAACCATTACAATGTAGCAGCAAAAACATTGGCTTGAGAGCTCCGACAAATATCAGTTTCTCGGCTTCTCCTAACTCTGATGCTGTAATGTGGAAGTAAACCCATTTTCAGAATGGTCCCATTGCCACAGTGGGAGGCATGCGCGATATATGGCTAACCAAGCATACGCGCATCGAACGCATCTCATTCATCGAAGATTGATGAATGAGATGCGTTCCCACCACATCCAATAAGACGATTCAGCAAGACAAATCAAATCAAGACAAATCAAGACAAGGCCAGACGTTGCCCTCCGCCGTTATCGGCGTTCCTGCCTCTGGCCGCTGTCAGCGGGAGCCCGCGACCCCTTCCGCCCTTGTCCATTAACCGTGGTCACAGCGACCTGAAAAGCGTCCCCCTCCCGTTTTTGGTAACTGATAATTTGATAAATTTGTATAAAGCCTAGCATTTGCATCATGAAGTGACGTGGTCAGGGTCTCACGCAGAATGGGCTAAATCAAGTTACAGGGACCGTTATTATTCACTATTTGGACCCTGCTTATTACTTCGGTGAATTTTTAGGCTCGCAACCTTGTTGAGATACCTCGGGGGCCAGTTTTCATCTTTGGAGACTTTTGGTCCCAGGGAACCCGTCCTCTCCAAGGGGAGTGGTGAGGGGGGAGCCCAAAACTAGGTGTGTCGTGTCGTGTGTCGTGTGCCCCCAAAATTGAGGTGTCGATTGGATTCCAAATTACTGGAATTCCAAAAATATCCAGTCTTGTTGGGAACTTGGACGGGAAAGGGCGAGAATCTTTGGGATTTTATGCACAGCCGATACCCTTCTATCTATCGTGTCGTAAATTGATATGCATTTCAACTTACCTACCGCTCGTTTTCAAAACAGTTTGATGTATCATTCGTATCTTATAAACCACATATCATTCATCATTAGATTTGATAATCACATCACCGTAGCATTATCGACATGTTTGACGCCATAAAAATGGGTTAGAGCATGGAGTATTTAACTGCTTACTTATTGTCTCCTATTCCTTCCTGTTTTCAGGCCCCACTAATCATCCTGCTCGTCTGGTGTCCTACCCAAATACAAGTATTTCCTAATTCCAACTTTCCTCACCACCTACTGTCTACTGAAAACTATTTGTTCATATTTTGATAGTTATTTCGGATCGCTAGCAATGTTTGTCCCATTTTAATCGGTAGAAAATACATCTCAGGTGTCAAGCGACTTTTCGGAACTCCTCTAAGCCTAGGTGTAAAGAGGACATCATACACTGACGAAACCACGTTGCCACGATCTCAACTCAGCAAACGCTAAAGACGACAATTTTTACATCGTAGAATGGACTTCAAGGGAACTGGGCTGGCCAGCAAGTTTTTAATTGAAGATAAGCAGAATGAGCAAGACGTATCCAATGGGCGCTTCTCAACCCCCACCCACCAGAAACAAAACGTCACCTCATGGCATATGTCGACTTTAGCGCATCATCTTTTCCAAAACACGTCCACAACAGATGCACCACAATGCGGCACCCATCCGTCATCAGGCCCGTGTTGCGACCAAAGCTACCGGGTTACTGTTTCTCAGCAAGCTCAGCAAACGGGAGGTATCACATGAATCGGAAACGGGCCAAAACCTCCCGTGCCATTACAGTGTCAATTATTTTTGGAAGTCTATCCCTACAACGACTAAGCAGCGAAGTAGAAGCACTACGCGAACCATCAATGTCAGAAGGTTTTTGTCGGAGGCCAGCAGTCTATATCAATATCTGGTCTGGTACAGAGTGTTGGGGTGAATGCGCTACCGTTTTCAGATTTATCCGCCATTGCCTGGCAGATGGCGATACGCTTCGGGCAGAACTCAAAACCAAATAGTAAGTCTCGCCCTGATTTACCGCTTTAATAACACAGACTAAATGGAGGGTGGGCGCGATGTGCCGTGCCGTTCCCAGACTAAAAAATGACGGAGCCTCGCAACAAAGCTTCAGTAGATTGTTCTTTACAAGATCTCACGATTGGTTATACGTTGTGTGTTGCTAAGTTAGAATTCGGCCCAATCAGGCCAGGCCAAGAGGCTAGAAATGCTAGGGACACGTTTTTGGTGATGAAACACGTGCAATAGATGCCCGAGAGGTATCGAAACTTTCGGCGTGATTACACAACATACCAAAAAATTACCTAACAAAAACTTTAGGGGGTCTGCCCCCCTTGTAAGGGCGAGGGATTATGCACTCAAGCATTAAAACCCACTAAAACCGTTAGGCGATAGCCAAATATTTCCGACATGCATGGACATGATTCTTCAGACAGCTGTGTGATGAACCCCTTGCGGTGATCGTGGGGGTGACTTCTGGGGGAGGGGGGGGGAGGAGGAAGAGTGCATCAAAGGTGCTGCTCCACTTGCTACAAAGAAGCCTGAATCAAGCTAAAGGCCTGTACAATGAATAGAAAGAATGACTTGGCAATTCTGCCACCAAGATAACCGAAATGACCATCGGGTTTGCATGCACAGTTTGGATTGCGGATAGTATCATGTGATGTGTTTTTAATTAGCCTGGGTTCATGTCGTTAGAAGAGGGCATGTTAGCATCCATTGTGGTCGCCCATTTTTGGCCCTATTGTCCCATACAGGGCAGGTAAAGCTACAGATTGAGAACTACACCTAGCACCATGAGTGTAAACACTTGAAGGATATGTCTCCGAATTTCACGAAATGGGATTTGCTTGCGTGGGGAACGCACGTACTTTGTAGCTGTTTTGTCCGCTGACATTGCTATTTTGTGTGTAGCTGTACCCTCTCAGACTCCGGTCGACCTCACCAACCCGATTCCACATCCTTCCCTCCCCTCCACACCGTAGAGACGTGGTTACGTTCATGCCTAAGACCACACAACATATATCAAAACATTACCCATGGTCACAGCGGTTATCAAACATCTGCTGAAGCGCTATCTTTAGTTTGGCATAAAGATGCGTATAGGGAAAATTCAGCTATGGCATTATAAACTTTTCAAGTTTTCGCCACAGGCTACCAATTTTGCGACCACACAGATGACGATCGTGGCGAAGAACACAGCATTGGGCAACTGTCCAGGCGCGCCAATACTAGCAGTAGGTTTGAAGCGCGCCGACAGCGGGTTTGCACCAGCCGCGCCACATCCGCACCGCCTGTGACGGCTTACTGTCTTGAGTAACGTTATCACCTCTGCGAAGCGCACCGACAGCAGGTTTGAACCAGCCACCCACACCCACCCTGCCGACGGATGGACGAGGTGTTTGGAATGGGGTGAAACCATGCGGTGGCGCTTCGACAATTAACGCTTTATTCTCATGCTTGCACCTGAGGGCATGGCTAATTTATTTCATGGTGTGGATACCAGTGTGTTTTCGTGGTACCATTTGCCCCTCCTGATTTGCCCCTTGCCCCTTTGCCCCTCCTCCTGAATGAAGTGCACGCGTGTCTATTACTGAATGCACTAGAGTATGTAAATGCGGCAGGTACACCCAATATGCGTCTGTTGGCCGTCGTGCTTGGCGCCGGACATCAGCTCGATGTAGAGCTGCCGAGCTCACGGCGCTCCAGCCGCCCGGGAGGGTGCTGACCGGCCGCCGGTCTCAGACTGTGATTGGCTGCGGCGCCGCGCGTGGCCCGCCGACCAGGTCACTCACCCGTCCCGCTGATTGGCGGCGGGCAGGGCCCTAACGCTGACAAATGACGCCCGGTCTGGGCTGACGCCAGGCGCACCACACCGGCCGACAAATGACGCCCGGTCTGGACTGACGCCAGGCGCACCACACCGGCCGACAAATGACGCCCGGTCTGGACTGACGCCAGGCGCACCACACCGGCCGACAAATGACGCCCGGTCTGGACTGATGCCAGGCGCACCACACCGGCCGACAAATGACGCCCGGTCTGGGCTGACGCCAGGCGCACCACACCGGCCGACAAATGACGCCCGGTCTGGGCTGGTGCCAGGCGCACCACACCGGCCGACAAATGACGCCCGGTCTGGACTGACGCCAGGCGCACCACACCGGCCGACAAATGACGCCCGGTCTGGACTGACGCCAGGCGCACCACACCGGCCGACAAATGACGCCCGGTCTGGACTGACGCCAGGCGCACCACACCGGCCGACAAATGACGCCCGGTCTGGACTGACGCCAGGCGCACCACACCGGCCGACAAATGACGCCCGGTCTGGACTGACGCCAGGCGCACCACACCGGCCGACAAATGACGCCCGGTCTGGACTGACGCCAGGCGCACCACACCGGCCGACAAATGACGCCCGGTCTGGACTGACGCCAGGCGCACCACACCGGCCGACAAATGACGCCCGGTCTGGGCTGGTGCCAGGCGCACCACACCGGCCGACAAATGACGCCCGGTCTGGACTGACGCCAGGCGCACCACACCGGCCGACAAATGACGCCCGGTCTGGGCTGACGCCAGGCGCACCACACCGGCCGACAAATGACGCCCGGTCTGGGCTGATGCCAGGCGCACCACACCGGCCGACAAATGACGCCCGGTCTGGACTGACGCCAGGCGCACCACACCGGCCGACAAATGACGCCCGGTCTGGGCTGACGCCAGGCGCACCACACCGGCCGACAAATGACGCCCGGTCTGGACTGACGCCAGGCGCACCACACCGGCCGACAAATGACGCCCGGTCTGGACTGACGCCAGGCGCACCACACCGGCCGACAAATGACGCCCGGTCTGGACTGATGCCAGGCGCACCACACCGGCCGACAAATGACGCCCGGTCTGGGCTGACGCCAGGCGCACCACACTGGCCGACAAATGACGCCCGGTCTGGACTGATGCCAGGCGCACCACACCGGCCGACAAATGACGCCCGGTCTGGGCTGATGCCAGGCGCACCACACCGGCCGAGCCGCTGGGCCGCTGTGCCCGGGCCGCTGGTCCGCTGTGACTGAGCCGCTGGGCCGCTGTGACCGGGCCGCTGGTCCGCTGTGACTGAGCCGCTGGGTCGCTGTGACCGAGCCGCTGGGCCGCTGTGACCGAGCCGTTGGGCCGCTGTGACCGAATCGCGGGGACGCTGTGACCGAGTCGCTGGGACGCTGTGACCGAGCCGCTGGGACGCTGTGACCGAGTCGCTGGGACGCTGTGACCGAGCCGCTGGGACGCTGTGACCGAGTCGCTGGGACGCTGTGACCGAGTCGCTGGGACGCTGTGACCGAGTCGCTGGGACGCTGTGACCGAGTCGCTGGTCCGCTGTGACCGAGTCGCTGGGACGCTGTGACCGAGTCGCTGGGACGCTGTGACCGAGCCGCTGGGACGCTGTGACCGAGTCGCTGGGCCGCTGTGACCGAGTCGCTGGTCCGCTGTGACCGAGTCGCTGGGACGCTGTGACCGAGCCGCTGGGACGCTGTGACCGAGTCGCTGGGCCGCTGTGACCGAGCCGCTGGGTCGCCGTGACCGAGCTCGCCCGTCGCCAGCTGAGCTCGCCCGCCTCCGCTGCTTCCACGGCGGTCGACATTGCAGGAGACACATTGATGTTATGCGTTGCGACCTTATAGTACAGCTGAGATGAGCAGCGTCATCAAGCCCTGACTGGCGCGTGTGTCAGTGCTTACTGCAATCAGGGTCTGACTGGCTCGCATGTCAGTGCTCACTGTAATCATTGCCTGACTGGCTCGTGTGTCAATGCTCACTGTAATCAGTGCCTGACTGGCTTGTGTGTCAGTGCTCACTGTAATCAGTGCCTGACTGGCTCGCGTGTCAGTGCTAACTGTAATCAGTGCCTGACTGGCTCGCGTGTCAGTGCTAACTGTAATCAGTGCCTGACTGGCTCGCGTGTCAGTGCTAACTGTAATCAGTGCCTGACTGGCTCGCGTGTCAGCGCTCACTGTAATCAGTGCCTGACTGGCTCGTGTGTCAGTGCTCACTGTAACCACTGCCTGACTGGCTCGCGTGTCAGTGCTCACTGTAATCAGTGCCTGACTGGCTCGCGTGTCAGTGCTCACTAATCAGTGCCTGACTGGCTCGCGTGTCAGTGCTCACTGTAATCAGTGCCTGACTGGCTCGCGTGTCAGTGCTCACTGTAATCAGTGCCTGACTGGCTCGCGTGTCAGTGCTCGCTGTAATCAATGCCTGACTGGCTCGTGTGTCATACTGAGCGTTGCCAGGCCATGGTGACCTGCGCCTCGCCCGGATGCCGGAGCGTTGGGTGCTCCGTGTCAGCCCCGAGCGCCCATCGATGCCGGCGCTTGACGGCTGCCACCGACCTGCCAACTCACCCCGACACGTGCCAAACGGTGACATCTAACCCCGTGACAAATCTGGCGCATATCGCCTGCCGGCGCGGCGCCACGTCGGCCGCGGCCCGTGGCAGCCTCCCAGCAGCGGCGGCTTTGCCACAAACAGCCGGCCGGACCGCCAGCGCTGGCGTGGACGGCGACATTTTTCGGCGCCGTCAGCCGCCGCCTTGCCAAGGTCGGCGGCGTTTTATAAGCGTCGTCCCCCAGCAGCCTGGTTATCGGGCGGCTAAATAGCGCGGCATTCGTCGATTGCGCCGATGATAGATGACGCCTTGCGGGTGGCACCACACGGTCGCATTTGGCGGTCGCAGCGGGCGGCCAGTCGCCCTTAGTGCCATTGCGACACGGCTGTCGGTGAAAGCTCCGGCCGGCGCGCCGGCGCGCCGGAGGGTCGACTGGCTGGCTGGCTGGAGTGAGTGACCGCCGTGAGGGTGTCGGGAGAGGGGGGGGGGGGGGGGCAGCAGCACTCTGTACCAGCTCTCAAAACATCGACGTTGACGAATGCCTCAGCACCATCGACTGGAAGCTGTGCTCGGGGAGGCCGGCTCGTGGGACCTCCGGGGTAGCAGGGCTCTTAGGCAGCCTGCGCGGTCGCCAACACACTCACAATCGCCCCGGGCGTACTGGCAGGGCCCCTGGCTGCACGGAAGCGCCAATAGATGTGTAGGGGGGGGGGGGGGGGCGGGGGAGGGAAGAGAACGGCGCTGCAGCGGTGACGATGGCGCCGCAGCTGGCGCCACACTTGTCGACCGCCGACGGCGGGACGGTCGGGGCTGGATGGGGTCGGTTGCCGGCGACGGGCGAGCGGGGCGGGGATCGAAGTCAGAAGGAAAGGGGTCGTTAGTGCAGTGATGGGACAGGGCAAGGGACGGAACAGCAGTTTGTTAGTTCGGCTTATGGGCACGGCGGCTGTCGCCGTTATTCTGCAGATCTCTGTTGGAATGGGGACAGAGTAACAGTGAGTCCGCAAGGGCAGCCGCGGGAAGCGCCGGTTTATAAAGCAATGCTCTGCAACATATCACCGGTATATGGCGCAACGCACGTTGATGCTGCTGCTGTGTCTGTCAACACAACTGCTTCACAGTCTCGCCGATGACCATGAGCGATCAATGATATCCTACGTATGTGCAACTGGATTGTGAAAGACGCCCTGGCGTTGCAATGGCTAGAAAGACGCCCTGGCGTTGCAATGGCTACTGAGTGATGCGATGCGTTGCGAAGGATGCGTCAGTACTTGCTTGTCCGGCTGAAGACCCACGCGTTTAAGGTATGGGAGCGCAGCTATGCACAATGACATAGCCACAGCCCGTGCCGCGCAAGCCTCAGGGTCGTGTGACGTGCACAGCTGTAAACCGACGCGATGGGGAATCTCTCGGCAGCTGTGTGGCTCGGCTCTGTGATCAGCCCACCAGCGAGCATCGGCGCCGGCGGGCCGTGTCCGGCTCCCAGCCCGCTGTACCGCCCGCCGCAGCCACAGACGGCACCTCCTGCCCCACGCTGCTCTACTGCCCACCGCAGCCACGGGCGGCGCCTCCCACCCCGCGCTGCTGTGCCGCCCACTGTAGCCACGGGCGGCACCTGCCACCCCGCGCTGCTGTACCGCCCGCCACAACCACGGGCAGCACCTTCCGCCCCGCGCTGCTGTACCGCCCGCCGCAGCCACAGACGGCTCCTCCTGCCCCACGCTGCTCTACTGCCCACCGCAGCCACGGGCGGCGCCTCCCACCCCGCGTTGCTGCGCCGCCCACTGTAGCCACGGGCGGCACCTGCCACCCCGCGCTGCTGTACTGCCCGCCGCAACCACGGGCAGCACCTCCCGCCCCGCGCTGCTGTACCGCCCGCCGCAGCCACAGGCGGCACCTCCTGCCTCGCGCTGCTGCACTGCCACAGGCGGCACCTCCCGCCCGCGCTGCTGCACCGCCACGGGCGGCGCCTCCCGCCCCGCACTGCTGTACCGCCATGGGTGGCACCTCCCACCCCGCGCTGCTGTACCGCCACGGGCAGCGCCTCCCGCCCCGCGCTGCCGTACCGCCCGCCGCAGCCACAGGCGGCACCTCCTGCCCCGCACTGCTGAACTCGGGCCGTCGTGACTGGGATGGGAGACCACACGACAGCACGCGCCGGGAGCGGCTGTGTGCTGGCTTTCGGATCAGCGCCAGCTACGCGTGCTGACACTGAGCGGCGGCGGGAGCGGAGCCGCCGTGACTGGGAGGGGGACCGCACGGCAGCACGCGCCGGAAGGAGCGCAGACGGCGGGTCTGGACGGCATTGACTGGCGCTACATCATGCTCTCAGCCGCGCTCAGGTGACACGGGTGCCGACGCTTGTATTACAGCTTTGCTATCTTCTTTCGTCAGGATGAAGTTCTCTGAAGTTCTTCTGTTTGAAGAAAATTCATTAAAAACTCTCCAAGAGCGCAACAAAACTGTAAATGGGAAAGCTTACTTTCCCTTCCCGCCTATGTATGTTATGGGGACCAACCCACGCACAACACCGTTCAACCACCCTTCATCATCATAGCGTATACAAACCTTGGTCGCCTTATCCGCTACGCCGCGGCGTCCTTGCCGTGACGGCGACGTCCTCCACTGGGCTGCTCTGCTGCTCCAAACGCGCCGCGTCGATTTGTATCCTGTCATGAGAACGCTCGTCCTGCGATGCTTATGGAGACTCCTTATGTTTGAATGAACACCAAAACTTATTTTATTTTTACATATCACAAGACAGGACATGCTTGAAATATTACGAGAAAATCATTTTCATAAAACATTAATAACCAATACAGAGCTGATCTTCTGTTGGACAATCTTCGCTGTAATGAACGCATGCTGCTCAAATAATTGTGTAGTTCATAAATGATGCAAGGTTTTCATTTCTCCAGACAAGTCGACTAAGTGAATAGAGCACACCCGTCTCGGGGTAGTTAGGTTGTCGGGTCCTGGATGCGCCCCCCCCCCCCCCCCCGCTCCAACTATTTACACAAATCGACGTCCCCGCACCGCATCCATCATCCCACTGACGAGACGCTCGCCACCCAGCCCGCTCCTGCCCATCAGGTACAGGCCGCCCGCCGCCCCCCTGACCACCATGACAGGACGCACTCCCTCCCCCCCCCCCCCCCCCACCATACCGCTCCCCGCCGTGCCGTGATGTCGAAATATTTGGACGGTAATTGACGATTGCTGCACGCGGCGGTCGGGTGCAGCTAGCTTGCCATCACCGCTAGGAAGATTCAAATCAATCGCGACTGCCCTTGCGTCCGCAGAAGTCTCTTTAAGGCGCGGATCAAACGGGCGGTGACAATTACCATATACACCAGCGTGAAAGGCTATCACAGATTGCCCTACGCGAGTTTGCAAGTGGCACCAATAGTTTCACTGTTGAATGAATCATGATATTGTAAGGTCGGCCGATGATTTAGCAACAGCTGTCCCGCCAGTTTGCATTGAGCAGTAGCACAATTTGATTGGTCCAGCTGCAGTGGTTGGCAATTAATGCTAGATATCACATCGCAAAAGTCATTAGACATCAAAATGATTCACCGTCCTGGTCGCCGGTATCCAGCTGCAAGCCAAATAACCCAATATCATTCAGAAGGTCTGGTGCTGCTGAGCAAAGCAAATGGCTTGTGCGGTGAAAACATGGGTTCAGCCAATCGATTTTCGGCGCTGTTAACAGCAAGCCATGCATTCGATACCACCCAGGAGAAACTGGTTATCGGGGTTTTTATCTACTCTATTCAAAAACTCAGTTGCAAATTAGATGTGTAGAACGATGCGAGGTAAACTCTCAACTCTCTTGACATTATTCATCCTGTTAGTAGCTTTCCGTCTGCATTTCACGACTCACCATATCTGGCCTCAACACAGGCTCTTGAGCGGCGAATGTTACATAGCGGTACTTCAGTTATTGCACCGTCTCATTCCACAATGTTGCCATCAAACACGAAACGCAAAACTGAAATGATGTCAGGTGACCAGAATGTATTATGGTTAAAAGGGGGACTTTCAGACGCCTAATTTGGCATTTGTTTTAGCGAAAACTTAATAACACTATTTCGATGGGCCCGGTCTCCTTGAAAAGATATTAAAAAACTAGTCAGAAGACTCAACTTTTCCGTTTAGCCAGCTACGTTTGCTAATGGTCAACATAGACTTGCAGCAATAATTGCAGCTTTTATCATGTATAGGTTTTTCTGCATGAGCGATTTCTATCAAGCATACTGTGCCTTGTATATTAAAATAGGTCGCAATCAATGCGGAGATATCGTGTAGCACTCAAGCAGCGCAATGCCACAATTTAGACGATTAGTCTCAATCTGAAAGCTAGCGATTATTTATGAAAAGATGAACAAGTCGTGGATTCCAATGCCTTGAATACTTGTCCCCGCCGATAGTTGGTGTTATAGTTAATAGCGCCGACATATTGTTTTGATCTAGATTACGGAAGGAATTGCGCCGTATCACGGGCAGATACGAGGCATTAACTTGCCATAGGATTCTTTCTACGACAAAGTTCTTCAGAAGGAGTACAGCACAAATATTAATGAACTGTCAAAGAAAAGATGCAGCATGAGTCAAAGACGGATGGCTTTAACATTCCATGTATGTAATTGCAAACGTTGTGTCGATATTGGTTCAGTTTTGGAAAGTGTGTGGGGCTATCAAAACCAATACATTGAGGTGAATACGTATAAACTTGAGACAAACCCGCTTGCCTTAAGTTCCATCTTATTTTCTCGCCAGGAACCCCTTCACACTGTAATAATTTTACAAAGTGTTTGCCTTATAACAGGCCCTATGAAAGGTAAACACGCGGTTTCAATATCGTGTTGTGGCAAAACTTTAGTTTATAGAGCTACAGCCGGAAGGAAACTATAAAAGTGGATACATTTCAGCTGTCAAGTAGTTTGGGTGATGGATATCCCGTTTAAATAAGGACATTTTACACGTTCGCGGAAAAAAATGAGAGAGCTTTAGAATGGCCGAATTCTGGTAAATATTGGAAATCCCCAAATCTTTTCGTAAGATAGTCAAAAAAATTCATGGCAACGCGAGCCAAATTTCTTGCAAGCCCAGCGGTCGTGTCATAAGTTCCTCGTGACACATTGGCAGCGTGGTGAGCCCGGTGGCATATGTCCCAATGTCCCATTAACAGCATGGCACCTTAATGGAGTCCGTATACCAAGTACTTTAACTTCGGTCAGTGGCAATAGAGCCTTGCGTTTTGGAGTTCTGCGAGACAGTGGCTTGGAATTCTAGAACGCGCGTGAAATTATATACGTCATCGATTCATCACTGTTCAATAACATTTGTGTTATGCTCAGAATTATTACCGAATCTGTGACACGTGTAAGCTCTTATCCCCCTCGACATTTTGGGGCGTTTTGAATAGAAATCGGCGAATGCAAAATCGGGCGCAGGTGTGGACGGTTAAGTGTCAAAACGGATGTAACTTGGTTCAATGTTTCCTCGGTGCATGCGCAACACGCGTGTTTGTTTTCATTCATGGCTTCTGATCGCGTGATGTTCACGAGCTGCCTCTGTCAGGCGTGATCATAACAATGTCTTCTGTCTGCAATAACGATCTCTCCAGCGAATAATTCCGGACATAAAGCTGGCAGAAGCGTCACTTTCGATGGTTCATGTCGGTTGAGATGCCGTGCGTAGCCATTTTTAGAATGTGAAATTCTAATTCGTAGCCATATTTAGAATGTGACGCATTATCATGTCAGTGACCGCGAACACAATGGGTCTACTTCATACCGACATATGTATTTGGCTTACCATGGTACACAATAAACATCTATATTTGGTTTGCTCAACAAAAGTGTATCCCTAAATGCGTAACATGACGTATTCAATAAAATATCAAGCACAAGAGCGAGAAAGGTCATGTCGTATGACAATCATCGGGATGACACAGTCCACCGCATTCACCTGTACATTTGCACCGCAATTGGGCATCATGAGCCGTGGAAGCGAGCTATCTTTATGCACAAACCATTACAAATTGCACTTTCCGCTACAGACACACTGCCTGCGTTCTGACTGAGATCTCTATACGAATGGTCGAAGCGCACCACGCCCGCCCTGATGTGGCACTACTGTCCAGAGCACCGCAGAAACACGCGAGCCACGTTAGGCACGCCGCCTGATAGCGGTGCTCTTCGCACCGCAAATAGCCTAGTGCTGTCGGCAACCCCCGCTCTCCAGCCCGCCCTCCTCCGCCAGACCAGAGACGGGAGCACCATGGGGTGCCGGTGGAGGCGCTCGGGGTCCGTCACCCGCGCGGTCCGTCACGCCGATGGGCGCCGCTGCAGGCACCCAGCCTGCCTGCCTGCCTGCCGTCAAGTCACGACACGGCACGGCACGGCGCGGCGCGGCGCGGCACGGCACGGCACGGCACGGCACGGCACGGCGCGGAGCGGCACGGCACGGCACGGCACGGCACGGCACGGCACGGCACGGCACGGCGCGGCACGCTTCAAAGGTCACGGCGATTCAGGTGTAAACTGGCGCCGAGGGCGTGCGATGCCGCACACCGCAATGCGTCCGCCCGTGGCCAGCAGTCTAGCGCAGTTCTTCGAGCCGGCTGCTGGGGCAGGGGGACGGGGGAAGAGAAGGGTGTGAAGCCTTAGCGTGCGTACTCGCAGGCAGAGACTAGCGTGGCAGGTTAATGCCTTCATTCGCTGGAGGGTATGGCGGTGACGGTGACGGAGTGACGCTGCTTCTCGGGCCGCTTGCCCAGCGTCCGCGTCAGGTCCTCCATGTGCTGGATCGAGGCCGACGTGAGCGCGGTCGGAGTCCGCAGCTGCGGAGCCGTGCTGCCCGCCGTCGGCGACGCCTTCTTGGAGGCGGCCCCCATCCGCGCCTCGGACTGCTGCCGCAGCAGCGACGGGTCTGGGATCGGGTGGAAGTCCTGGCTCTTGGGCCGAGGCGGGAACATGGCCTGCATGGGAAACATGGGCGGACGGACCATACCGCCCTGGGCCATGGCCATGTGGGAGAGCGTCAGCAGGTTCCGCATGGCCATGTCGTAGCTCAAGCGGCTGGCCATGCTCGTGTTGACGTGCAGCTGAGGGTTGAACATGCCGCCGGGCGCGAAAGAGTACTCCGGCATTGGCAACGGCAGCGGCATGGGCAAGTGGGGTCGAGATGAGCGGCGGGCGGGGGGTCGGAGCTCGGGAGGCCAGCGGTGAGGCCTTGCTGGAGGAGCCGGACATGGCGGTGACGGGCGTCAGCGAGATGTGCTGCCTGCTGGCCAGGCTGCTCACGATCGAGTGGATGGTCTGCGTGCCCTGAGCTTTCGCAGACTTCGGCTTCGCCGGCTTCGCCTTCGGAGGCGGTGACGGCGTCTTCGCCAGCATCGAAGTGGAGTCCGCGGCAACTGCTTTCCGGACATGCGTAGACAGGTCCAGTGGTAACGCACTAGATGAATGAGTGCTTGGGCGCTTTGCTGATGATGTGGAAGTGGTGTCCGTTGCTCGCATCATTCCCGTGGATGATGTTTGGCTTGCGTTTTTCCACAAAGAATATGACACACTTGCGCCTTTGGCCTGGTTCACCTTGCTACTGCGTGATGTTTTCGACTTCAGATGGGGTTTCGAAGACGTTGAGGCACGCGCGTTCAACAGGTATTTGTTGGATATATGGGGGACCTTCAGCACGCTGGCAGAGGACGCTTTGTGTACCACTGGCGCAGCTTTGTGCGTCAATGGGGAAACTCCGCTTGGCGTCAGAGGTTTGGGGATGCTGACGACAGGGGGCGCCGCTCCCAGCCTCGACGCAGGCGTGCTGGAAGGTCTGGTATGGCTGACACCGGCTGCTTGCTTTTTGGACGACGCGGCCTGGCTGGACCCGACGCTGGGCGGGCGAGAGGAGGCGGGTCGTTTCCCCGACGCAAGCCCCGACGTCTCCGTTCCGGTGTTTACCATGCGCGGCGGGGCAGAGCTAGCGCCCCTCGTCGTCTCTCCTGACGAACTGTCTCTGCTGACGGGCGTCGTTTGCACCGAACAGTCGACTTTCGTCGGGCTCGCCGGCTCCGCACCAAAGTGCCCCTTCCCTTGGCCCGTCATCGCCGCCTGCACGAACACGTTTGGCACGCGCTCGATCCTGACCTCGCCCTCTCGCTCGCCAGCACCCATGGCGCTGAAGCCCCGCAGCGCTGGCGAGGTGGCGGTCAGCGCCCCCAGCAGACTCGCCGCGCCGCTGGTCGCTTTCGCCGGCGTCGGGATTTCACCGGCTGAGACACTGGCGTGCCGGGCCGGCGCTCCGCTCGCTCGAGCGCGGCCACCGCCCGCCGGCGCCGGGCTGGCTGCGACACTCGCCTCTTTCGCCTGAGAGCGCGAGGGCTTGCTGGTCTCGATCCTGGCGGCGCCTCTCGATGTCGGATATTGAAAAGCTCTCTTATCCGCATCCCTGATCAGTGTAGGTACCTTGCTGGTTGGCCCCGTCGCATTTTCACTTGAGATAGGCGTTACACACGCTTTGTCAGACGTATCTATGGCGCCTTTGACCAGCGCCGATTTTTTACTACACACAGATGTGCTTTTTCTGGGCGCAGGCACTGTTTTGTCGATTTTATTTGCGGTGCTGTCCCGGACGTGAGCCTTTCCTGCGGTGTCGAGCGAGTGCCTGTCCCTGGTGCGATCCTCCTTCTCAGCCGCTTTTGCCTCCTCTGGCGCCGCGGCCGCTGTAGGGCACACTGCACTAACTCCGTCAACTGGCGCCGGTCTGAGGAAGTCGTCACTAGTGCCACCGCCAGCAGGCGCCGGCCTCTGGAGGTCGCCATTACTGACACTGCCCACCGACGCCGGCCTCTGGAAGTCGCCACTGCTGACACTGCCCACCGACGCCGGCCTCTGGAAGTCGCCACTGCTGACACCGTCCACCAACGCCGGCCTCTGGAAGTCGCCACTGCTGACACCGTCCACCGACGCCGGCCTCTGGAAGTCACCACTGCCGACACTGCCCACCGACGCCGGCCTCTGGAAGTCGCCACTGCTGACAACGTCCACCGACGCCGGCCTCTGGAAGTCGTCACCGCTGGCGCGCTGAACAGTGGAGTCGGCGCCATCGTCCACCGTATGGTCTTCGGAGTTAACACTCGGCACGCCTGTATCCGTCTGTAATGCGGCGGGCGACGCCGGCAGCCGCGACTCCCTCGCCTCACCACACGCCTGTCCGCCAGGCCCTGGCCGGCTCTCCGGCGCCGGGGCCAGGGCAGGAGTGGCCGGATCGGCAGAGCGGGGCTCGTCGGGTTGGCGGACGCCCGCAGGGTCAGTCGCCTGACCTGCGATCGCTGCTGGCAGCGGGGAGCTCACGACGGGGTCTGGCGCCGCCTCGTCCACCGGCTTGTCCGCCGCCTCCTCCGCCGCCTCATCCGCTGCCTCCTCCGCCGCGTCCAGGCTGGCGATGATATCCTCCACAATCTGCGGCGATGTCGGCTCCTCGTCTTCCACGTCGAACATCCGCTCGAGCAGGACCAGTGGCCTCTTGAGCGTCTCGAGGTCTGCGGTCAGACGATGGACATCCGGCGTCTGTTTCTCACTCGCCTCCTGCCGCTGGGCACCTGGCGCCTTCTCTCCCTCTTCCATGTGTGGTTTACAATCAAGTAGGTCCCCTCCTTCTGATGTCTGCATGTTAGCGTCTGGTGCGTCTGCATCCTCCGTTCTCTGTCGTTTGGTGTCTGACACATCCGCTTCCTCCTGGTCCTCTCTTGGACGCTTGTCAGCAATCTCTTCCGCCAGCTCGGCTTCCGCGGGTGCCGTGCGCCTTTGCCGCCTGACGAAGCGGTACGACAAGCAGACGGCAGCGTCCTGAAAGCCACGGGAGGATAGCTGATTACGTTACGTGACTCTCGTAACTATTCTAAGACGCTGGGCTGAGATCCGAATGGTGCTATCAATAGTGAAGATTTTTCCAGTGGCTCGGTTACATTAGTTTCGATGGATGACTGGGACTTTTCAAAGACTGGTGCTGATATAAAAACTCTGACCAACACATTGTATTGCCTAATCCTGTGGTGCTTCGCATCGCATGAATATGACCACTCGGAAATACAGGGCAGTGCTTCAGCCAACAACCTGAGCGACCAATTGGAATAAGCGGCAGCTTTGGCCGACCCAAGCACTTGTGCAGAGCATATCAAGCCATCAAAGGAGGAGCTGCAAAGCTGTGTGCTTTGATCCGGTTGTGCTGACGTGCTGGTGCACTGGCCACTAGTGCCGGCGCTGAGCCATTCTCATCTCAGGGCTTAATGTAAGACTTGACGTCACGCGGTCTGCAATCGAGCGCAAAGACTTTTGTTTTCTAAATTTGCGCATGCTGGAGAGATAGGAAAACTGGTTGGCGTCAAAATATGTGTTTAAAACTTTTGGTCTCCGGTTGTACAGATACCGAGAATACTATAACGAAGCAATACAGTGCAGCATGATGCATACATACTGCGGTACCGACTACGATATAAAAATAGGCTCTAGAGAACAGTTTAACGGCCTCTGATGTTTCACCGATGGTAGCGTGAGATAAGACAGCAGTAATAACCTTATTCCTCGGAGAAAAACTAAGAGAATGGAAATACAGATGCGTCGATACTTCGGCAGCACGCCTTCATAGAAACCAAAGCAAAAGTGAATTTGACATTGCCTGCCGATGATCCTGCTCCATTTTTCAGGGTTTTTTTTCTTAAACCCAGGCTACAGTTTTACAGACCACCGACGAAAAAAGCTGCCGCTCGCTGTTTAAAAAAAAAAACGAAAAATCGAGCAGGATCATCGGCACGCAATTTTGAATTCACTTCTCCTGTTCGTTGCGATATAGGTATATTGCCGAAGTATCAACGCACTTACGTCTTCATGCTCCTGGGTTTTCCCCGTGAAATAAGGCTATTACCATTTTCGTATCTATGTGCATAACTTCCCTTGCAAAAGCACTAAACAATTATTGGCAAAATTATATGGATTATGTCTGTTTAAGTGCACGAGGATATATGACGGCCAGTTTGAATGCTTACCTGACTGGGGTTGTACATGTACTGGAGGTCCATCAGGCTGATATCGTCGGGAAGGACGTGGCTGCCGTAAATCAGCTGGACCTGACCGGCAGACGGAGTGACATCAGGACATACAAACGTAAGGAAGACGAAAAAGTGTCAATAACTTGTCCAAACAGAGTACTTTCCACCGGGCTTGATCACCAGTGAGACAACCAGCCGCCATTGCCCTGTGCAGCCTTTGCCCGCAGTTACGCACGGAAATAAAGCAAATCACAAACTGCGACCAGACTTCAGAGGTTCTCAAAACAGACCCTCCGAACGGGCCAAAACAGACATTCGTAGACCGCAAACAACTATTCACCTGAACTGTCTGGGGCATCTGGAACTTGGTCCGGACAAACTTCTGCAGCACGGTGAGCGGTGTACCGGCCACACAGCGCAGGTAGCGCGCCGGAGGAACCGGTGCCGGCGGCTCTTCCCCCGACTCCTCTGTACCGCTGTCCGCAGCCCTGACAAGCGGCGATAGATCCCATGGTCGGAACACGGAAGCATTTCAGTCCCACCATTACTTAATACGAATGGTACCGGAATATGGTACCGGAATATGGTACCGGAATATGGTACCGGAACGCTCCGTACTATGCACTAACAAGTAAGGTACCGGAACGCTCCGTACTGTGCACTAACAAGCTGAAATACTGGAATCGCACGCTGTGCATTCGCTGTCTGATGCGGGTGAGCCGTCAGTGCAGGTGGGCCGTTAGTGCAGGTGAGCCGTCAGTGCAGGTGAGCCGTCAGTGCTAGTGAGCCGTCAGTGCAGGTGAGCCGTCAGTGCACGTGAGCCGTCAGTGCAGGTGAACCCTCAGTGCAGGTGAGCCGCCGATGCAGGTGAGCCGTCAGTGCAGGTGAACCCTCGGTGCAGGTGGGCCGCCGATGCAGGTGAGCCGTCAGTGCAGGTGAACCTTCAGTGCGGGTGAGCCGCCAGTGCAGGTGAGCCGTCAGTGCAGGTGAACCCTCGGTGCGGGTGAACCTTCAGTGCAGGCGAGTCGCCAGAGCAGGTGAGCCGCCAGTGCAGGTGAGCCGCCAGTGCAGGTGGGCCGTCAGTGCACGTGAGCCGTCAGTGCAGGTGAACCCTCGGTGCGGGTGAACCTTCAGTGCAGGCGAGTCGCCAGTGCAGGTGAGCCGTCAGTGCAGGTGAGCCGCTAGTGCGGGTGAGCCGTCAGTGCGGGTGAGCCGCCAGTGCAGGTGAGCCGTCAGTGCAGGTGAGCCGCCAGTGCAGGTGAGCCGCCAGTGCAGGTGAGCCGCCAGTGCAGGTGAGCCCGGGTGAGCCGCCCTAGTGCGGGTGAGCCAAGGCCAGTGCAGGTGAGCCGTCCAGTGCAGGTGAGCCGCCAGTGCGGGTGAGCCGCCAGTGCAGGTGAGCCGCCAGTGCAGGTGAGCCGCTAGTGCGGGTGAGCCGTCAGTGCGGGTGAGCCGACTGCCAGAACGGCCAACAGTCCCGTGGATCCCCCCCCCCCTCCCCCCCAACTTCGAACGGCGGCATTGCTTCCTTCCTCCAGACAACACACAAAGTGCTCCTTTAAGCTACGCCACCCCATTACAACGTGCGGCAGACTCGGAAAGTGGTACGCCTGAGGCGTAGATAAGCCGTTATGAGCGTTAAGCAAACAGTAATCTGCGAACAATGTTTGCAAAGCTAAGGTCAACACTATTATGTGGAATGTGGGTTCCAAAGCATGTAAGTGCTACATAAGTTTGCAGTGATACGTTCCCACATGGGATGAACGGTGTTACAAGTTCCACGACCTGAATTTCCACCGTGCATCTGAGCTTTGTGTTTCGGTTGCGGCGCAGTCCATATCACATCATTGATCAGCTCATGAAACCTCTGAATCCTGAGTTCATTAGTGGATATGATGCGTTGACCAGCGCTGCCTCGGCGTCAGCACCGCGCCGTTTATCGTAGTCCGCAGCGCGGTCCGACCGCAGCCAGATCGCATGTGAAGACAGTCGGCTCATCTCATCTCACCGACGGCTGCTGAGCCTCAGCGAGACCGCCGCTTGCAGCGTGGCGTTACACCCGGCGCATTACACAATCAGAGCCCATTGTGCGCCACGGCGGGCCCGGTCCAGCCCATCCCCAAGTCACGTGACCCCGCCGCCAGCCATCGGCCGGCCTGCCCGCTATGTCCCGTGAAGAACGTACCGGTCGGCGGTGAAGAGCGCCAGCCGGACGTGGACGTCCTCGTCGGCCGTGTAGACGTGCGGCACGAACGAGTCCACGTCCCCCTTGGCCCAGCCAGGCAGCTCCGGGTCTGCAAAGGTGGCGGCGTTAGCTGGCGGTGCTGGGGACAGTCCCGGTCGCCCTCTCGCTGATACCACAGCCACACACACGACCTGTCCAAGAGCAATGGCTGGATCATTACCTCTGTCCAGCAAAGTGCGTCGGCCGGACCATAATGCACGTACGGGTGGGTCGTTTCAGTGCACCGGTGCGGCCGCCGGGGCCACGCTGCTGGGCCGCGCGTGCGCCCGCCCGGGGCCCCATCCGGCATTATTGTTTTATCGACCGGCACACTGGACTGCCCGATAGCGCAAATTGATGCCAGGCGGACGCAGGCAAATTGATGGCCACGTCCCCTGGTCGGAAAGGAAGGCTTGGATGCGCGGTCATCCGACCCGTCACTCTGCCTGTTATTTAGATAGCTCCTGGGGAGCACGTAATCACCACGTTAATTGCAATCGTTCAGTTCGCGGTGTTCGGTGCGCTACACATAGCACCCTTCCTGATGTTTATGTTCGACGTGTGTGTGTGTGTGCAGTGTGTGTCACTGAAGCTGCGCGAGCTGTCGGCGGGTGTGCGCTGGGAGCCTGATCAGAACGCCGAACCCCTCGCGCGGTGGGCCGCTGCATGAGACATCCAGCGGGCAGAGCCGTCCGTTCCCAGCCGGCTCCCCGGCCGACATCCGCTAAAGCCGCCGGCTCGCAGCAGCTTCCATCGAAACTACAAATGGAGACCAATTTGAGGATTAGGCATTCGCCGTGATCCACCACAGGTGCGCTGTCGACTTAAATATCATCTCGACCCAACGGTTCAGTCGCCCCGAAAGACGGCATCGCGCGCAGCGAGATGATCCCACACAGCTGTGCGGCCATCCCGCCTCCATCTCAGCGTCTGGGGGCCGGTCGGCGGGGTAGCGCACCAGGGGAGCGTCCCGATGGCTCCACCTGAGACCTCGGGCTAATCTCCCGTCACACGCTGATTGGGACCTCGGCCTAATCTCCTGTCACACGCTGATTGAGACCAGAGCGCGACCGCAGACGGTCGAAGGAACCCGCGATCCGCCGTCGCGATGTCCATGCCAAGGTCTGGGAAGGCCATGACACGGTGCCAAAGCCTGGCCGAACAGGGCCCTGGTGGATCCGTCGCCTTCGCGAGGTGAAGACACGCGGACACACCGTTCTGTCGCGCCGGTGTTTGAGAGTACCGCCGAACGTCCCCAAGGCAAGGTCTGTCATACGCGAGAGCTGCTCAGCCTCGGCCGGCCGGAGATCAGCCGGGCCTCAGCCCAGCCCCGGCCGGAGATCAGTCGGGCCTCAGCCCAGCCCCGGCCGGAGATCGGGCCGTATCTGCCCGCTGTCCGGTCACCCGGCGCTCCTCTGCCCGCCGTCCGGTCACCCGGCCCTCCTCTGCCCGCTGTCTGGTCACCCGACCCTTCTCTGCCCGCTGCCCGCTGCCCGGTCACCAGGCCCTCCTCTGCCCGCTGTCCGCTCCCCGGTCACCCGCCCTCCTCTGCCCACTGTCTGGTCACACGGCCCTCCGCTGTCCACTGCCCGCTGCCCGGTCACCCTCCTCTGCCTGTTGGCTGATCACCAAACGCGTCGATCCAGTACATGGGTGGATCACGTCCAGTCCCAGCAGGGAGGCATATCGGATCACCGGAGGGAGGGGGAGAGGGCTGGTGTGCTCCAGCAAAAAGGTCACCAGTTACGACATAACATTAATCCAAAGACACTTTTCCAAGGAAACACTTGACTGCTGGAGCCTGTACGAAGCCTACCAACTCCTGCAAACACGACCATTTTGCCCACCCCTGGCTTGCCCACGGCCGTCCGCCTCCGCACCCGAAAGCTATCCCCGCTCTCCTCCCGTGACCTGAGCGGGCCTCATGAACCCTCCCCTCCCCCTCCCCCGCTGCATGGCGCGCCGGTGGCGGCGATGCTTTCACCGTCACACACCGCTTTTTGTCCTGATTAATTCTGTGGATTAATCGTACCGCTTTCACCGCGGCGCGCCGGTCACGCGCCGCCGGCCTCTGGAGCGGCTCGTCGGAGACGACTTACGGTGGACGGCGGCGCGCGACCCAGACAATCCCCACAGGGCAGTGTCACGGAGCGAGGAGAGCAGCCGTCTCTTCGCTCAACTCAGACCAACGCCACGGGTCAGCAGCCGGTGACAAAGAGCGAGGAGAGCAGACGTCTCTCCAGTCGGCATGTCCTGCTCGTGCACCCGGGTGCTGACCCGTGGCGCTCGGTGCTCCAGACGGGGGACGGGGCGACTGCCAGAGTGTGTGGCTGCTCTATGTGTTGTATTTTCACCCTGGCATTTGCGTGGCAGTGCGGTTTAGCAGGGCGGCTCAGCAGTGCGGTTCAGCAGGGCGGTTCTCGGTCAGACGTGCGGATGGGCAGGTCGAGGACAGGTCAAGACCGTGTGAAAATTAGCTGTCGGCGGCCCAAGGAACGGACTGACGGGAACACACCAGGCTGGCCATGCTGACGGGGACACACCAGGCTGGCCATGCCGACGGGAACACACCAGGCTGGCCATGCTGACGGGAACATACCAGGCTGGCCATACTGACGGGAACATACCAGGCTGGCCACACTGACGGGAACACACAGGCTGGCCACACTGACGGGAACACACCAGGCTGGCCATGCTGACGGGCACATCAGGCTGGCCACTGACGGGAACATCAGGCTGGCCATACTGACGGGAACACATCAGGCTGGCATACTGACGGGAACACATCAGGCTGGGCATGCTGACGGGAACACATCAGGCTGGGCATACTGACGGGAACACATCAGGCTGGGCATACTGACGGGAGCGCACTAGGCCGGTCATACTGATGAGAGCACATCAGGCTGGCCATGCTGACAGGAGCGCACTAGGCCGGCTATACTGACGGGAGTACGCCGGGCTGGCTTTGCTGACGTGAACGCCCCAGGCTACTTCGTCGGCAGCAAACATTTTAGGTCAACAAGTTATGTAAGTGTGGCTGCGCTGCTTTCACTTCGGGCTGGCAGTTATGTTGGATTGCTAGCCGACTCCGTCAGGCGTCCGGGGCACCTCGCTATGGTCCCCATACAAAAATATGGCCAAAACGCGGCAAATTATCAAATCACCCGTCCAACAGCAGAGCCAAGACCGAAGACCGCGCGTTACCTCCGGACTTGGCGAACTTGGCACAAGGTCAAGTTTACCCCAGAGTAAGTCACGGGGGGACCGAGGTCATCGCGTACCAAATCAAAGGGGTCGAACCAAACTGCCCCGGCCCTGGGCGAGAGCAGCTGAAAAGGAGCCGAACGATCCTGTGGCGCTCAGGCACGCCTCCGCTGAGCCATGACCATGCTGGTTTGAATACATCGGTTGGCGCAGTCTTGAAACTTCGTGGTTTCAAGGTTTCGGCTTGCTAAGCGTTTCGGTTCACTGAAGGAACCCCGAATAATTTGCTGATATTGCATATCGTGCTGAACAAGCCCGGAGTGTGCAATACGAATCTGAGCTGTCGTCAAAGAGCACAAGTACAGCTGCTGGTAGCTGGTAATATTCTCGGGTCATGCTGCGTATTACATGGCGATTATCTCACATTGTCGAAAAGAGCACATGATACGGAGCTTGGCCAGCGACTGACGGCAGTCTGGCATAAACAGAATTATGAGCCGATGCGGTCTGTAAGCATCCCACACTGTGCTAGCGCCAGCGTTGGCGATAGCCACCAGAGGACATGTTGGGCACTGACACTCTCAACCATGACAAGCGCATTTCGACTCAAAGGTGAACGAGCTGGTCACCATGAGCTGAGGTCGTCCGACATCAACCCGTCGCCGTGAGCTGAGGTCATTCGACATCAGCCCGTCACGGTCATCTAAGGTCGTCCGACATCAACCCGTCGCCGTGAGCTGAGGTCGTCCGACATCAGCCTGTCACAGTCATCTAAGGTCGTCCGACATCAACCCGTCGCCGTGAGCTGAGGTCGTCCGACATCAGCCTGTCACAGTCATCTAAGGTCGTCCGACATCAATCCGTCGCCGTGAGCTGAGGTTGTCCGACATCAGCCTGTCACAGTCATCTAAGGTCGTCCGACATCAACCCGTCGCCGTGAGCTGAGGTCGTCCGACATCAGCCTGTCACAGTCATCTAAGGTCGTCCGACATCAATCCGTCACCGTGAGCTGAGGTCGTCCGACATCAACCCGTCGCCGTGAGCTGAGGTCGTCCGACATCAGCCCGTCACAGTCATCTAAGGTCGTCCGACATCAACCCGCCACCGTTAGCTGAGGTCGTCCGACATCAGCCTGTCACAGTCATCTAAGGTCGTCCGACATCAACCCGTCACCGTGAGCTGAGGTCGTCCGACATCAGCCCGTCACAGTCATCTAAGGTCGTCCGACATCAACCTGTCGCCGTGAGCTGAGGTCGTCCGACATCAGCCCGTCACAGTCATCTAAGGTCGTCCGACATCAACCCGCCATCGTGAGCTGAGGTCGTCCGACATCAAACCGTCACCGTGAGTTAACGTCGTCCGACACCAGCCCGTCACTGTCAGCTGCGGTCGTCCGACATCAAACCATCTTCTGAATAGTGCCTGATGGGCTGGACCTGTGCATATGGGTTTGGGAGTGATCCTTTCACGCTCCGTAGTTGATCCTCAGCACCAGTTCATTATGCGGAGGAGAGAGTGCCCGGAGGTGCTGACGAAACGCGGCGCCCGCCATCCCGGTCCGCCGCCGCCCACCGCTAACTTTGTCGCGTCATGCGCCGGCCTACCGCTCCCGCTGGTGAGAAATCTAAGCCACGCCGTCGCAGATCACGCTCTGGCAGGCCTACGCTGACACCGCAGCAATGGACCCCAGGATCGGACCTCAGAACAAATCACGCTCTGGCAGACCTGCGCTGACATCCCAGCAATGGACCCCAGGATCGGACCTCAGAACAAATCACGCTCCGGCAGGCCCTGCGCTGACACCGCAGCAATGGACCCCAGGATCGGACCTCAGAACAAATCACGCTCTGGCAGACCTGCGCTGACACCCGCAGCAATGGATCCCAGGATCGGACCTCAGAACAAATCACGCTCTGGCAGACCTGCGCTGACATCCCAGCAATGGACCCCAGGATCGGACCTCAGAACAAATCACGCTCTGGCAGACCTGCGCTGACACCCCAGCAATGGACCCCAGGATCGGACCTCAGAACAAATCACGCTCTGGCAGACCTGCGCTGACATCCCAGCAATGGACCCCAGGATCGGACCTCAGAACAAATCACGCTCTGGCAGACCTGCGCTGACATCCCAGTAATGGACCCCAGGATCGGACCTCAGAACAAATCACGCTCCAGCAGGCCTGCGCTGACACCGCAGCAATGGACCCCAGGATCGGACCTCAGAGCAAATCACGCTCCGGCAGACCTGCGCTGACATCCCAGCAATGGACCCTAGGATCGGACATAACAGTCCTCGGTACCTGATCTGCCCAACATCTATCTCGATATGCTGTCGAATGGTCTCCTGGGATCTTGGATCAATTGCAAAATGAGGCCGAATGGCCTTTTGGGATCTGGGATTTTGCAAAACAGTCCCAAGTGCCTTCTGGGATCTGGGATCTGTTTAATCGCGGCCCTTTTTGCATTAGCATTACTAGACAGGGTCGTGGTTTGGTGCCAAATCCCCATTGTCCCTATCCCTAGCTATTTAATTTTGACGAAAGTCTACTGAATTTATCTTCTCCCTGACGTATAGTCTGTAACATTAGGTCAAAATTTCAGTGAGCCCTGGAACGCCTGTCAATATTGTTATCATTGCATCTTTGTATGAGGAACGATGCAGGATTACTACACCTATGGAAATTCTACCCTTGCCTGGTTCTGAGATCACAAAGTTCTGTGAGACGCAAATTGTCTGAGAATGGAATTAAGATAGGAAGGCATAACAAGAAATGTATATATATATATATATATATATATATATATATATATATATATATATATATATATATATTATTGCCCTCACATGAACGGGTAAAGCAGATGAGCGAGCGAAAGGTGCACATTCGCGCAGACGAACAAAGCGAGCCATTACAAATATAAAAAGACTAATGCTTTACAAACCGTAGAAAATCTAGATGCGCCTCCCAAACATCTGTTATCCATTATCTAACCTGGGCGGACTCCCTCAGGGACAATTGTCTTTTGTTTTGGGGTTGAGTTTTATCAGCAGCCGATTATACCATCAGCTGTCTCACCTCAGCAGCTAGCAACATGAAACGTTTATCTGCCTCGGGCTGTCCTCATCTGCATGGATGTGATTAAAAACAAACAAGTGCCATGGATGACATACGGCTTCATCACGCCCATTCTGCGGACAGGACGACTATAATCAGATCATCGTGACTGAAAAGCACCACCACTGCGGCGCGGTGTTGGTAGAAAGGTAGAATGGTGTCCTTGGGCGGGATGACGGGCGAGCGCCTCTGCTCCTCGCGCAACTGCACTACAAACAGCGCGTCTGTCTATTTCAAACCGCACTGTAAAGGTAGCACAAGGCACGAAGCTGGCACATTCAACTAATCGCATGCTAGGAATACAAAAATCGCGGGACTGGGGCTCGGCCTTGGGTGAAATCAGACATCGCTCGGTAATTTATGGAAGGCTGATTCACTTTGCCCGACGTTGTTTAGTCACACCCCTATTCATGAACAACCGTTAACTTGAAATACTGTGGGAAGATTTCATCTCGCATCTCGGTAAATACAGCGCAAGGGTGATTTCGGGACCCTAAAGTCACACATTTGGTTTATGGGACGGCAACAAAGCGCCAGGGGCTCCCAGAAGCCGTAGAAGCCAGATCGATGGCAGATAACGGCGGCCCAAATATACAGCTGGCGTATATCCTCCGCCCAGCAGCCTACCGCGCAGCATTTGGCATGCAATGGCTACCAGGGACGACGCCATGGGCAAGCTCGTCTGCCAATTAATGTGCCGTATTTGCATATCGTTACGTCGGCGCCGTAGACCTCCTTCAATCACGCTAATGAGGGACAAGCCGGCACGGTCAATTAGGCGGCGCGCGCCCCTCTGTTGACCGAGGGTGCGGACGGCCGCGCCCGCGCCACCTCTCCGTCGGCGGCGGCGGGCTCACAGCCGTCTGAGCAGATAGCAGTAGGGTCGGCGGGCGGGCGCGCGCACCATGACCGGCGCGTGAGGGGGCTGGCCGGCGCTAAATGAGCGCTAGCGGGGCGGGAGGGAGCGCAGCGTCTCCGTAGGTACCGCGCCTTTCAGCCGCGCCAGTCGGCACCCTTTGTGGACACGTGCTCCGTCGGAGCCGGCCGCACCTGGCGTGGCGGGAGCAGCCGGCAGCCGGGCGGACAAGGGCGCCGACCGGTGGTCCGTCAGGAGCCGGGAGCCGGGAGCCGGGCGGACAAGGGTGCCGACTGGTGGTCCGTCGGAGCCGGCCGCACCTGGCGTGGCGGCAGCAGCCGGCAGCCGGGTGGACAAGGGCGCCGACCGGTGGTCCGTCAGGGGCCGGGAGCCGGGTGCCGGGCGGACACGGGTGCCGACCGGTGGTCCGTCAGGGGCCGGGAGCCGGGCGGACGGGGCGCCGACCGGTGGTCCGTCAGAGCCGGCAGCCGGGCGGACGAGGGCGCCGACCGATGGTCCGTCAGGAGAGGGAAGCCGGGAGCCGGGCGGACAAGGGTGCCGACCGGTGGTCTGACCAGATGGACGTGTCGCCCCTGAATCCGCTAAACAGGTGTTTCAGTACGACGGACGGGTCCACCATCAGCTAACGGACCGTCGGTACGCACGGCATGTATTCGTTACTTACATCATGAAACGGCACCTGCAGACACGCGGTAAAACATGACCACGGCCGCCGATGTGCGAGAAGCCCATGTATTAGCCGATAGAGATCGTCAGGCTGTCAGGCCGCCTGACAGACGTGCTATCGCTGCATCGAACCGACGGCTGTCCATCCGTCGGTGCCACCCGTCAGGGCACATCCCGCCGACGTCCCTCTGACACGTCCGGCTGCCATCGATCCGAGCGCCCGCCGTCTCCTCGGCCCAGCGTTAGTAGCACTCCTGCGTCCTGCCGACGTCCCTCTGACACGTCCGGCTGCCATCGATCCGAGCGCCCGTTCGTCTCCTCGGCCCAGCGTTAGTAGCACTCCTGCGCGTCCTGCCGACGTCCCTCTGACACGTCCGGCTGCCATCGATCCGAGCGCCGTCGTCTCCTCGGCCCAGCGTTAGTAGCACTCCTGCGCGTCCTGCCGACGTCCCTCTGACACGTCCGGCTGCCATCGATCCGAGCGCCCCACCGTCTCCCCGGCCCAGCGTCAGTAGCACTCTTCCACGCCCCGCCGTCTCCCCGGCCGAGCGTTAGCACACTCCTCCACGCCCCGCGTCTCCCCGCCGGCGTCAGTAGCACTCCTCACGCCCCCCGTCTCCCCGGCCCAGCGTCCGCAGCACTCCTCCCGCCCCACCGTCTCCCCGGCCCAGCGTCAGTAGCACTCCTCCACGCCCCACCGTCTCCCCGGTCCAGCGTCAGTAGCACTCCTCCACGCCCACCGTCTCCCCGGCCCGAGCGTTAGTAGCACCCTCCACGACCCGCCGTCTCCCCGGCGAGTGTTAGTAGCACTCCTCCACGGACGCCGCTGCGGCCCGATGGGAACCGCTCAGACCAAGTTGTGCCCAATCGAGCCACGATCCGGCGGCCTGGAGGGCTCGCTTCTCGGCGATTTATCGCCGTCGTTTGTCAGGCGGCGTACATACGGCCCATTCCAGCCACATGCGACGAAAATGAAGGGCTCTGGCTGGCAGGAGAACGGTCAGATGAAGAAGGACAGGTGCCGGCAGTGGCCAGCGACCATCCCTAGCCTCCAGCCAAGCAACGCCAGGAGGGCTCCGTGACTGGCTATTCACTCCTTGTGTGTTTGGTATCATCCGACATCAGAGCCGCGTTTCCCGTGGTCAAATGCCGTCCACAGGTTGCCAACTTACGACATGGCAGGTAAGTGCGTCACAACAGTTTCTACGCCTTTGAGCATAGTTGCATACGCGTGACGTAGGCACTTGCGTCATCTTAGTAGCTACCTCGGGTAGGTATTTGCCAAAAAGGAACTGGACCCAGGTGGCGGAGGGACGGCGAAGCACGGTTGGTACAGTCTTCACCTCCGGCCGCACGCTGAGCCGTGGATTCAAGTCCGGTTACCGGTCTAGCGTTTCGCCGTCATCCGGTACGAATATTCAGCGATGATGAATTCGACGTAAAACAAAGCTGGAACCACAATTACGTGGCCACATCGGGCTCATGGTACCAGCTAACTCATGGACGGGTCAGCTGGCTAGCTCGATGCTCCCAGAGGTGATACGCCTTGCTCAGTTGTCTGAGAGCTAGCTTCCTGAGAGCTAAGCTACATGTCGCACGGCACAACTGGCACTGAGCTGATGGATGAAACGAGTACGGGTTACCAGCCAGCCCATCCGCCCACCAACTCGGACTCCCTTCACCTCACCCAGCCTTCACCTGGTCCATCCTTTACCTCATCCACCCCCAGCTCACCCGCCCTTCAGCTTACCTACCCTTCACCTTACCCAACCCCCAGCTCACCTATCCTTCAGCTCACCCCCCAGCTACCCACCCTCAGCCACCCACCCTTCACATGGCCCACTCTTCAGCTCACCCACCGTTTACCTCAGCCCATCCTTCACCTTATTCACCTCTCGGCTCAGCCACCCTTCAACTCAGCCACCCTTCAGCTCAGCAACCTTCAGCTCAGCCACCCTTCAACTTAGCCACCCTTCAGCTCAGCTTTATTCGGCTCAGGCACTCTTTAACTCATCCACCGTTCAGTTCAGCCGCCTTCAGCTCAGCTACCTTCAGCCCAGCCACCCTTCAGCGTGGTGTCAGCCGCCGCCGGTCGCTGACCGGTGGCTGAGGCCGGCGTGACCCAACACAATGGAGAGCTGCGCTGGCGCCGCTCTCCGCCGCCGCCGCGCCGCTCTCGCCGCCGCCGCGCGCCCCACGAACAATGGGGCGGACGCCACGGTCGCCGAACCGATAATTTGTCGCGGCGACCTCGGCCACGACCTGGCAGTCACCGCTGCGCCACGCGTGCTGCCGGAGAGGATGTCTGGGAGGGGCCCGTGGAGAGAAGGTTTGGGAGGGGCTTGTGGAGAGATCTGGAGAGGCCCGTGGAGAGAAGGTTTGGGAGGGGCCCGTGGAGAGATCTGGAGGGGCCCGTGGAGAGAGGGTCTGGGAGGGGGCCCGTGGAGAGGTCTGGGAGGGGACGGTAGGGGGGTCGGGGGGGGGGAGTGGTCCGTGGAGAGAAGTTCTGGGAGTGGCCCGTGGAGAGAAGTTCTGGGAGTGGCCCGTGGAGAGAAGTTCTGGGAGTGGCCCGTGGAGAGAAGTTCTGGGAGTGGGCCCGTGGAGAGAAGTTCTGGGAGTGGCCCGTGGAGAGAAGTTCTGGGAGTGGCCCGTGGAGAGAAGTTCTCGGAGGGGCCCGTGGAGAGAAGGTTTGGGAGGGGGTTTGTGGAGAGATCTGGAGGGGCCCGTGAGGGAGGGTCTGGGAGGGGGCCCGTGGAGAGGTCTGGGAGGGGATGGTGGAGGGGTCGGGGGGGGGGGGGCGTGGAGAGGTCTGGGAGGGGATGGTGGAGGGGTCGGGGGGGGAGGGGGGCCCGTGGAGAGAACTGGGACGGGCCCGTGGAGAGAACTGGGACGGGCCCGTGGAGAGAAGTTCTGGGAGGGGCCCGTGGAGAGGAGATCTGGGAGTGGCCCGTGGAGAGGAGATCTGGGAGGGGGCCCGTGGAGGGGTCTTGGAGGGGCCTACGCAGAGGAGGTCTTGGAGGATGTCTGGTGAAGACGAGGTATGGAAATGTTTCCGGTGCAATAGGGTGTATAAGAAGGGGTACGATACAGAGGTCTAGGAAGGGGATGACGAAGAGGGTATCTCGAGGAAGGTCAGGCGGAAAGGATGTTTAGGAGGGTTTTGGTCGGGGGAGGCCTGAAAAGGATCAGATGTAGGAGGGGACTGGGAGGGGTCCCGTGAGGGCAGGCCTGGAAAGAGTCCGGTAAAGAGGAGGTCTGGGACGGGTAGGTCAAAAGTGTAGACAGCGCGCCTAAGGGGTGTGGGAGCGATGTGATGAAGTCATATGTGGATGGGGTTTGGATGGAGGGATGACCTGGAAGGGTGGACGGGAATAACAAGTCAAGGTGAAGTCCAGTGGAGAGGAGACCACGCCGAGGAGACCCCGCGGGGAGATGGGCCACCTGAAGAAGATCCCGTTTAACCCCGGGACCCCTGGACGTGAGGACATGCTCAAGACCGAGGAGATGACAGCGACGAGCCACTGCACTGATTTACGTCGGCGCCAGCGCGGAGCGGGCGGCCGGTCTCGACGCACGCCGTGCAGCGTCGGTCGGTGGCCGGAGCACGTCTCGGGCGGCGCCCTGCGGCGGCGGCACCGACACACACAGATGGCCTTGTTGTGAGCGTGGCTCGTGAAGCGGCGGGACGTCGGTCGCGCGGCCGGCCCTGGGCGCGGCACGATCTTTGTGAGAGGCCGCCCCCTGTGCCGGTCCAGTGGTGGGGGAGGTGACCTCACGTCGCGAGGGTGCGGCGCGCCGTACCAGCTGCGACGCTACCCGCCAGACCTACCGATCAGTGGCACCCATAACAGCCCATGGGACCGTGGATCCGTGACAGCTTAAGGTGATGGGTTGCATCATGCTCATTAAGTACATAACTATATCGTATGAATGGACCACGGAATCTGTCGTAGTAATCTGGCACCGGCGCCAGAAAAGTAATGGGCTCCACACCTGCTCTCTATCGCAGTCCCGGGTGTCGGTCTGCTGTCGTCATTGGGACTTTACGACGCACTCAGCTGTTGAGGCCGTGTGGCATCGCATGCATCTCATCCTGGCAGCAAGGGCGGGGGACCGCAGGGACGGGTGCCGGGTCTGTGTCAGTCACGGGACCGATCGAAGCCCGGCGCTAGGCTCCCTAGTGTGTGCCGTCGTCCTCGGCTGGTACCGTCTGGGGGGCCGCTCTCCGGCCACGCTCCAGGACGGCCCGACGGTCGCGGCGCGTGTCGTCTCGCCGTCGTATCTGCCGCCGCATCTGAAGGGCCTGCACGGCGGCTGGCCAGTCACGTGTCTCGCTCGTGCCGCCCGACGCCGTGACATCAGTCCGCCGCGCCGTCCGCCGGCCGGCCGGTCCACCCGTCGGCGCGACTCCGAGTCAGCGTTGGACGGCGCCAAGCCACGGCCGGTGTCAGCCGGGGTGGCGGAGCCGGGTTAGAGCCGGTTCCAGCCATGGTCAGACGCGGACCAGAGTCAGAAGCGGGCCGAGCGCGGAGTGGCGGCCCCAGCTCAGAGTAAGGAGTGGACCGAGCCCAATCAGGAGTGGACCGAGCGCGGAGTGGCGGCCCCAGCTCAGAGTCAGAAGCGGACCGAGTGTGGAGTAGCTCAGAGCCAGGCGTGGACCGAGCACAGAGTAGCAACAACAACTCAGGGGGAGAGTCAGACAGAGTGGCCATGCCAGGCCACGTTTATGTCTCGCAGGATCCCTTCAGCGCAGTGATAGAAATAGAGAGAGAGAGAGAGAGAGAGAGAGAGAGAGAGAGAGAGAGAGAGAGAGAGAGAGAGAGAGAGAGAGAGAGAGAGAGAGAGAGAGAGAGAGAGAGAGAGAGAGAGAGAGAGAGAGAGAGAGAGAGAGAGAGAGAGAGAGAGAGAGAGAGAGAGAGAGAGAGAGAGAGAGAGAGAGAGAGAGAGAGAGAGAGAGAGAGAGAGAGAGAGAGAGAGAGAGAGAGAGAGGAGAGAGAAGAGAGAGAAAGAGAGAGAGAAAGAGAGAGAAAAAAGAAATAAAGAGAGAGAGAGAAGAAAAAAAAAAAGAAAGAGAGAGAAAGAAAATGGGAGAGGGAGCAGCAGCAGCAGACGAGCTTCCTCATTATGCTGCTGCGCTCTCGATGCACAAGGGGGAAAAGACCGGCCGGAAACGCTCACCCGCTCGCATTTGCACACACCACACCACATGTTTGGCTCCGATCATGCACAGCGCTTACGCCGAGGCCCTGTCCAATCATTTCGTCCTGTTTTGATCTGCCTCGTCTGTTCCAGAGAGTCGTCCACAAATTGAGCACGTGGTACTCGTTCGAAATAAGCTGCCGCGCGGGCCGGACCGCCGGTGAACGTCCCCAAAGTGCGCCCACGTGTTGGCGCGATCGATACCCAGGCGCCCGCTGGCATTAGCATACACAACGCGCATCGAATGCTGTAAAGCAGGCGTGCCGCTCAGCAGGCGACTGGCTGCGCTGATGGGCAGCGGAGGAGGTGAGCCTGCCTGATGGGCAGCGGAGGAGGTGAGCCTGCGCTGATGGGCAGCGGAGGAGGTGGGCCTGCCTGATGGGCAGCGGAGGACGTGAGCCTGCGCTGATGGACAGCGGAGGAGGTCAGCCGATGCGGATGGGCGCAGAAGGTGCGCAGGGTGGTGCACACCGGCCTCGACGGGCTCCGTGGGCTCACCTGCGTACGGCTTCATCTGGTAGAACTCTCGCCGTCGTTTCATCTCGCCTCTGAACAGGCCGGGAATCATTTTGTACACCATGGTCTGAAGAATGCGGTCTGCCCTGGAAGAAAGTGGGACACATTGTCTTAAGTTGGTTAAAACCTTTCCGTGACTTGGACAGATTGGGCGGTTTTCGGCACCGATGGGTGGTTGGGGTACAGTTGCTGCACGTTGACCCGTTTGGTCCAACGGGTTCGTCTGGCCGTGGCTGATGATCATGGCGCTCCGTTTATTTTAACTAGGCATCGGGATGGCGTACAGGCATCAGGAAAGATGCGATTTAGGAGAGCAGCATGTAACTTTACTCACCGTGAGTCATCAAAATGCAAACAAAGTTGGCGAGCGGTTAATGTCAAAAGTCGTTAAATGGGCATTGAGCATTATGGTGGGCATGGGCCCTACTACTCTGCCTCACGCGGATGGCCAGAAGCGGAGGCGTCGACTTCTCTGCTTCACGCGGATGGCGAGCAGCGGAGGCGTCGTAGCCAAAAACTAATGACAATCTTCCTGAGATATTTTCGATTATAGTTATTCCTGAGTTATCGAGCATCAACGCACAAAAATAAAGGCTGCGCTGGCGGCGTCTATCTTGCGCGAATCAGCAGGTGCCGCTGCTTTTTTTTTGTCTTGTAGCCTGGTGATGATTAGATCTCTGTGTGGCGCTGATTGGTTGGAACAGGCCGGACACCGACGTCATGTCGGTAGGCGCTGTCTGTCTGACAGGCGGGCAGAAAAAAATCCGAAGCAGCCCCCGACAGCACGAGCTCCGTTGAGACGAATCCAACATAAAGCTCACGAGAGATGCTTGTGCGACAAAATGCTATGATCGATATGATTAAAAAGCTATTTTATGTCCTGTGAAATATTATTAGCTGTTATTTTTTTTTTTAATTTTTATTTAACTTGTCGAGTGGGTATCATTGATATCTTGATGTCGCTTGTACTTATCTCCTCGTATGATGTTCGAGTGGGTATCATTGATATATTGATGTTCGCTTGTACCTACATTCCCGTATATTGCAGGTCGATTATCATTATTGGGTTTCTAAAGTGTTCATTGCCGTCATTACCATGAAATAAAGCAGAAAGGATATGTCAGTTGAGCTGCATGGGTAGTGAGCAGGCCTGTGTTTCTTTCAAGATAAATCCACCAACGATTCGTGAATCACACCACCTTCGGATGAGGCACAGGTGATTCGGCTTTTTTCTTTTAGTGAGTCGTGACGCAATTAGCTTGCCCCGCAATGTGAGTCGTGACGCGAATAGTTTGCTTTGAAACGCAAGTCGTGACGCAAACAGTTTGCCCTGCGAGTAAGAGTCGATCTGGACTACACAGTCTATGCGAGGACTAAATGAAACGATTTCATAAATTGTTCACAAATTTGTACACAAATTATCCTCTTGTTTGATTTGGACAAGCGGAGTTCGACATGCTCCATCAAGCCCTGTCAGCACAGTGCTTACCAATGGTGCCTTACTGACAAAGGCTGTCATACCAGACAGAACGCTTACCTAAATCTTGACCTAGGTGCCATCTCTACCTTATTACTTATCACTTATCCAGTGATAAGTGATGTCACTCATCAAGCTGCGCATGCATCACAGCTTTCTCCTATTATACCAAAGCCACATCCAATAAGCCCTAAATTGATTGAAATCCCACAACCAAATAATAACTGCCTCCTCAAGTTCAACGACTGCACACCAGCAACTAGCATTAGGCATAAATTACCGGGCAACCAGATTAAGGTAAGATGAAGCCATTAGTACCAGCAGGTATCATGTCTTTTTTCTCTTGTGCTGAAAAGACCTACTTGCCTCTGTCTGGCCTTTCAGTAGAAAAAGGGCATTGCTACTGTACGATGCGACTGCCCAAAGGCAATAAAATTAGTCTCTCTTCAAGTACCTAATCTTATCTTCGCATCTATTTCATGATTTTGATAGTTGATAATGCAGGGTTTCTGGTTTTTGCTTTTACTACGCGAGTTCTTGACAATTGTGGATAGATGCGGGATACGGTATGCGTTTTTTAATGCATTCTTCAGTGAGCCATGATCCACGCAAACCGAATTTGCTGGATTCAGAGGCTTGATTTTAAACTTCCAAAGAAGCAGACATCAGCGCCGAAATCGATAATCTTGACAACTAATTGGCAGCACTCCTTCTCCTGAAACCCTGTCTAAAATGTAATCCATCTTGACCGAGAATCAATCGTGTTTTAGCTACGAAGTGTGAAAATCAGTGCGGAATCGCTGAGCGCGGTATGCAGCCATGGATGCAGCCACCCTAAAATTGGGGAAAATATCGGGATTGGGACGGGGAGCAAATTGTGATCCGTGGACAACCAAATACAAATAAATGCGTTGTAAGGGCAACATTTGATGAAGAAAAAATCCCATTCTGACAAGATTGGTGCGCCAAAAATCCCACTTCAAGTGGTTACTGGCTTCACCCACGGATAAATCAATGACGAATCGCTTAGCAAAGTAAGAAATGATCAGTTGATCTGAATCTGAATCGCTAAACTGGAGTGTGAGTTGGGAATAATTCGACTCTTATAAGAATCATAATGTAAATCAGAATTGAATCGTTCAAAATCGGTCATGAATCAATAACAAATTGCATCTCAAAATATTTATCGAACACGGGCCTGATCGTGAGTTTGTGCGCTTTAACGTCGCGCGGATTTCCTTTAGGACCTGAACGCATCATTGTGAGCGGATAAATCAGGTCTCTGGTATGAAATGCAGTGTTATGTGCAAGCTTTTGGTAGCATACAAGTTAAGGTGAGTACCCCTCCATAAAAAAATCATAAGACTGTGCGAGGCCCTTTCTAGCCAGGCTTGTACATTCCCATTCGTGTCAAACAGCTGACTTCGCAAATTGCAGGAGTTACGGTTGCACAATCCCAAACCGCAGAGCCCGCAAGGTATGTCATAGACCATTACTATCACCCAATGGCCAATAAAATTCGGCCTCAACTTCCAACACCCTCACAAGCAAACGCATGCAGTCATGAGCCTTACTTGAGACTAGAGGAGCCCTTGGTCCTGTGTATCATAACGTCACACACAGGACAGTAACTGCTGGCCTCCAAGTGTCGCAAGATGCAGGACCGGCAAACTGAAAACAGAGGGATGAGATGAGCACAGGTATTCACCGATGGCGCACAAAGTCTCGAGCTGACCACTCGCCACAGATTTCTGAGGTACTGGAGCAGCGTATCCATGGAATGATCTCACCACAGCCGTCCGGTCGGAGAACAAACTACACACAGATTGGATAGATAAAGCCGCAAATATTCATGACAAACCAATTTCAAGCACGTCTCCGTATAAGTGTTGCATTCTTGCTGAGCTGGACGCTCAGACATTCACAACGTCGGATTTTAGGCGCCAAAATTGCCCGCTCGGACGTGCATTATTCATGTTGCCGCGGTCTAAGTCGGGTCGTTTGCTGCGGGTTTCTCATTCTTGAAGTCGGCCGGCTGGCCACCAGTTGCGTCCGAACTCGCCACTGCGGAGGACGTCACACACGGATGGCAAAGCGAGTCCGTCCAGGTCCCGTCAGGAGCGGCTGTCTGTCAGTGGCCCGGCGGGCGGGCAGACCGACTGCCGTCACTGTCTCGTCACGTGGCAGCACCACATGTAGGCCTGCATGGAAGCGACCGACCGTTCGCCTCGGCAGGTCAGCCCCGGTCTCGTCACGTGGCAACACTAGATACAGACCTGCATGGAAGCGACCGACCGTTCGCCTCGGCAGGTCAGCCCCGGTCTCGTCACGTGGCAACACTAGATACAGACCTGCATGGAAGCGACCGACCGTTCGCCTCGGCAGGTCAGCCCCGGTCTCGTCACGTGGCAACACTAGATACAGACCTGCATGCAAGCGACCGACCGTTCGCCTCGGCAGGTCAGCCCCGGTCTCGTCACGTGGCAACACTAGATACAGACCTGCATGGAAGCGACCGACCGTTCGCCTCGGCAGGTCAGCCCGGCGCGGCTCGTTTCTGACTGGTCGATACCAGCTCGTGTGAACTGATCCGCTGCCGTCTATAAAAACCGCCGTCGTTAAACTGAACTAAACTCCAAACGAGCAACACGGCGGCCTGCAATTGCGTCGCAGCCGGTTGTATTTTTGTGCGAGCTCACGAAGAAAGTCTTGCAAACAAGCTGCAGCACGGTGGCCCAGCCTGGGTAGCATTAATTATTCAGTGGGCCACTGAACAATGCGCCGCGATACCGTCGGGTAATCCGCCGTGGCTGGGCCGCCTCCTACCACCCGATCCGAAGTCTGATGGACCAGCGCGCTGAGATGGGTGGCAGCAGCACCAGCGCGCCGCGATACCGTCGGGTAATCCGCCGTGGCTGGGCCGCCTCCTACCACCGATCCGAAGTCCGATGGACCAGCGCGCTGAGATGGGTGGCAGCAGCGCACCAGCTCGTGGCTTTTCGGTAGCGTGAGCGCAAGCATGTGAACCCGGTTTGCATTCTACTAGATGATAAACGAGCCGTATGCATGCATTACAACTGGAGGAGGTCTTGTCAGAAAGATCTCACGCGTATCTTAACGTGATAAATGGTTGAAGATCATTCATGCATCTCTGAAGAAGACACCAACTCTAATGTTGATGATGATCCTATTATGATCTCAATCTTCTACTTGTCTTGAAAGTAAGTGCAACGGCTATCCTACAGTTGACTTAAATTGTTTTTCACTTAATTTGGTGACAACACCAGCCAGTGGTGTAGCCCCTACGCCACCGTGACGTCACAAAGCTGCGCGCCGCCAGTAGCGTGTTCTCCATGCCACCATGAGGTCACAAAGCCGCGCGCCGCCAGTGGCACACCTCCGCGCCACCGTGGGGCCACACAAGCTGCTCGCCGCCGATGACCGGTGACGGGGGTCATTAAGCCGGCTGTTCACTATCCCAACTATAGAGCCTCTATGGAGGCGCAATCAATTGAGCCGCTGATGGATTCTCGTGATGGGTTGTGAATAGTACTGATGGGAATGCTTGTGATGGATCACAAACAGCGAAGGGGGCCGTGAGAACGGGAAGCCTGACCGCTGATCGCGCTCTGGTTGGTATGGAATACGCGGCCTCCATCTTCGAATCATTACTGAATACCCGCGAATTAAAAAGTTCACCATCCTCCTTCGATCACAACGCTTTAAAAGACGGCAGCTTTTCCAGGCCGCTGCACGCGCTGCCGACCGAAGGGCACGCTAAAAGGTTGGTCCGATACTTCCCGGCAGCCGAACCGGCAATTTAGCGGTCGCCGAGTGCCGCAACGATCGGAGCCGCGCCATAACCGCCGCTGCGGGCGGCCCGCCGCCGCCAGCGTCCGGTCATCACAACCAATTAGCCACGACAGGCTCGGCAGCCGGCCGGGCACGCCGCGTGCCGCCACGTGCCGCCGGCACGTGCAGCCGGCCGGCCTGCGCACGTGCCGCGCGCGCGCGCGCCCGGCTGCGGTGACGGCCGTTGGCTGCAGCTGGGGGCCGGGCGGGGAACGGTCGTGCCGCGGTGGCCGAGGTAGGGCAGCCGACGCCACCAGCCGCACTGTGGGCCGAAGAGGTCCCGCTGGCTTCCTTTCACCGCAGGACTGGCGCGGGAGTGTGAGCACGAGGGTAAGCATAGTCGGGGATATAGCCAAGGGGGTCACGGGTCATGCCCCCGTCCCTGAGCCAAGAGGATCTCATCAGAAACAGCACGTTGTCGCAATGATTTAGTCAAATTTCGGAGAGAATTTGACATTTACCCACTGAGGAAAATTCCGGATACGTGCCTGATCACAGTGAAGATGGGTATGGGTTTCCATGAAAGCATGAATTCGCGGATGTGCCGTTGACAAGCCCGTACGAGCTCGGCACGAATTCCCCACGTCACTTCGGTTCGTTTAGGCCGTCATCCGATAGACGAAGTTTTGTTTTGTTTGTTTTGTTGCTGCAGAACACGTGGCGTTGACAATCCCTCGTCACCTCATGGCCACATGTGTTCGTGGTAACCGGAACGCCGACATGTTACCGCTGTTTCGTGGTAACCGGAACGCCGACATGTTACCGCTGTTATGCTTGACGGTTATGATGATTGTTGCGCGCTTTCAGTGCTGAATATCACGTACATGTTATCATATTTGTGCTGGGTGCAGTGACCGCCCCACATTCCCCGCTCTGTTCTGACCTGCAGGGACACGAGCTCTGGCTCGCTCCCCAGTCAACTGTCAGTGGCGCCGGTGGCCGGGTCGGCTGCCGGCCGAGCCCTGTCGCCCGCACAAACAGGACAGACGGGACGCGCCGCACCCCGGCCGCCAGTCACACCCATTGGCCGCCCACGCGAGGGCTTTTTAAACAAATGACCATTAGCGCTGCCCCCTGCCCGGCCGACACGGTGGGGACGGAGCACGGAGAGCAGCGACAGACAGCGGGGAGGCGTCGGCAGACTGGGGAGGGCCCCGGCCGTGGAAACTCGGCCAGTTTCTCAGTAAGGTGTTCTGCAGAGTGGTGTATCCTCGGGTTGCATTAGTACGAGCAATACCCGATAATATTGCTGGGAAGTGCATGCAGTCAACAAAGGCACGACCATTATCACCCGCATGTAAGCAACGCATTGAAAGACGGCAGGACGCCCCGCCTGCCTGTCCGCCCGCTCCTCTGTCGGGTGTGCCCCTCCGACGATATTAATGATATTTACGCTGAGGCTTTTATCCTAAATAAACACCATGAAACTTATCAAAGGCGGTCCTTCACGGCCTAAAAGAAAACCGCAATGTTATGGACGTATGTGTTAAAGCTGATGATGCTGGCGCTATGTCGACACAGACTGTGTAAATCTGGGGCCACCTCCATCCCATCGTCTAAAGAATCGTTAATGATGTAAACAGTTTTACGCATAGGTTCGCACCCGGGGGCGGCCGTCACCTCCGCAGCGAGTGCTGGTGCTGTGGAGGATCTCATGAGCCCTGACTGGCCCTGACAACCGGAGGCGGCCGCCACCTCCGCAGCGAGTGTCGGTGCCGTGGAGGATTCATGAGCCCTGACTGGCCTTACAACCGGGGGCGGCCGCCACCTCCGCAGCGAGTGCCAGTGCTTGTGGAGGATCTCATGAGCCCTGACTGGCCCTAACAACCGGAGGCGGCCGCCACCTCCGCAGCGAGTGCCGGTGCTGTGGAGGATCTCACCGGCCCTAACTGGCCTTAACAACCGGAGGCAACCGCCACCTCCGCAGCGAGTGCCAGTGCTGTGGAGGATCTCATGAGCCCTGACTGGCCCTAACAACCGGAGGCGGCCGCCACCTCCGCAGCGAGTGACAGGGGGCGGCCGCCACCTCCGCAGCGAGTGCTGGTGCTGTGGAGGATCTCATGAGCCCTGACTGGCCCTGACAACCGGAGGCGGCCGCCACCTCCGCAGCGAGTGTCGGTGCTGTGGAGGATCTCATGAGCCCTGACTGGCCCTGACAACCGGAGGCGGCCGCCACCTCCGCAGCGAGTGTCGGTGCTGTGGAGGATCTCATGAGCCCTGACTGGCCCCAACAACCGGAGGCGGCCGCCACCTCCGCAGCGAGTGCCGGTGCTGTGGAGGATCTCCCCGGCCCTGACTGGCCTAGCACGGAGCACAGGCGGCCGAAAGGGAATGGGGAGGGGGAGAGGCTGGAAGATAGATATGCTCACACGCGGAGAGGAGAGAGCCCCATTGGGACTAAATGCATAGCTAAATTTAAAACAATAAAGTTGGAGGGGTAGCGCCAGCACCCAAATTCGGGGTTATTTATTGGGACTGCCAGTGGGATGGGCGTGATGATGCTGTATCAGTAATGGTGACAACCGGTTCCGATTGATAGCGCTTGGTCACCTATGTTCCGGTGCTGTAAGGGGCTGAGACATGGGTACAGTCACGCGACCCACATCCTGTCGGAATGATGTAGGAATCTAACTAATCAGGCTTCGGTGGAATTAGAAGCAGCATCCTGCTCTACCTTCAAAGCGTGGCTTCGTTGCAAGACGGAAGGCGAGGCGCGGGAGCTTTGTTAAACTTCGGGAGTCAATTCCAAAATGTCAAAATAAGGCCCCTACAACCTAGATAGTGGGCCCCCTCACAGCCAGAATGGGCCTTAACACAGGTCAGGATGGGTCCTCTACAGGCCAGAGTGTGCCTTCAAGTCAATAATGGCCCTCTTCAGGTCAGAATGGCCCTAATGCGGCTTAGATAGGCCCTCTGTAAGACAAATTAGGGCCCTCCACAGTCAATTGTGGGCCCTCTACAGGTCAGATAGGCCCACTATGAAACTACAGGTCAGAATGAACCTGTACGGTTCAAAATGGGCCCCGTTAGACCATAGTGTGCTCTTTACAGGCCAGAATGGGCCCTCTGCAGGCTTGAAATGAGCCCATCTACAGGTCGGAATGGCCCCTCCATGGTCGATAATATGCCCTCTAGATGTCAAAATGGGCCTTCTACAGGTCAGAAGGAGCTCTCCACGGTCAACAATCGGTCAACAATGAGCCCTCTTCTGGTCAGAGCCCTCTCCCCCTCTCAGAATGAAACTTCCACGGTTGGTAATAGACCTTCTTCAGGTCAGAAAGCCCCTCTGAAGACCAGAATGGGCCCTCTACAGGTCAAATTTGCTCTCTGCAGCCAATATTGGAGCCATCCCAGGCCATGACGGGCCCTCTACAAGCCAGAATAGACTTCCCCACAGCCAATCGGGCTAGAATGAGCCCATCCAGTTCAATAATGGACGCTCTACAGGTCAAACGGGCCCTTTCCATGCTCAAATTGCCCTCTTTTGGCCGGAATGAGCCCTGGACAGGTCAGACTGGACTTTTACAGGCCTTACATAACCCCTTTACAGTTCAGAATGGGCCCATCGACATGCCAAAATGGGCCCCTCCACGGACCCTCCACGTTGGGGGGGGGGGGGGAGCGCCGCCACTCCAGCTTTCAAGTTGGAGAGGGGCAAGTTTCCCCGCTATTCCCCCCCCCCCCCCCCGCCCCCCGTTCCCGCGTCCTTACGGAAAGGATGCAGGTCTGATTGTCCCCTGGGAAAACAGCTGGCTTCCAGGGCTAGAAATCGACCTGATTAACTAACTAGCCGGACTTGAACAGCCATATAACAGGGCGAGCGCAATGCCAGTACCTGCTGGCGTCAGCAAGGGCGTCCTTCAGTGGATAAACGTCGGAGGCGGTCCTGGTCAAATTGTCGCGCCGGCAAAACACTTAGGCCGGGCGAATCGTCCGAGGGCTGGGAGGGGCCGCTGTCGCCCGAGTGACGTCATCATGACGGAGCTGCTATCGAATCGATGCCGGCCGCCGACCCGCGACGGCACTGCGTGGGCATGGCCACGTGTCCGTGACGTGGGCCGCACCACGTGCGGGCGGCGTGGAGGGTGTCGCGTGTGTCTCGTGGAAATCATCGGGAGGTCAGAGAGGCTGTGCAGAGGCAACTGTAAATCCCGCGTGTCAACAGAACTGGGCAGCGGTACGTGGCGTGGGCATACAGTACAGGAGGGCGCGACCTCAGTCTTACGACGGATGCCGGCCTCCTTGGGGTATGGCATGGTCCTGGTACGTCCTGGGGGAAGCTCAGTGTCTGCCCTTGGTCAGCCTACTCGTGGATCAAGCCATCCCAAGGCGGTAGACTATCAGAGACTAGATCTTTTTTTTTGGATTATGTCCAATGGGCTTTCTTACCATGGCGCCACAAAAAAAACATGAAAACTCTGTCACACGTTGGACAGCCCGGCCCTTTAGGAACTTTAAACTACGCTGAAATGGATGACATGAAAAATATATTAAATTTATATCCGTCGCTAACAGTATTCCAGTTCCCGCCAGTCCTGGTCAGAACACACGTCGCTAATAAGCGAGGATGGCTCCGATGATGAAGGCCCTGTGTGCGGACCTAAGCGCGCAACACCTCAGGACTGCCGGCCTTCCCCGCGCGCCTTGACACGAATCGGTGAGCTCGCACGCTCGGCCAGAGTGGCGCAGACTCGGCGCAGTCGACAGAAGCGGCGCGGCGACACTGGTGGCGCGCGGCGGCACCGGCACCAGCCGTGACGCCCGCCCGCCCGCCTACCGCCCCGCGTCCTTGTTTGCGCCGCGCCTCTCGGACCGGCGTCTGTTTGATCGCACGCGATGCATTGTTTGTGCGCGCCGCCTGCCGCCCCAGACGCGCCATTGTTTGTCAGCAGACGGTGACCTACTGCACCTGTCCGCGGGCCCGGCCGAGGTCAGGCACTCTGTCGGCTCGGCAGACGGTGACCTACTGCACCTGTCCGCGGGCCCGGCCGAGGTCAGGCACTCTGTCGGCTCGGCAGACGGTGACCTACTGCACCTGTCCGCGGGCCCGGCCGAGGTCAGGCACTCTGTCGGCTCGCAGAGGTGACCTACTTCACCTGCCCGCGGGCCTGGCCGAGGTCAGGCACTCTGTCGGCTCAGCAGAAGGTGACCTACTTCACCTGCCCGCGGGCCGGCCGAGGTCAGGCACTCTGTCGGCTCGGCAGACGGTGACCTACTGCACCTGTCCGCGGGCCCGGCCGAGGTCAGGCACTCTGTCGGCTCGGCAGACGAGGCCACAGGACCAAACAAACCAGCTCCGCACGCAGTGCGCCCCGCAGCCGGTCAACTAGTGGTGGCCAAACCTCCGGTCGCACCCACGTGCTTTTGTGATGAAATTGGGGGGCAAAGCTGAAGACGTCAAGGGCTTGCTAAGATTTTTAATGCTTGATACCGTTGGAGTCCATCATAACTCAATTCCATTTCCTGTGTGTCTAATGACGTCGTCTCGGTGATCGGGCACACATCGGTAGCACATCTCGATCCCTATTTGCCACACACCAGTATAATAACCTGACACATCTGGAGTGTGCACTATTCATGCTACATCACCTGTGTGTCTCTTGGCAAGCGGCTACTGAATCATATAGATAGGTGATGGTGAATCCCCTCATCGGAAGATGTATCAAGGGCACAGTACAATGCTGTGTATTTCAGATTAGCATGACATCACTGCCACTTATCTACCAGAAACAAAAACATCCGTCTGCGCCGACCAACACGGGTGGTTCAAGAATTTCGTTAAGGGAGCAGCCACGCTTCGTTGTGGTGTCCCCCGGAACTTGGCGCCCCGCTCACAAAGAAGTCCCTGGATTTTGGCCGCTTTATTTTCAGATCTCATTTTTGAATGGGTAAAATACCTTCCGCCGGAATGGGCCGCCGGATTTAGTTTTCTTCATTGGTAGAGGTAGATTTTCTGCTATTTTGTACGTTGAATTTTAATATTTGGGACGGTTGGGGGTGCCCCTGAACTTTGGAGCGTCTTGAAAAAGGAGCAATGAGGTTTTTGATGCCCCCTCACCACGAAATGTTCGTGCCCATTCGGCGCCAAAATATCGTGAATGCAATGTATGCAAAAAAAGGAGCGAACCGTCACCCCTGCCCAGCGCACCCCCTATTCCATCCATTGTACAGGGTTCGTTCGGTTTGCTGCTGACCGATTTTAGCGGCCAGCCTCAGTCAGCTGGCGCCGGCGGCCGACATCTGGCAGGCCTTTTTGTCGGATCCCGCGCTGCCATGGCCGCTGCGCGACTCCCAAATGGTCTGGCCATCCTTGGCCCAAAGGCAGACTGGCCGAAACCCGCCACGTCTGGTCCGGCGACGAAACTGATCTCGTGCAGCACCATAGCAAGCTGTCTTACCCTCTGTCTCCAGCGAAGCGATTTTTGCCGGAGTTGTAGATGGACAGATGTGACCTTTTCTTTTTCACCCACGTTTTTTTTGCTACATTGTAAAAACATTACTACGGCGTGCGGTACAGCAAAACAGCAAAAAGAGATCAGGTGGAAAACAGGCATACAGACAGGGTTACATCAATTATGGACGATGCTAACAGCAGGCTTATGCTAGTTATAATTAACTCGGCCTTACTTTCCCCTCCCCCCCCCCAAAAAAAAAATCAGGTCAAACACGTGGAACGCTTTGGCATGCTTCCCTGATTCTATTCTTGCTGAGAGTTTTATCTGCGCTGTCGCAATTCCACACAATTTTAGCCTTTTGGTCGGCCTTGTGGAAGACGATTACGCGGTAATGCCACTTCTATATTTTACCGTATTTCAAAATATTAAGGTTGTAAAGC
>NW_023597034.1:15237790-15279944 GCF_011947565.3 Pollicipes pollicipes
TTTCCCACCTCCTGCTTCACCTTCCTCCCAGGAGCAGACCCCGTAGTTGAGCCGGAGCTGGTAACAACCCCACTCCTCGCCTTGGACGTGCTTGGTGTGGACCCATCTGTCGCAGTCCGTGGACTGGGAACGATGGAATTGACAGGTGATGGAGCACTTGAAACACCACCGTTGGACACAACGACGTCTCCATTGGTACCGGCCAAGACGTGGGGACTTCCTTCGCTCAACGAAACCGGTGGGTTCGAGACGGCTGCCGCGGGCACTAAAGGAGAGCAGGCCGCCGCTCCACAGGAAGAGGCAGGTGCGCTTGGAGTACCTCCGTTCGAGGTCGCCAGAGGCCCCGAAGCACACTGGTTCGGCGCAGCACTGGAGCTTACCGCGCATGTGGTGCTCAGTGTCCCATCCTGTCCCGCGCTTGGCTCCTTCGGCATTGGACTGCACTGCCCCGGCTCACCACTGCTGAACACGTGTCTGAATCTCTCGGCGAGACCTTCGGACGACGTTGTGGTCCGACTGCCATTGAGGACATCGCCAGACTTTGTGCCTTTTTGATTCACCGAAACACGGGATTGCTCGCCGGTGCCGTTTTTCCTCCTCCTGTTCTTCGCACCACCTAATTTGGTACCACCTCTTTTCATCAACGCATGGGCATTTTGGCCGCTGTTGTTCGTGCCGATCTCGGGTCTTCTTCCACCCTGCCTCACTCCACTCGTCTTCAGCAAAGCCCGGCGGTCCCCACCATTTGCTGCTCTCCCGCTGCCGGCCATGGCATCCCCCTGTGTAGTGACCTCTCCGTTAAACGGAATGTGGGGCTTCTCGCCATTGGCTGTCGCCTCGATCCCAGACTTTGCACCGCGCATCTTCATCACGTCATCGGCCTCCACGGGTGCCGCCTCAGACCTGCCTCTGGAGTCGGACGGACAGACCGGTGCCGCCTCAGACCTGCCTCTGGAGTCGGACGGACAGACCGGTGCCGCATCAGACCTGCCTCTGGAGTCGGACGGACAGACCGGTGCCGCCTCAGACCTGCCTCTGGAGTCGGACGGACAGACCGGTGCCGCATCAGACCTGCCTCTGGAGTCGGACGGACTGACCGGTGCCGCCTCAGACCTGCCTCTGGAGTCGGACGGGCTGACCGGTGCCGCCTCAGACCTGCCTCTGGAGTCGGACGGACTGACCGGTGCCGCCTCAGACCTGCCTCTGGAGTCGGACGGACAGACCGGTGCCGCTCAGACCTGCCTCTGGAGTCGGACGGACAGACCGGTGCCGCCTCAGACCTGCCTCTGGAGTCGGATGGCACAACTGGTGCCGCCTCAGACCTGCCTCTGGATTCGGACGGACAAACTGGTGCCGCCCTCAGACCTGCCTCTGGAGTCGGACGGACAGATCGGTGCCGCCTAGGACCTGCCTCTGGAGTCGGAAGGACAGATCGGTGCCGCCTCAGACCTGCCTCTGGGGGTCGGACGGACAGATCGGTGCCGCCTCAGACCGCCTCTGGAGTCGGACGGACTGACCGGTGACGCATCACCCCCCTCCAACACGTCACAGGACGTGGCCGCACCAGGACGTCACACTAGGCAAGCGCACATGCGCGCTTCGTTACAGACACGGTATCATGCAAGTGCACGTCTGCACTGTTCCAGGAGCCTGCCGCCTGTTCATCGGAGGCGTCACAGTTAACAGCGTGCTTGCCAGTACCGCTCAGCGACACAGCCGGGGTCCTCGAAGCGCTGTCCCTCGGGCCCACACTGCGCCTGGCGATGAAGCTAAGCGACAGTCCTGTGATGTGGGGGGATGCGGATGCCGGTGTCCGCGCAGCGCTCGTCGCAGTCCACATCCGGTCTAACGGAGAGGCTGATTGCCGCCGTCTTCTGAGGCAGAGCCGCTCGCACCGTCACCATTCTGTCCAACAGCTGAACCTTTGCCGGCCCGTTCCAAGCTGTCTGCTGGCGTTGCAGCGGTCTCTGTGACTTCCGAGTCGCCAGCCTGCAGCGACAGAGGCGCCATGGCCGCCGCCGGGGCCGCAGACAGCCCCGTCAGACGGTCCGCCGCCGCTCTCGGCACCCGGCCGCCGCCGTCCGGCGCGGGGCGCGTGCTCCGTGTCCCGCCGCGCCTCCGCCGGACCGGTCTGCGGCGCCCGCCCGCCGCCGCAGTCAGTGGGCCCCACAGCAGCCAACGAGGCCTGCTCCTCTGCCGCACGCCGCGCCGACGCTTCCGGCCGCCCGTTTTTCCGGCGCTTGGGCGGCGGCGGCGCAGCGGCCGGCGCGGCCCGCTTCCTCGTCCAGCGGTAGAAAAACGTCATCGGGCCCGTCTGAAAGTCAAACAAACAAGTCGGCATTCCAGGCCCGGCGGCCGGCGCGATCGGCCCAGCCGTGCCACTTATCAGCACCGGCTGCTGCATACCTCGGCCGCTCTCCGGCCAGCGAAGCGATGGGGAGCAGACGACACGGTCGAGGATGGGGAGCAGATTACACCGTCACGGAAGGGGAGGAATAGCACGGCAAGGGATGGGGACGAGACGACAGGGCGGATGGATCGGAGGAGAGAAGGCAGCGGAAAGATGGGTTGGAAGGACGCGAAGGGGACAGGATGGGCGCGCAAAGAAAGGAGACAACACAGTGGATGGAAGGAAGGAGAGAGACGGAGAAAAAACATGGAGAGAGGATGGAGGGAGGGAGGGAGGGGGAAAAGGAGAGGGGAGGAAGGGAAAAAGGGAGGGAGGGAGGGAGGGAGATGGTGGGGAGCGATGACAGGGAAGGGAAAGAGGGAGGGAGGGGGACGAAGAGAGGGGGAGAGAAAGATGGAGAAAGGAGGGAGAGAGGGAGAGCGGGATGAGGGAGAGAGGCCGTCAGAGAGAGACCCGAAGTGGGAAATGCATAAACTAACCCAATTTAAATGTAGATCATGCTTAGAGGACAGAGAAAAATGCAACGGGGGAGGATAGGACAAACGGTAAGAGTCATTCTATCTCGTTCTGTGTCTCGAATTTGCGGTGTTTTACAAAGGCTCAGTCACTGTTGATCTGGCAGCTTGCCAGGCAAGACCTGACTGAGTTCTGATCTGGTGGGATTCTGAGCTGTTACGATTCCGACGGATTAGAATTCTGATCTGCGAGGATTCTGATCTGTACGCGGTATTCTGCGTTAGTGACTTACCCGTTCCCAGCTGTACATGCAGGTCACGTCCAGGATCATGAGTTCATCCCGTAGAACATCCCCGCCGTATAAGATGTCCAGCTGACGAAGCGTCGGTCAGTTGGTAAGGCGTCAAACGCACGGGACACATTGGTGAATCACGGACATCCTGTACGCTTTTAAATGGGTATTCAAATGCAGCCGCACCACTTTTTGAGACACATTGTTAATCAGCCTATTTGCCTGCACTAATCCAAAATAATTGCAGTCCGAAAAGAGGGTCAAGCGCGTAAACGCCCGTCTGGACCAGCACGATCTGACGAGGCCAAGACAGCCTTTAGGTCGGTGCGGTCGAGAGGACAGCGACGCCCTCTGGTCTGGTGTGGCCAGGGCGCGCCCAGTGACACCCCTCTGGGCTGGTGTGGCCAGCCCGTGCCCCGCACCAGGTCTCGGTGACACCCACCTGGGCTGGTGTGGCCAGGCCGCGTCCAGTGACACCCTTCTGGGCTGATGTGGCCAGGCCGTGCCGCGCACCAAGCCCCGGTGACACCCACCTGGGCTGATGTGGCCAGGCCGCGCCCCGCACCACGCCCCGGCGACACCCACCTGGGCTGATGCGGCCAGGCCGCGCCCCGCACCAAGCCCCGGCGACACCCACCTGGGCTGATGTGGCCAGGCCGTGCCCCGCACCAAGCCCCGGCGACACCCACCTGGGCTGATGTGGCCAGGCCGTGCCCCGCACTAGGCCCCGGTGACACCCACCTGGGCTGGTGTGGCCGGCCGTGCCTCACACCAGGCCCCGGCGACACCCACCTGGGCTGATGCGGCCAGGCCGCGCCCCGCACCAAGCCTCGGCGACACCCACCTGGGCTGATGCGGCCAGGCCGCGCCCCGCGCTAGGCCCCGGTGACACCCACCTGGGCTAGTGTGGCCAGGCCGTGCCCCGCACCAGGTCCCGGTGACACCCACCTGGGCTAGTGTGGCCAGGCCGCGCCCCGCACCAAGCCCCGGTGACACCCACCTGGGCTAGTGTGGCCAGGCCGCGCCCCGCACCAAGCCCCGGCGACACCCACCTGGGCTGATGTGGCAGGCCGTGCCCCGCACTAGGCCCCGGGTGACACCCACCTGGCTTAGTTGTGGCCAGGCGTGCCCCGCACCAAGCCCCGGTGACACCCACCTGGGCTAGTGTGGCCAGGCCGCGCCCCGCACCAAGCCCCGGTGACACCCACCTGGGCTGATGTGGCCAGGCCGCGCCCCGCACCAAGCCCCGGTGACACCCACCTGGGCTGATGTGGCCAGGCCGTGCTTCATGGTCAGCAGCTTCCGCAGGTGACCCACGCTGAGGCTGGCCGGCGCTTGGAAGAACCGTTTTGGAGGCAGTGCGGTCTCCTCGCCACCATGGCTGAAGTGGAGATAGAACGGTGGTTGGGTTGTTCCCAAGACCGTAGAGCATGTATCACAAATGGTCCAGGTCACGTGAGTTGATAGCACAACAGAAATTCGGATCGCGGACTTGCACATCCACATGCATGAATGAAAGTGTTTCACATTGGTTGTAGTTTGTGATTTCGTTGCGGTTCCATAGCTTGTATGAGCGCTGTATGACCCAGAATCCGGTACGTTTTAAAGCCCAAGTTGCAAAAGGCATTATCACCACAGGCTGTAAAAGTGATACTGAACCTGACAGGTGAACTACTGTATGCCGAACGCCACCCTTATTATTCAAGCAAGCAAACCGGTTGCGGAAAGCCGCGCGCATGGACGAAAGACGGCACTGCTGATCCTGAGATCCCTGGCGAGTACGGTTATACCGCTGCGGTTACCAGCACCTCGGCATCACCACTTCGGAAATTCCCACTTTGGCTTCCGGGTTCCGAGGTGATGCCTGTGGCCGTAACCATGCAATCTCCACCACTGTACTTATCCAAACGTCATTATGATTACGCTCGCCGTTCTCCCCTGCAAGACTGCAATTATCTGATCAATAAAGGCACGACAACTGATCAATCACCGCGCCCAATTACGTTTGCAACGCTACCCGCCCGTGATGAGCGGCGCCTCCCCGCAACGGGAGGTGACGCCAGCCGACTGGCACGTGCCGTAAGCAGCCGCGGCCACCTTCGCTGCAGGAGAAACTGTGCCAGACCGCTCGCCTGCATGTTGATAATGGAGTCGGCACGACATCACGCGGCTCCGGGGCGCCGCCGTCAGCTGTCGGCGGCACTGCCGGCTGCCGCAGCCGCGCCGCCGCGCGGGCGCTGACGCCGGCGCGCCGCACGACCTGCAGCGCCACTGACTCGGCAAAATAATCCGTATTAATATGGGCATGCATTTGCCGGGCATTGATTTACGGCTGGTCGGCGACGGCGCCTGCAAAAACATCTCTGTTGTGGCGCTGGCCAGACGACGCCTCTTTGTTGCAAAGCCGCCTTGTTCGCCGCCGCCCCACCGTTTACGAGCGAGGCGCCCCCGACCGGACAGCGCGACCGGCGCCGCCGACGTCTCGCCCCAGGCCCGGCCGTTATCGACGCCGGTCAGCGGGACTGATGGCCTCGACGGGCTCCCCGGAGGCGGACGAGCCCCGGCGTATGGCGCAGCGCTCCACTGGGCAACAGACGGACCATTGGGCAGGCCAAAGGTGGATGGGCGGACACGAGCTTTGGCTGGAGCTGACCTTTTCCATCGATTGGGCGTCAAAGCCACGAAACTTAATTGATGAGGGTTGATTAATGGTGGGCAGGGTTCCGGCAAGCTGCATGGGTGCAGTTTCAGGTGGGGGTCCATTTTTCTCTCAACTAGGAGAAAAATAGGCCACATTGGGGAAGAAGCCTACCCTTTGGCGTACTTTGGGGCTGGGTTTCGCTATTCCTCCCTGTTCTCCTCCCCCCACGCATCTTCCTGACTCCGTTCTGGCGTGTCATGGCCGGGACAGTTCTCAGCCGCGGTGCCTCGCAGTCGCGTGATGCCAGGGACGGGTCGCCAGGAGCGGGCCAGGGCACGCTCCCCTCAGTAACCAGCTATACTTAACTCCGATAACTTAAGCGGAATCGTCCCTCAGCCTGCCACACGGAGGTGTACTTCAGCGCACGCGACGAACAAGAGGTGGGATCCAGAAAAAACTGCATAGGTAACTAGTTTTGTTGGTTGGGCACTGACCTACCCGGGCTTGACATATGTGAACGAATGCGGAAAGGAGTGCGCGCTTTGAGCTCGACGTTCGTTTCTTCTTAAAGTATCATCATCTGATCACAACAGGGTTACAGCTGATGACTAATTTCACCTCAAAATGGCCGCTCCCACAAGCTGGATATGCAATCATCCGTCCGAAGGTCCGAAGCAAATGGTCGATGCTCATTTAACGTGTAGCTGCTGTTGTTCAGGCCTCGGCTAATCCTGGCCTAGACAGCCGCATATGTGCATCTTGCATATGTGAATCCTGCATATGTGCAACACACAGGCGAAGTGGGCCGGCGCAAAGCACACTTCATGCAAAATGGATGACGCTCGAGCTCGATTCATGAACAGTCCCGACGATCGCAACCAGCACATTTGAAGAATGTGTACAGTCCAGGACTTACGTTCCGGACTAACGGGCGGAACGAATCGGGATCAGGGAACAATCTAATCAACATCGTGCTCTTGAACCGAATGTTTCACATTTGAAAGTATTGAAGAACGCAGCAGATATGATGAAACAAGCTCACCTGCAACTATTGATATGTTTTTAAGTGGAAAAGTCTGCTCCTGACAGTACAATTTTCCGTTTAGCAAATATGCTACTAGATGCGTCATGGTTTGATGACGTCCTCGCGCCTTCCATAACATTGATTGAGAGCCAGTTGACGGCCGTTATGTCAGGGAATTGCGCTCATGAATGCCAGATATGAACGCCTCGACAATTATAACTGTATTGGCCTAGATCAGCGCATAGCTTATGGAATGACAGCATTTGAATGGCGTAGCTATGACGTCATGAATGCCAAGGTAACTTTTTTTCTTTTTTTCATTCAACTTTTTTCAAATCGACTCGTTTATGCTGCATTCCCTGTGGGTTTGGAGCATTCCCAGATGCGAACATACGCATCATAACAGAGGACTGAGCGGCGAATGCTGCCATGCGCGTTGCAATTCTCTGCTTATACCATTTTGCCGTGCCTCCACTTTTAAGGCTTTGCACCAACCAGTGGCTCATATATAGCTTGCATACGTGGTTTAGAACACACCACAAACGCAACACGAAAACGAAAAAGGGTAAAGAAGGCTTGAATATTTGGTGTACTTGAAGCAAAAGCAAAATGTTTAAGTCCGCCCTAAGTGTAGCGCTCCTGATCGCTTTACGGGTGGTTTTTGACAACATTGTCTTCAAAAGATATCTAGCCTGCCGTCTTTTGTTTGTGACATCACTCTTTAAAGTCTGTTTGATGGATCCCAGACTTTCGTGGGAAATCAGTCTCATCTCATGCATTTCAGGCGAAATCCTCCGCATCAAAATGTGGTTCACAAAAATGTTTCTAGTTCCTAGCATATGAGGAATTTTTATTAAAATTGTAAGCATAGCAAAAAAAACTGCGCAGTAGCCTCTTTTGAAATGAGCCTCTATCCCCAACAGCCCAGAACGTAGCCCGACTTGGGCCAAATTCTGGATCCATCACTGACTGTGCGCCGCTGCGCTACAGACAGGATGCTTATGAATTACATGCTGGCAGAGCATGACCCCCTCCTTCCCCGCCCCAATCGTTTGGGAACAAGAGTGAGTACGCTCACCACGGAAACTGCTGTGGGGGGAGCGAAAGAGTACGTTCTCCTTAGCAGACCGCGGGTTGGCAACAAGGGCCAGTCTTATGTGGCACGGGCACATGAGCCAAATCCGACAGGCGGGAACTGGAGCCCTGGCACGACAATAGGGGGAGGGGGGAGCAGGGTCCCGAGACAACGACAGGCAGGGAGCTGACGCCTCGACACCAGCGGCAGGCGGGGAGCAGGGTCCCGATGTCATGACAGGCAGGGAGTCGGCGCTCCGACACCGTGACAGGCGGGGAGCCGGCGCCCCGACATGGTGACAGGCAGGGAGCTGACGCCCAACACCGTGGAAGGCAGAGAGCCGGCGTCCCGATACCGTGACAGACGGAAAGCAGGAGCCCCGACAACGTGGAAGGCAGAGAGCCGGCGTCCCGATACCGTGACAGACGGAAAGCAGGAGCCCCGACAACGTGACAGGCAGGGAGCCGGTGCCACCATATCGTGACAGGCCGGGGGCTGGCCCTCCGACACGGTGACAGGCAGGGGGCTGGTGCTCTGGCACTGTGTCAGGCAGGGAGACGGCACTCCAACACTGTGACAGGCAGGGACCCGGCGCTCCAAAACCGTGACAGGCGGGAAGCTGGCGCTTCGACACAGTGACGGGAGGGGATCTGGCGTTCCGACACCGCGACAGGCGGGGAGCTGGCGCCCCGACACGCCTGATCTGGCGGTCGCTCGGTGGCGCTGGCCGGGCCCCTCCGCGCGCGCGCGCCCCATCGGCAGACGGGGCCGCGCTGCTCGGTCGCGCCGGCGACCGCGCCGGCCCCCCTGCGCGGGCCGGCGGAGGCGGGAAGGTGCGGCAGCTGCACCGGTAAACGTGCCGGCCGCCGCCCGGCCGGCACCGGAAGATTAGGATAATGGCCGACTGCGGCCGGGCTGGCGCACCAGGGCTGGGCCCGAGGGAGGCCGGCGGCGCCAGCGGTGAAGCTGCCGAGGCGGGCCGCTGCCGGGCCCAGCCGCCCGCCAACGGCACGAGAGCTCCGCCAGGGCTCAGCTGGCCGGTTACACAATATGGGGTTCCAGTGGTCATCTGGTGCGTGCCCTGACATCCGGCAAGGAAAGGTCGCGGGGTAACGCGATTATATCGCTTTGCTGTTTTTCTTTGAAACGCATTCATTTACGTGCCTAAGTCGACAAAAAGCATTTGGACACCACTAAAGCAAAGTGCTGTTTGCAACCGAAGGACAACTCAGCACCTATTGCAACTGCAGAGTCCCAACATGAAACGCGGTTTGATCGCTTGGAATGTATTCATCGAACCTGCCAATTAGTTCAGATTAGCGACGCTTCTTATCACATGCGCGAACCAGGCTGATCTAAGTCGGGGCACATGGCCTTTCAGAGGAGATTTTCATCCAATGACCTAAAAGTGGTGTTTATCGCAATGCACGAGTTCTCGCTCCAGCCAAACTCAGCATCAAGACGCATCATGAGGTACCGACCGATGCGTGTGGGGTTGGCGTCGTCGCTTTTGCGTGCCGGCGTCCCCACCGTCACCCTCTTCTCCTTTTACGAGCCATTGCTAACATGCTGTTTATGGCATACTAGCCGAGGTTCGCCAAACAACCCGACCAACCGGGACTTCCCAGAGTACACATCGGCGCGAAAATTGCCCGCGCAAACAAGGTCGCTGCCCCCCCCCCCCCCCCCTCTCTCCCTCCCACAACTCTTTCTCTCTTTCGGATCTGCGCTCCGAGTGCAAACAAGAGAGGCTGCAGGCAAAAGAACGTTTAATTGAACTGGGGAATGTTATGGCTCGCACGACAGCTATTCGCAGGACAAAACTTCCTTAGGTTCGTTACGATAAGGTACGTAGAATATCAATTTTGTAACAAAAAGTTATTAAGGTTAAAAAGCTCGCAAAGAATAATGCTCGCAGGGTAAATTGTTCGTCGGCAATGGTTCGAAACGAGTGTGATCATATGCACAAAAGTTCGTGCAGAAAAAAAGTCGTACGCAAATGTGTGTACGCAAATATTCGTCGTGGATAAAGTTTGTATGACAAAAGCACGCAAGCCAATATTCGTTTGCAGATGTAGAGTGTAAGTTTCCAATTGTTCCCATGGATGAAGCTCGTTTGACAAAAAACGCACATCAAATATCCCATGTACATGTGCACTGCAGGTTCGAAGGCAGATTCCCATTATTGGTGCCGGGAGTCGTAGTGTCGCTGCGGGGCAGCAATGCACAATGGCCTTGAGCTGGAAGGAACGGGTAAAAAACCTCATCCTATCGACGACTCCACCCGACCCCTTCTGAGCGCGCCACTGACGTCAGCTGGCGGCTGTGGCCAGAGGCAGGTGTTCTTCCCTATCACCCCACCCTCACCCTTAGACGACTCCACCCGACCCCTCCCGAGTGCGCCACTGACATCAGCTGGCGGCTGTGGCCAGAGGCAGCTGTTCTTCCCTATCACCCCACCTTCACCCTTAGACGACTCTACCCGACCCCTTCTGAATGCGCCACTGACATCAGCTGGCGGCTGTGGCCAGAGGCAGCTCGACTGCAGAACACCATGGGCGGAGACGCAAGTAACACCCGGTATACGATTGCCTGTATCAAGTGACCCAAAGCCCACAGAGAAAGATGCCCACGCTGCCTCCGCTTCTGTTAACCCGCTTTCACCGGGACCTTGTACCGACCCAGCACTGCCCGAGGTTATCACTATTAAACTGTATGCTGGATAGCGCTAGAAATTACACCATCGAGCGCACGCCCAAGATCATACCACGCGGAACAACTTTCAGCGAAATCTGAGCGCTGGCGGTGTGTCATTTGGTAATCCAAACATTCTGAACATTCCTCATGGGAGTTATTGTCGGTACAAAGCTGTTGTTATATGATCAATGCTTATGAGCTTTTGCGAACGTGCTTTTGTGGGGCAAGCTGTATTCGTCAAGTTTGCCTAGCTTGCCCAGCTAGCCTACGTACAATTGCTTCCAAACATTCCAGTACGTACTTTATTCATGCGAACTTCTCCATACAAACTTCTGTCGATACGAATATTTTTAAAACGTTATTTGTACCGTACGGAGACTTGCTTATAAACCGTGGCACACGGACTTTTGAGTACGTACTTCTGCCACACGAACTCGATATACTACCAGCGTTTGCTTACGATAAATGCTCACGTACTTAAGCATACGCAATATTTCCAAACGACCGTTTGGCCAGTGATGATGATTGGGGTTTCAGGGCAAGCCGACTTCTGAGGTCATTTTGCGCCCACCGTTTGTTTTTAAACCAGGCAAAACATGGGTAGTGCTAAATTAGCTGAGTTCGTAACAAATGTCGCCCGCACAGAAGCGCCGTCGACGCCGTCACGTGACCAGATCCGGTCACAGCTGCGCGGGGCACGAGCGTACCTCGGACCACGTGGGGGAGGGGGCAGGTGCGCACTCCTCATTAGAGGCACGACAGGCAGGAGATTAAACGAACATTGTCACTTTATTCAAAATAAAAAACGGTCTGAGTGTAGGCAGCCTGCTAGCCATCCAAATCGACATCGCTTAATGCCTCACACTTGCCAGCACGTGTCCAACTTGCGCAGAGTACCACGCGCTGGATCAGACCCGCTTCCCACTGAAGGAGAGCTGAGGACGCTACGTGTTATACAAACTCCTACAGCCGGCTCCAAACAGCTGACAAACGTTCAAAACTACAGCCGACATCGTCGAGCATACAGCTGGTCGACTGTTCCGGAGTGGCACGTGATCCCTGGCCGGGCGGTTTACACGCAGTCAGTGCGGCGACCGAAATACACCCCGGCGACCACCCAGGGACTGAGCGCGCCTCTCCCGGTGCCTAATGAACGCGTCATGTTGTCGTCATCACGATAATTAGCTGGCGCGGCCGTGCACGGGTCGGTTCGGTCTGCCGGCGGCGGACCGAGACAGGGGTGCGTGCCCCCGCCGGCCGAGACAGCGGTACCAGCTGGTGACCGACTCCCGCACCCGGTCCATATCTGCGTCCACACCGCCGGCGCCCGATCCATACCGCCGACGGTCGGTGCGGTCCACACCGCCGACGTCCCGGCGGACGATCGGGCAACTCCGGGGGAGGGGAAGGGGAAGCGATGGAGGAGCTACGCTTATCACAACCCGGTCGTCCCTCCCTCGTACCCAAAGGGCCGTAGGGAACGAAGCCTGGCTCCTGACACCTGGATCCTGACCCCCTGGCTCCTGACACACAGCTCCTGACGCCTGGCTCCTGACGCCTGGCTCCTGACGCCTGGCTCCTGACGTCTGGCTCCTGACGCTTGAGCGACGGCTGACGAGTAATTTCGTGGTCGGGGAGTTAGACGCAATTTGTGAGCAAGTGGCTCCGAGACCAGAACTGTTAACGAGAAGATCAAGGATGCGGAAGCGGGTGGATTCACGGGAAATACAGGGGACCGAGGGAAGACGTAGCTATGGGCAAGGAGGCGTGCGGCAAGAAGGTTGGGAGATGACGCTCTGGTGTGGACGCACCTGTAGTACTCGAGGCTGAAGCTGATGGGGTCGGTGAGCGTGCACACAAACTGCTGGGAACTGACGTCACCACGCCTCTCCGGCGACAGGCTGCGATCTGCCGAAACGTCAAAACAAAACGTCACTTGCACGAGTCAGTTTCAAGACGTTTCACTGATAGTAAAGAAGTGACGTTTTTTGAGAACATCCTGCATAAAGCACTCCGCTCACGGGCAATTCACTTTACACAAAAACGATTATTTGGGCTTTTCTGTTGAGGCTCAACTAATGAGGTCACGACAAGAAAATTCTGCGGTTTATTTTGGAAATAAAATGATCAACATTAGCCTACCATAAAACCCTGACCAAAATAGCATCAACCAACGACAAATTCGTTAACACCAACTGTGCCCGTGCAGCTTGGACACACGCACATACCAGGCGACATGACAATCGTGATGCCCTGTGAGACTTGACGTCACTTGCAAGAGAGTGAGCTTACATGGTCTACAGCCTGCGCCGAAAGCACTGCAATCCGCCCCGCTGCCGCCGTTGAGAAACCCGACACTGTCGATTATTTCTGATAGGCTGTCCCGTTGCCCGAAGGGGAAGACTGTCATGTCACCAGTAAGGAAATGCAAGAGCCTTCCATTCACGCCTTCCCCCGGGCCGCAGCCGAATCCCGACCGCATTATCTATGGCGGATAATTTGGCGGCCAGCATTGTACCGACAGTCGGGCGTCGAAGCCTGGGGTTTGCCCGGATATCCGGTGGCGCGGCGCCTTTTGTGCGCGCGGCCGCGGGAGCGGACCGGCCATGACGCACCTCTCCGCGGGTGGCGCCCGTAGAACTCTCTCCGCCGCTGCATCTCGGCGTTGAAGAGACGGGGCACCAGTTTGTACACCACAGACTGCAGGGTCTGGTCAGGCCTGTGGACGGCACAGTTACAGATACTCAGATAGGAGAACACGGAGAGACGGAAGCGGGGGTCAGGCCAGAGCCGAGACAGAGACAGACACTCAGGTAGGAGGTCACAGAGAGCGAGGGGAGCGGGGTCAGGTCTGCGGACGGAACAGAGACAGACACTCAGGTGGGAGGTCACGGAGAGAGAGGAGCCGGGGTCAAGCCAGAGCCGGGACAGAGGTAGACACTCAGGTAGGAGGTCACAGAGAGCGAGGGGAGCGAGGTCAAGCCAAAGTTGCGGCGCCACACGAGCAAACAGCCAAGCCCCGGTCCATCCTCGAGCATATAACAAATATTTCAGAAAAAGATGCGCCAGCAGTACCTTACGATTTTCGTCAAGACTGGGGGTGTTTACATTTGTATTACCTCACAACGCTTTCGTATGATTTGGTTCCGTATGGTCTCTGGGATGTCTTGTCTCACTGGGGAGAGCCAAGACATCCCAGAGATGCGAAACTCCACCCATTCTAACAGGGTTATTTGCCCCGGGTGCGCCGTCATTGGACGCACAATGGAGGCGATTCCAATCTGTAGCAAGTCAACGCTGCGGCACTGCTCGACCACTGCCAGGCGACCCATTCGCGCGGCATTCCATTAGGAGCCTCCACTCGACGCATACAAAAGTGGAGCACTCAATACATCCCTTCATCAGTGGGGAGAGAGAATCAATGGAACGAATAACGCTGTGTGAATGCAATGAATTGGAACTAATGGCACGTGGTGCGTCTATGCAGATGTGAACAATTCAGGGCCACCTGATGAACGGGGCAGACTGGACCGTCACTGCAGGGGCGCTCCCAGTCAGCACGGACATGCTCGCTGCAATAAGAACTGATACAGATTGCCCACAGCTGTATGGCGTATACATGCACAACCTGCTACATATAACGTTTCACTTTTCATTCATAATGCCCTGAGGTCGTCACTGCCGTCAGCACGAAGCGTTTATGAACCACGCAGTAAGTAAATTACCGACAACCAGCTCCGGAGCGTTTCAGCAGGTCCCCAGGAGCAGATGGAGGACACGTTTTAACGTTGTTCTCTTCACGAATGTGACGGGGAGCTCAATTTAGGCACGTCGCGAAATTGGTGCTCAGTCCGTCCCTAGCTCTTGCACCTACGCATCCCCAACTATATCAAACCTTGCTGCTCATCACCTACGGGACAGCGACACCTCATCCGTCCGGACCGTCATCCTCTGCACGAGGTGGCTCCACCAGCGATCGATGCCTCATTCTCCGGACGGCCCTGTTGAATGGCATTCCTCCGTTGACGGGATTTGTAACATCGGGCTGGCATGATCCCCGGCTGTGCTTGCGAGACCGTGAAACGTACGGGGCGGCACTCGGGACTCGGTGGTCACGGCACGCCGCAGCAGCCAATGGCCGCCCCTGACCGGGCCCGCTCCGCCGCCGCCCGGCGTCAGCGGCGCCGCCAGCTGACGCTGGGCGGCGGACAGGGAAGGGGCTGGCTCCGCTGGGGGCGCTGACACGGGGCGGCCGCGGTCGTAGCCGGTTCACGCTATCACCCGCCAGATCCGCCAAAAGCCGGTGAGCCTGCCGGTCGCAGACGGCAGGGCCAGGTCTGCATGCGCGGCGTCCCGGCTGCAGCTGCGCGCCCACCACGCGCCGCTGATGACGCGTGGCGGGCAAAAAAATCAGCTTGTTGATCGCACCCGGCGCGGTCCATCCGGTCTCTGCAGCCTCAGCTAGCAATGGCGTGTCACAGGCAGCTACGCAGAGGCACGACAGCACTTCACTGTACATTATGGGCGATCAGCTGCGGAGGACTACAGACTACCTGTTTGCATGGCAGTGTCGCGGAAGACATGACGGAGTCGCGGAAGACATGACGGAGTCGCGGAAGACGTGACGGAGTCGCGGAAGACGTGACAGAGTCGCGGAAGACATGACGGAGTCGCGGAAGACGTGACGGAGTCGCGGAAGACGTGACGGAGTCGTGGAAGACATGACGGAGTCGCGGAAGACGTCACAGGGTCACGGTAAATTATGTTACGCTTTTTTGTAATTTTCAACCCTGCCTCTCTCCGTCCATAGTTTCGCACTTATTACACTGGATAAAACTCACTACCCCTGTTACACAGCGGTAAGCGCAACGCCCTTAAAAACAGCGTGCACTTGGTCCCTAACTGAGCTGAAGATGTTAAACAAATAAAGGGCGAGTTCCGGTCATTAGGGGAAGCCAACGACATCCGACTTTGAGGTCTTAAGTTACATTTTAAGACATCAGCATGGTTTGCATGTTCAGCGCATCGGATACCTCCGGCCTAGGCAACTCAAACGGCGCATCAACACAGCCCGCAGTCATCATAGTCGCGAGGTTCGCCTCATGCGGCTTATTCATCGCCGACGGGGCGCGCTCGGTCGGACGGCGCACGATCACCGCCCGACAGGCCGTCAGAAGCGGGGCTGCCGGCCCCGGTTAAGTTCGCTGATGAAATGCACGAGCGATATGGTGCCGGGTGGCGCGGCACGGGGTGGGAACCCCACTGTCTTCACGATCAGTGATGTCATGGGACATCTGAGGCGACGCTGATGACTGGGGACGTCCTTGATTTAGAGCGTGTGGGCGGCGATGTTCATTGTGACACGCATGCCGGGGTTGTCAGCTGGTGCGCGATCGCAGGCGCATGTTAGATGCCCGAGGGCGACGGCTGGCGCGGTCAAACGCACTGAAAACACGAGATGTCACTGGCTCGCTTCCAATCTGGGATCAGCAAAGGACTTAATGGAATGCTCAACGAAGGAACTTGCCGGATATGGTGCAATGGCTCCGAGCCTAAATGTTTCAGGTGAACAAATGTTTGGTTCAAGCCGTTCTCGCGTTCGCACAGCCAGGTCTGAGCAGAAGTCGCAGATCCCGTACCAACCTTAATGCCGCCGTCAGACGAGCCTGGTTTATCTGCGTCTCGCATCTTGGACAGGAACATTTTTTTCTCACGTGCTTTATGATACAGGACTTGCAAACTGTGGACGAGAAACAATGGAATAAAAAGCCAACCGTTCAACGACCGCCCATGGTGATGTCAAGACAGTTGCTAAAGCTCCGAGAAGATCCGAGGCGTCGCCTTCGCTCAAACCATCTTAAAAAGCTCACCTTACGGCTACCAACTACGTCAAAGTGCCGCGACAGCCTTATCGTGACTTACACGAGTGGAGGCACTCCACCACGGTGAAGGCGTCCACGAAGTAGCCGTTGCAGAGGTAGCAGGTGAGCTCCGCGCCGAGTTCCCTGATCTTGAGCCGGCGGGCCCACTCCATTGGACTGGCCTCAGCTGCAAAACGGCCTAAAAACCCAGACCTGAAATAAAGTCATGGTAGGACGTCACGACTCGCTGCAGAATGTATGCCATGCTGCTTTATCCACCTGCCACACAGCTTGGCCAACACCAAACGTAGCACTGATCAAAAACATCACGGCTCATTAAAAAACTACATACACCGAAATGCTTTACAGCCTGTCATCACTCAGAGTCCTCTGTTGAAAAAGTAATTGCTCTGAATGGTTCCTTTTAAATAACATCTTCAAGGTTTGTTCTGCAAAACCTCAGCCGATGCACCAAAGGTTCTGGAAGTCGCGTTTTTTTTTTAGCTTTTAGTTCGGCAGAAATCTGCGTTGTACGGGAATTCTCAATTAAGTAAAACTTACCGGCCGCATCTTGCCATTTTCTGAACCATAGTCAAAATGCTCCCAAGATTCGCGTTGCCTTCAAGTATGTACATATTTTCCAGACGTCGAAGGGGCTAAAACAGATGCTTCACTGCTTCCTAGCTTTCGAACTCAATGGGAGCAACGCCGAAATCTTCATTTTGCCCCATTTTGCCCCAAATTGCGAATGGAAAGGGAACATTGCGTTTCTCAAGCTTCCGGATGAAGCAGAGAGAAGAGACCCGACCGCTTCATGCCCAGATCACAAAGCGGCCCGGGTGTACATCCTCGGCCCGGTTTCAAGCTGCCAAAGACGACGAGGCCATGGAGATGCCGCATCATTCACTACCTCTTGCAGCGTCGCAGACAGCTTGCTGGCGCACCCACCGGCGGCTGAGCGGGCGGGCATGGCAGCTGTCAGGTCCGCCAGGTCTGGCCGGGGCTGCAGCCCTGCACGCTCCGCAGACGGCGCTGACTGACGGACTCCAGTCCGCTGACGCGTTACAGCGACTGTGCGGCTCACCCAGCGCTGGAAGCGCCGCTGGTGCTTATGTAGGCCGCCTGATAGTGTAATCATGCCGCTTGCCTCATTCATCTTTAAATTGCATATCGATCATCATACTTCGCTCTTGCATGATAGCAAAGCGTCTTGCTTCGACATGTATGCTGCTCGTGTGCATTTTACTTATTTGCGAACTTCCTAGTCTTTTACGTTTTCTTTCATAAAGAGCGTCTTTTGCTGCTACTATGAAAGCACCATGACCTGTAAGACCTGTACCCAGCGCGAAGCCACCGCGAGAAGTATTGTTGCCGCTAAAACATTCGAGTTTTTGTTGCGGAAGAGCTTGGTCAGTGCTAGTTCGAACGCGGCGCACATAGGATGTGTGTTTGTGTGTGCTTTTCGTTGTCTAGATAGTGTGTAAACGTTGAAATTCGGCGGCCCTGCTCCTACAAAATGGGAACTTGGCATGGAAGAATAGTTTAGTAAAATATCTCTTGAACTGGTTGGTTTTGTTTCGGTCGTAAATCTCGAAACCACAAAATCGATTCGAAGCATTCAAGACTCAAACCAAATATGCGCCAAATAACGACGAAACAAACACCAGCCTCGCCCTCTTAGCTCAGTGCTGGCCTGCACTTACACCACACGAGGAGTTTCAAGAGCGGGCCGCTGAAGCTACAAGCGGCACGGCCTACACGTGACCCCGTGCAAAAACGTCAACAAACACATAATGTTCATGTGTGCTACTGAGATATGAATTAAATATCTATGGCACATCTGGCTCATTCCCTAATCCATCCGCCGGTGACATCAGTGAGTCCAGAACGCGTCTTTTGGGATTCCGAAGAGTGAGCGGGACATTAGTATGGACTGGATGACCGAAGATATCAGCTCTCACTTCATTCACAGAAGATGAAAAGGTGACTCAACCAGTCAAATTTTGCCTTTGAGAACATCGTCTTGACCCAAATACACCTTTTGCACCATAACCATCGCGACTTCTCTCAACTCGTCCCCCTTCCCCTCCCCCTCCGCCCGCACATCTTCATCCACTAGAGAGTAAATGTTGGCACCATGCCAGGTACGGCACCACAGACGATTTCTGATACAGGGAAGCAGATCTGTGACATCTTGAGCGGAGCAGGATCCTCCTATCCCAAACCCAATCCACCCCTTCCTTGCATTTTGAGCAGTTTTCTTCAACATAATCGTTTAGCTACGCGATGCGCATTATTATCAAAACCTCCTCTAACCCCGTTGGGGCCTCCTTTTGGGTTGATGGGTCTTCCTGTGTGTTTAAGGGCCTCCCCTGCATCTGATGCGTTTTGCTTTGGATCATTCGGGACTTACCGTCCATCCACAGTGCCCGATTTTAGCCATACGGGGCCTCCTACGGGATATGTATGTCTTGTCTTCTAAGCGCCGAATAACCCTTTTCCGGATGGTTAACCCCATTCCGGGAGATGGGACGGGTCCCCCCTCCCCAGATCTCGGGAACTATTGGGCTGTTCTGAATATCACACGGCGCTTGAATTCTCCCGACAATCTGCATTTCTCAAAAAGAAACTGTCGGTAGTTCATGTCAACAGCAAGGCAAAACCAACAAATTTGAAGGCAACTTTGACCATACACGATTGTCACGTTTTACACCGATTTCGACGCAGCATATGCCTGATCGATGGTTACTATTTCCAGATTGATGTATTATGGCGACTGACACATCCTAGAGCGACATATTACGGCGATATTCTGAAATTCATGAGCACGTGTGGGAGGTGCGAAACGGGATACTGGCGGAAATAAATAGAACACGGTTTTTATCGAGTGTTATCAAAGCAGATGAGATACCGCGTTGCTTTCCTTAAAAAAACGAATATAAGTTAATAGTTTACATGGGCGGAGCCAGGGTACTTATTGAGGGGGTGAAAGGAGGGCGGTGAGTACTAGAAAGAAAAGACCAGTGTCGGCCACGATGCTGCTATGCGCTGCAAATGAGTTATGGTCCTTACATAGCACATATGGACATTCCATGGTAAAGCACGTGTTGGTGGTGCCCACGGCAACTGCGTCCTGCAGTCCCCCCCCCCCTTCCCCTCTCCCATGCGTCGTTCCTGGACTCGCCTCTGAAGTAGCAAGCCTTTTAGACGCAGTTTGCCACACATAATTGAGGGATGAACTGCAGCGAACCATTTGAGGCCTTCGTGTTCCAGACAATATAAGCCCCATTATTAAAACCCTCGGAGGCGTCTTTGCACAAAACAAAACAAGTCCATTTCACCAGCTTCAAGTGTGCATGGGTTTTTTCTACAGTTTTCACTCATAGTATCGAAGTGCTGGCAAACGTTTGAGGCCGTGTCACTCTGCATTTTTTTCGCAAAGCTTGAACACATTCTTGTTAACATGTACACCAACTGTTTCTGTAAATATCGGTTAAAGTGCAGACAAGCGCTGTTAAAGTGCAGACTTGTGTCTAAACACCTGGGAGTATTCTCTTTAAGAATACAGTGGTGATCTGTAATGCAGTTAACGCAAGTCGGAAACGACCCATTTAAATCGCTGGAACCGTGTCTGCCATGCCATTTTTGTTATATTGTAATAACCGCTCTCTTCATGCAACTGCCTTATTCATCGGAGGTATCAGTTACCTCTGTGCGCAAAACAGTGCGTAAGATCCCGCAGACAACATCAGTTTTGCATGCTTGTCAAATTTACTGGGGGTCCCTCCCAATATCGGGCCCTGGCAAGGGCAAATCCAGAGGGGGGGGGGAGGGGACATGAGGCCAAAGGCCCCTCCTGAATCACACAACGGTGTAGTGTCCCTTTGGTACACCAAAATCTCATAGTTAAGGGGCACCGGAGCCTTCATTTTGGAGCACCATACTTTTTTTAAATCACCAAATTTTAAGGGACCACAAAGAACCCAAAACCTTCATTACCGAGAGACACAAAGCTCCAGGGCACTGCAATGCCCTTGCCTCCCACTTGACGAAATCCAGGATCGGCTCATTCGGCGAAGGGGTACCAAAGCCTTCATTTTGGGGCGCCGCAGCATTCATTTCCAAGGGGCACCAAATGCAAGTGAGCCACTTAAACGGCTTCGAAACACTGATTTATCCATCCTCACCCTCATAGGGGGGGGGGGGGGGGGGTAATGTGGCCCCAACCCCTAAGGCTTTCTGAGAACATCTCCCCGGCACGTCATGTAATCGCGTCCAAGCCCTCGGCAACTTACGGAGCATTCACTGCGCACGCTATCACATCAAAAACGCGTCTCTAGCCTCTCTGGTTTCCGGCAAGCGGCGGTTCTTTCCAGGAACACTAAACGGTGGTCCACGGCCGGCGCGGGCGCAACCGACGAACCAGCCGATCGCGTGCGGCAGACCGGTTTTTTCAGGGAAAACACATATATATAACATACCTTCACGTGAACGGGACTCTACGTAATGGGTATGAAGTGTACAGCTCAGAACACACCAAACTATGCGTCAATGTGCTCAGAAGTAAGCAAGAAACACTTCCGTGTAAGCTTCATGCTGTCATTTGACAAGGTGTCGCACACATTGGCATGTTGAGCTGCGATAGTGCGATGTTCCAGAAAAGCTGACCTTTGACCTGACATGACGAGATCAACTATTGCGCTAGCAACATGGCACTTATTACCAACCGCGAAATTTCGTCGAGACCAATCCAATGTTATTGCGAAATCTCATCGAGACCATTCCACTGAAAGCATCCATCGCATTCAGCTGGCCAACCGCGCGCATGAAATCTGGCGCGCGCGCGCACCAGGAATCTGGCAACGAATAGAAGGCACTGGTGCCTTCCCTGCCCCCATCCTCACCACAGCACTATTATCTCCAGTGTTACCAAAAGGTTGGTCAGTGGCCAATGGTCTTTCTACAGTACGTTTCACACAAACGCCATTTTTGAAGATCGCGCTACCACCCCGCAGTCCATGCCTGTATATATGTACTGCGTTAGACGGGTGGAAGGCGTACAGCGGGCGGAGAAGCTTCGTTTTTGTTTAGGAAGGATCACTTTCCCCCCAGCTTGGAAAAGATCGTGGGCCAAATACGAGGAGTGACCAGCTCTTGACGCATTTTGGAACAGGTCTGGTTCTTATTCTGCGAAGCCACCCAACTTGTTTTGCGAATCTACGCTCCATGTACATGTCTTCAGTCTACCTCCCCTTCAATCCGTTAGTGGCTCGCCTACATCCCTACAAGCATATTCAAGACCAGGCCGATGCACCCAACCTGGCTGAGCATCCCCTGAATTTGAGCTGTCGTCGGCCGCCAGCCGCCCGCGCGACGCGCGCTTCGCGGGAGACGCTCGGCCGCCCCCACGCCGCCGGCCGGCTGTTTTGATCCGAGGCGTGGTGACGTCACGCTGGCGCCGATCAGCTGATTGCAGAGCGTGAGGCCGCGTGGCTGCGGCTCATGGCAACCGGACGACCGCGGTCGGCGGCGGCCGGGCCTCAGCCGGTCAGACACGAGCGCGCCCGCGACCGGCGCCGCCACCGATACCGACAGGAAACGAGGCCGCACATGTCAACAGGCTGCACTGCGCATGCGCAGCGCAGCTGGTCGACAGACGAAACTCGGCTGACGGCGCGACCGGGAACGGTGCCAGGCGGGCAGCGGATGTGACCCGGCGAGCGGGGCGGCATAGACGCGCAGACGCACACGCAGACTATCACCTTACCTGTCAACGGCTCATCTCCGGCGTGGTGTCGCTGCGCATGCGCACTTCTGCCACTCTGCACACCACGCGCGCACACACACACATAGGGGCGATAGCGGTGGGGACTGGACGGACGGGAGACGGCCGCGCTCACCGCCGCGTCCGCGCCAAGCCCGCGGCGGTCACGTGGTCACAAGGTCCCGGATGCTGCGCGTCCCCCACTGGAGGGCCATTTACACCCGACGTGGGGGAAGGGCAGGGCCGGGTGAGCAGCCACACAGGGACGGCGGCGGTCGCGCCGGACGGCCGAAAGAGAGAGAGAGAGAGGGAGAGAGCGGGAGCGGCCCGTTGCGCGCCGGCTGGGAGAGAGGAGCCGGGCGCGCGCCTCGAAGCGGGCCTGCGAGGCGGGGGACGTAAGGGAGAATGGTAGGCCCGCCCCCTGCCCACAGCACCCAGCGCGATTCATCATGGCTCACGCTCTGTTGGTGTCCGCCAAACATATGTGTGCGATGAGACAGTGCCAAAAACGATGACCGAAAATCATGGCTGTCATCGATTGTGCCTCGATTCGCATGAGATGAGCGATTGCAGTACCGCCGGGTCGACTTACGAATCTCGTACATCGAGCATTTTATCGATCAGATCGCGACAACCTATTTGGCGTCTGCGAGGTACGGCGCTAGCAATCGCGATATGAGCTCTTTCTTTTTGAGTGTGCGCGTGGAAACCACGATCCAGTTGTGCAGTTTTCGGTTCTCCGATGTAAACTACTTAACACCATATCGTTTCGTACAGCAGTTTACTAATGACTGTGGGGAGCGGCTTAATCTTTATGCTAAATGTTTATAACCCATTTTTAATGCAAACGGTCAGAAGTGCGGCGTGACTTTCATGCATACCAATTCCACGTTCTTCTGGACCGCTCCTGTTCTCTTCCCAACCCCTTTGAAAAGTTGTGAGCGTGGCTGCGCGTTGGCTCGCAGTCTAGCCCTTGTTCGTTATGGATGAATGTCCCGCGCAAGCGTGATTACCACAGCTTATTCAGACACAATGCAGCCTAGTCTACAGGGAACAGAAGGAGATAATCTGATTAGAGCCAATGTATGGATTTGGTGCATCGCCGAGAGCGCCGCAGATATGCTGACGCTTTACTATACCACAACACAGCGAGTGTGAACGGCACGCCGCGAGCGAGTCGCACCGATTTTATGCTAGACCGGTTTACACCTCTGGAACTGAAAAGTGTGCATGGCTACCTTGTTTTATTATCAGAACGTAAAAACAGCACACCGTATTGATTTCGGAAATTTTCAGAGAAAACACATATAAACAGCGTCAAACACCGCTAGTCGTGTTACTGATTTTATCAAAATAGTCCTCCATGGATATGATAAAACTGTCAGCATCGTGTTGCCTGACCAATGTCCATCCAAGGTCGGGTGGCCTGGGCGAGCATCACCAGGTGTCCTGACAGACAACGGCACGTCCTCAGAGGAGGCCATACCGCTAGACAACCCTGCACCGCCGAGGTAGGTCGTTCCGCCGGACAACGGCGCGACCCCACAGGGGGCCACACCGCCAGACAACGCTGCACCGCCGGGGGAGGTCGCTCCGCCAGACAATGCCGTGTCCCCAGAGGAGGTCACACCGCCAGACAACACTGAACGGCCGAGACATGCCGTCACGTGACGCTTACACCGTCAGACGGGACATGTCGTCACGTGATGTTCACACCGTCAGACGGGACATGTCGTCACGTGACGCTTACACCGTCAGACGGAACATGCCGTCACGTGACGCTCACACCGTCAGACGAGACATGTCGTCACGTGATGTTCACACCGTCAGACGGAACATGCCGTCACGTGACGCTCACACCGTCAGACGGGACATGTCGTCACGTGACGCTCACACCGTCAGACGGGACATGGCGCCACGTGACGCTTACACCGTCAGACGGGACATGCCGCCACGTGACGCTCACACCGTCAGACGAGACATGCCGTCACGTGATGTTCACACCGTCAGACGGGACATGTCGTCACGTGACGCTTACACCGTCAGACGAGACATGTCGTCACGTGACGCTTACACCGCCAGGCGAGACATGTCGTCACGTGATGTTCACACCGTCAGACGGGACATGCCGTCACGTGACGCTCACACCGTCAGACGGGACATGTCGTCACGTGACGTTTACACCGTCAGACGAGACATGTCGTCGCGTGATGTTCACACCGTCAGACGGGACATGCCGTCACGTGACGCTTACACCGTCAGACGGGACATGCCGTCACGTGACGCTTACACCGTCAGACGAGACATGTCGTCACGTGATGTTCACACCGTCAGACGGGACATGTCGTCACGTGACGCTTACACCGTCAGACGAGACATGTCGTCACGTGATGTTCACACCGTCAGACGAGACATGCCGTCACGTGATGTTCACACCGTCAGACGGGACATGTCGTCACGTGACGCTTACACCGTCAGACGAGACATGTCGTCACGTGATGTTCACACCGTCAGACGGGACACGCTGTCACGTGACGCTCACACCGTCAGACGGGACATGTCGTCACGTGACGCTCACACCGTCAGACGAGACATGCCGTCACGTGATGTTCACACCGTCAGACGAGACATGTCGTCACGTGATGTTCACACCGTCAGACGGGACATGCCGTCACGTGACGCTTACACCGTCAGACGGGACATGCCGTCACGTGACGCTTACACCGTCAGACGAGACATGTGACGCTTACACCGTCAGACGAGACATGCCGTCACGTGATGTTCACACCGTCAGACGGGACATGTCGTCACGTGACGCTTACACCGTCAGACGAGACATGTCGTCACGTGATGTTCACACCGTCAGACGGGACACGCTGTCACGTGACGCTCACACCGTCAGACGGGACATGTCGTCACGTGACGCTTACACCGTCAGACGGGACATGGCGCCACGTGACGCTCACACCGTCAGACGGGACATGCCGCCACGTGATGTTCACACCGTCAGACGGGACATGTCGTCACGTGACGCTTACACCGTCAGACGAGACATGTCGTCACGTGACGCTCACACCGTCAGACGAGACATGCCGTCACGTGATGTTCACACCGTCAGACGAGACATGTCGTCACGTGATGTTCACACCGTCAGACGGGACATGCCGTCACGTGACGCTTACACCGTCGGACGAGACATGTCGTCACGTGATGTTCACACCGTCAGACGGGACATGCCGTCACGTGACGCTCACACCGTCAGACGGGACACGCCGTCACGTGACGCTTATACCGTCAGACGAGACATGTCGTCACGTGACGCTTACACCGTCAGACGAGACATGCCGTCACCGCTGCCATGTGAAAGCACCTCCCCGCTGTGTGAGGCGAGGCGCCGCTGTGCCCTCTACGTCATCAGATCCCTCCCTGCCCCCTATGCGGATCTCCAATAGACATTTTCTCGCATGTTCAGCAAGGCCCCGGCGCCCCGTGGCATGGCTGGGAGCCCGGCGCGCAGCGGGCTCACAGACGGCGCTGACCTGATCGCGGTCACCGCGGACCGCACCCTCGCCGCTGGCACCAGGGCCCGCGCGGGTGACCCCCTCACCGGACGACGAGAACGCCGAGGATGGCGTGACTCATCCGTCCCACAGCCAGGCTGCTCACGGTTCTGTAACCGAGATGTGGTTCCAGGTGATGGTGAGCCGGCCCCACAGCCAGCAGTCGCTCGTTGTCGGCTTAGAAAGGAGGTGACGATGCGTTTCTCCCCTGCTGTCCAGCACTTATCACTCACCATGATCACATGGGCAGCTGTGATTCGAATGGAACCGGGACCCGTCCTTGATCCGAACTATCCGGCCCACGTATACACTCACGCGCCGTTCCGCTTATTCGAATCGTGCGCCTGCGGAAATCCTTTCCCGTGAGAGGATCATCCGTTCAGGAAGGGATTTCGTTCGAATTATCGGTCGTCAGCTGCCTAAACAAAACAAAAAACCTGGCGCATGCAGTTCTGTTCAAGGCTATTTCAGTTTTGTTTGGTGCTGTCGCCTTTCCATGGGTTTTTAGTTATTGCTCAAGACGATCCAAGTCCAAGATGAAAAAGAAACAGGGAAAGAAGGTGAAGTTGACACCATGCTGCTAAAAGCACTCTAATTATTGAGGGCCTCAAGTGGCTAACAGCACAGAAATGCTCACGTAATTTAACCTTGCTAGGCGCTTGATCTATGCAGACAGCAGGCGTCAGCAGTGTTTGGTGTTATCTTTCCGTCTTGAGGTAGATTATTTTACATCTGGGGCAGGCTCCATGCTCCCAAAAAGCATATGGAGATAAGATGGTCATTTTATATAGCTTTGACTTGCTCTCACTTTAACTTTTGGATTGCTCTCGAAATTCTTGCAGAGAATGCCTCCAAGTTTCTTTCCTTAAGTGAATACCTAAAGGCCTCAGGATTGTTTTTGCAGACGCTTCTCCAATTAGGATGTTGGTTGCTTGTCAGTTTAATTTGTGTGAGAATGGTAACTTAAAAATCCCTGCATAATGCAAAGGATCAACAAATATCGATCATTGCAGTCAGCTCGGAATGTGAACCATTTTCATGATAGGACTAAAATTGCCCAATGATGGTGCCAAACATCAAGAAAGCAAATGTGAACACTGGATGAAAAAAGTTGTCATCAGTCGAACCATTTTCATGATAGGACTAAAATTGCCCAATGATGGTGTCAAAACATCAAGAAAGCAAATGTGAACACTGGATGAAAAAAGTTGTCATCAGTCCTCTGCTAAATCCAGGTTTGTGTATTCCATGTGGAGGAAAACAGTGCATAAATTAAGTAACACTTAACACAATGGCACATGCTGCACGGAGAACATGTCTGTGGTGCACATCATCATCTGTTTTTGTACTCATGATCAAATATGTTGCCTTGGTGCTTTTTTGTGATGGGTGCCTTCGCAAGCCATGAGGTAGGCAATTCAACTGTTCAACAATTCAAGAGAATACAAATAGGTTTTTTCATTAAATGAACACATAAAGGCCCCAGGATGGATTCTGCAGACGTTTCTCCCATTACTTTAACATTTGGTTGACCACCCATTGGCTGGAGGGATGTGCTCAATATTGGTGACTGGCTCAAGGAAATATGAAGTTACATCACACTGGTAGACCAACTGGCAGGAAAGCAGGGGCTGAAATATTTGTTTTTGATGCAAGTAGGTTGTTGGTTGCTTGTCAGATTAATGTACGTGAGATAGGCAACTCAATAATTCCTACATGATACGAGGCATTAACAAATATAGATAATAAATAATTGCAGTCAGCTCAGAATGTGAACTATTTTTAATGATAGGACCAAAACTGCCCAATAATGGTTTCAAAACATCAAGAAAGCAAATGTGAACACTGGATGAAAATAGCAGTCGTCAGTACTCCGCTAAATCCAGGTTTGTCTATTTCGTGTGGAAGAAAGCAGTGTATGAATTAAGTAACACCTAACCTAATGGCACATGCTGCACGGAGAACATGTCTGTGGTGCATATCATTACCCGTTTTTGTACTGGTGAGTAAATATGTTTCCTTGGTGCTCTTTTGTGATGGGTACCTTTGCAAGCCATGAGGTAGGTAATTCAACTGTTGTTATAATGAATAATTTGTTATGAATTTTGAGCCAAGATTGCTTTCGTCATGACACGGCTCTCGGGCTGGTTCACATGTTATTACCTTTGGACTGCGCAAACACAGCTGTTTGTGTGACCTAGCCGTCAGTCCATATCAGCCCAATGCCGTTGACTGCAAGGATATCAAAGCAGTATTTCAACCCTGGTATGTCAAGAAAGCAAGTAACTGCATTCTGACCTGCCAGCCATGCCAAGTCTAAATGGCAATGCTGCCGTCAGGTACGGATGCTGCATTGATAGGGAAAGACAACATAATTGCACAATTTTTGCCACTAACTATGTAGCATTCATGAGTCATTTCTGTAGCTTAGCTCACTGTTGCAAGCTGCTCATAAATGCTCATAAAAAAGGTGTGGGAGTAGGTTATGTGTTTCTTGGGCTGCGCAAAGTAGATGACACGATGCTGGGTGGCCCATCTGACCAGAGTGTGGTCAGTTTGTGAGTGTCATTGGTCAATACAAGAAAATGCTGATTTCCTGCTAGCCATTGCATGGCAGCAAATATTCAGGTGTCACGGGCTCCAGGTGCATCTTAAATGTCATCCTAAATAATGTCAGTCAGAACAGCAAGCGATGATGTACATTGCACAATACGGAGCAGTAGCCTTGCTTGCACTTTTTTTGCTTAGAGTCCATCTTTCTCCTCGCCCTCAAAACCGTCCCACGCCCACCATGGCTCGTGACATCCGCCATCCATACGCAGAGTACCGGCATTTTTTTTAGTTCACTTCAAAAGCGCAGTTTTCGCCCATAATCCGTTCCTTGATTCGAACTAGGCGGGATCGAACTATCGGCCGTTAATCCGACGTAAAGCCGGTTTCGCCCATGTAAACGCACCTCGGGGAGAGGCTGAACGTCGCATGATCCGTTCCGATCTGAATTCGAATTACCCTCGGCTGCCCATGTAAACCGGGTAATTATTATAAGTGACCGTATTGGAGGGGAGGTGCTGTGTGCGCGCGTGACGCGTGTGACCCTGATCACCGGGCACCCGAGATGTGTATGAAGGTGCGTCCCTTACAGGGCGCCGGTCACTTCAGCAGTTCAGTCGCGTCAGGACTGTGCTGGTGACAGCAGCGCTTGCGAGTACACCGCACTTTGGTGCCGCAGACAGTAAAAAGGGAATTACACCACAGTCAAATATATTTTACTGTCACCAACGCAACCGTCATCCCGTAATCTTCGCCCGAACCGATACTAGAGTCATGTGTTTTAGCTTAAATACACCGTATAAATACACTTAAATACACCGTATAGTTTTGCTTGTCTGTATTTACCAAAAAGTGGACCATCAGTGGTTCGACAAGTGGGGAGGGGAACTCTCCATCCAGCTAGAACGCCGCGGACATCCCTCTCCCACCTTTCGATCACAAGGATAGGCCAAGCCCAAACCATCCTGCGATTTAGAGAGCACCTGGGTCAGGCCCCAGCCGTCGTGATTTGTAGTGGAAATCGGGTGTACTTAAGTTTCCAAAGTCTTAAAAGGTTGGGGGCAGGAGAACTTTTCAGTCATTTGTTTTACGATGGAGTTGCACAGGGCTATGCACGGCCCTGCTTTCTTAAGACCTAAGCCCCCCCCCCCCCCTAGTTTCTGGGCTACACGCCCGCGAAAATGGGAAGACCATTTCGGGAAGAGTATTTCAGACTTACCTTGGCATTCATGACGTCATAATAACGTCATTCAAGTCATGCCATCTCATAAGCCATGTGGCGATCAAGACCAATAAAAATGTAATTGTCGAGGCGCGCGTATCTGATGTTCGCGAGCAGGATTTCCAGATATAAGGGCAGTCAAATGGACCCTCAGTCAATGTTGTGTAACGTACGATGACAATCAAACTATGACACGTTGAGGAGCAGATTTACTTAGCAGAGAATTGTGCTGTCTTGAGTAGTCTTTTCCACTACCAAGCATGCCATTAGTTCTAAAAGAACTTGTTTCATCATATCTGATGGTTGCTTCGAAATATTCAAAGGTGAAGCGTTTCCTTTAAAGCGAATGCTCCACATCTAACCACGCTGAGAAAACAGGTATGATGGAAAAGTTCACTTGTAGCCATTTGTATATTTTCAAGTGCTACAAGTGGTTTTAGATTACAAAGTTTCATTGGTTAGTTACTGCACTTCTCAAAACGACATCCTTTTATTACGTCGTGAAACGCTTTTGTGACGTCATAGTCGCCGTCGGGGTCAGATTGATCGTGTCAGTTTCCCCTGTAGCGGATGGGCTGACTCACTCGCAACACTTGACGGGCCGTATGGTGGTTTGTTAATTGACGTGCGAATGGTAAATCCGACCAAAGTTATTCGATTCCCAGCCTCATTCCCCTCATATCTATTAGGAATGACGAAATGCCTGTACTAGGCATCACAAAAGGCATCTGTGATTGAGACCTGCATTGAACGCGTTCAGCTGGCTGAAAACCACCTGCTGTCTGTTGATACGGCGATTCGTGCTAATGTGCTCTAGACACGAATAAGTCGACGGTCATATGTTGCTTCACCTGGAGCACAGTATGGCCATTCAGGAGGCCAAGCTCGTCTGACGTCTCTACGACCTCATACATCTCTGGGGGACTTTAAAACAAGGCGGCACGAAATAGCCTGCACAAGCTCACGTGCATCTAGCTCAGAAACGAGAAAAGCTGAAGTCTCAAACAGGGCATAAGTTTGAACTGCAGGAAATCGTCTTGAACACAGCTCCCGCAGTTTAAGACCCTGCATAAACGTGTTACAGCTCCTTCAATGCTAAGCTGCCCAAAACGTGTGGATGTTTCTCGCTACTTTTTAAAATTGTCTATTGCTGTATTGCCAGTGTAGCCGCCGTACCACACTCAGAATTATCGGCCGAAGCACGCACCAGGAACGCCTCGTTACAAAAGTTTGTTTTAATGATGGTAGCGCGTCACTCATCAAGCAGGTCAGGTGCTAACAAGTGCAGGTTGTGGTTGGAGAGAAACAAACTACGCGACGAATGAAACTAGTGGGCGTTTGTTGGAGTTTTCCCTTTGACTTTCCCAGGAAGTGATTAAACGGTGGTCCAACACGCACACAGGTGACTCTCTGTTCCCCTTTGACCGCTGACCGATGTATCTAGAGTTCCGGCAGAGGTTATGTTTTGCGAGCGAGAAACCAGAGTTACAGGTTTTAATTGCCTGCTGTGCCTTTCTCCCACAGTGAAAGGAGAGAGACGCCATAATTATAGTCTCAGCACAACGATCCCATACCTCTGTCGTCCAGTTTGAGGTGATTTATTATTGTTGATACTCAGTGTTCCACACATATTTTTTACTACAGTATTAGGATTCCACAAGGTGCGATGAGAAACTGTCGGCAGAAAGATACAGATCGGTGAAAACGGTCTTCATCATCCTTGCACTTCCCGAAATTGCTTTCACAGATGGGCGGAGTTGGCTCGCAGTAGTGGAAAATATGCTGCACTGCGGCGGACTGAGTCTTGGCAAACAAAAAAGCCCAGGGGCAAGGTAACAGGGAAGAGAGGGGGACAAGAGGGGCAGTCAAGAGGCCCTTGTCTTTCGGAAAATTCAGCAGCTTGGAAAGAAATTACCAAAAATTGCTATCGGTCACACGTTGCAAATATTTCTGTTGCCAAAGTACCCTTCACGTAACACCCCATACAAATGTTTGATTTTAACATAACAAATTAACCTCACATATAAAACCCCATTTTTGATCGAATTTCGAAATGAAGCACGTGTTATCAGCTAAGAAGAACCAATTAGATACTTTTGCTCATGCTAAGTCTGCAATAGCGCCATTTTTGAGTGCTGTTAAGTTGGCTGCCAAAAGTTGGATGTCCGCAACGTAAAGTCGGATGTCCGCAACGTAAAGTTGGATGTCCGCAACGTAAAATTGGGCGTCCGTGGCGTAAAGTTGGGTGTCCGTGGCGCCGGGATCAAGCCTCTCTGAAAGCGGCCTGTTCGGTCCGATCATTACATCGAGAACAGTTGGCCAGAGAGGATTATCCTGATGCGCGGTGGTCTTGAGCATTGCACGCATTCGCGGGTCAATCCTGGGCCGGCCGGTGGAGAGACGAATGGGTGCGTAGCGCACGTCGAGGTCCCTAAAATATCGGCGGTCGCGCGACGGAATCGATGAACTAAAATGCATCGTGTTGAAATCGGAACAAGTCTGTCAAGTGCATGGCAAGGGAATGTTTAAAAGTTGGCAGAGGCAGATGCGTTTTTCAAAACAACGATATCTGTTTCCTTCCAGCTGATCACCCTACTATCGCAGCAAACTCCTGGCCGCGTCCCCCACACCGGAAAGCAAGCTATCGCGTTACCAAACACGACCACCTGCCGGCCCCGCGCGCCCCGTCTGGCACGCGCTGGTCAAGCGTGTAGCCCCCGTCCGTCCGGCGCGGCGGCTGCCGGCGCAGGAGGCCACGCGGCGCGCAGTGGCCGCGCGCGCCGCGACTGCGTTCACAGAGCAGCTCGCAATAACACAGGGAATGTTGGCCGACAGGCCGGGAGGCCGCTGTTTAACTCAGATAGATTTCACTGAGTTTTCCGGCTGGGCTATTTTGCATATCGAACATGGTGGAGTGGAGTGGAGAATGAAGTGAACCGTGTCAGTAGCGTTCAATTCTCTCGACGGCATTGCGCCTAGATTTTGAGCGGCGGCCATCGTTATCCGTGGACAAATGCATCAGACCTCACAGCAAATTTCTGGACTAGTAATAACAACTGAGAGACATTTGAGGAAGTGAGACAAATTTGTCATTGGTGTTTTAATCATTGAACAACCGAGGCATGAACACGAATAATTTCACCGCACGCATGCAACGCCGGACTCTACGGCTCCCGGTAGCAGACGATTTGGTAATGCGAACAGCAAAAAAGACGTTCTCAGAATAGGTGAGAAGGGCATTGATCAGTTCTCAGTAGCACATATGGGACGCAATGGTGCGTCACAGGCATAATTCATTATTTATTATAGACGATATTAGTGTCGTGACATTATGATAAATATGATGTTTTGGTGCCTGCTGCTACTGCACAACCTCTGCTAAAGCAGTGGTTGCGTAGGTATAAGGTTAAGTAGCGGTATCGGGCACTCGACGTTACGGTTTCACATTGTTCATGCTTTTGAACGATTTTTGTTTAACACTCTGATACCAGGCTAGGTTGTACACTGCAATTCTTGAACACATGTCGTTATACCTGCAATATGATTGATTAAGCACTGCAAATCTTTGGGGTGTCGACCTTGAGCTCACAATCGGGCTTCTTTTTTGTGACGGAGAAATGAGGATTTTAAGACCTTTTGTTAGGAAACATCTAACAAGCGCTCTGTTATTTTGCACCACTGCAGTGGAACGACTAGCGCCCCACAGCCACAATGCTACATTCCCAGCGGCTAGCTGGGACACAGCGACAGCGGCAGGCCTTGAACAGCGGGACGGGACCTCAGCAGCGAGCGGCTGATTGTGGCGCCTCTGGACATTTCTGGGCGCCCACCGCCAGCCCAAGTTGGCTGTGGACCCACGTGGCCTCGTGTCGTACTTCCCTTCCCTCATGCCTCACTTGCGGCGCGTGGGACCGTTACCCCTCAGTAGTTTGTCCGCCGGCGGGGCTTTGGCAGCGGTGGGCACACCGGGTGGTGGGCGACGAGCGCAGGCGGTCCGGCCGGGCCGGGCGGTCTGCAGCTGGCCGGTCGCCTGCTCGGCTCGAACAGCCTCTGCGACGGTGAGCTCCGCAGCTGCCTGACCTCGGTATGCTGGCAAGGTATGGTTAAAGGGAATGTTTCACATTTGAAGATATTGAAACCTGTTTTTGCTTCGAAACCTTCATCGAAACAAAAGCAGAAAAAAATTCTGCTATTTTTTCGATGAAGACATGTTGCCGAAATATCAACCTAGCTATATCTCCATTCTCCTGTTTTTTTTTTTAGGAATGAGGCTAATGCTACTGCCTTTTCTATGTGAATAATGTTCCTCGCTAACGCAGTGAACAACTTACGCTTCTTTGTTTAGTAAATATGCTCCCCATTGCGTCACAGTTTGGTTATGTCATTGTACCTTGCACAACATTGATTGAGAGCCAATTGACGGCCGTTATATCTAGAAATCGTGCTCACGAACGCCAGGTATGAACGCCTCAATAATTAAATTTCTTTTGGTCTGGATGGCCGCATGGCTTATGGAGAGGCAGGATTGATTGGCGTTATTACGGTGCCATGAATGCCAAGGTGACTTTGAAATATCTTCTCGGAAAAACCCTTTTCATTTTGGCGATTGTGTAGCTCAGAAGCGAGAGATGCTTGGGTCTTAAGAAGAGCAGGATTGTGGACAGCACCGAAGGGTCTTCAAGATGGTTATTTCAGTTCAAAACCCCATAAAAAAAATGTGGAACACTCCCTTTAACGCCTATCACAGTTTTGCACTACGTCAACAAAGATGTCCCCAGCCAAGACATGCTGATATGAATGAGACACACGCATAGTTTTTAATTAGTTTTTACGCTAGTTTTTAGTTAGTTTTTAGTTAGTCAACGAGTTAGTCACGCTTGGTTTTATCCATCTTAAGCTGCTGACTTGCTCATTAGAAGGCCCTGCCAAACAGCTCGCGCGGCGATTCAGAGGTCGGCCTGGCGGAGACGTGGGCCGAGTCAGGAGAACACAACCCGACACGGCAGAGGGCGTAGCCGCGGAGGCTGGCCGACCCAACACAGCAGAGAGTGTAGGTGAAGATGCTGGCCGACCGGGCACATCAGAGGGTGTAGCCGTGGAGGCTGGCCGACCCGGCACAGCAGAGGTTGTAGCTCCAGATGCTGGCCGACCTGACACATCAGAGGGTGTAGCCGCAGATGCTGGCCGCGCGAGGCACCTGGCCATCTTCGGACGCAGGGTCAGATACAGAAAAAGCTGAATTGGCGACGAGCTCTTATTCCCAGGCTTTATTAGGCCCAATGCACATAAAAAACCGCCAAATTGATGACACATAATGGCTTTACAAAGATAACTTGAAAAAGCGGAAACAAGAAAGTGGAGAGGGTTCTCGTGTACGGTGATAACACTTTCTTTATTATATACAATTGCACTGAGGCAAAAAGAAGGCAGGATAAGGGCTTCAGCATTTAAGTGGATCACTCATTCCGGACCTAGATGAAAACCATGAAAACTTCCCCGTTTCCACATTAAGGTCAATTTCTCCTCGGATTTAATAAACTTATCTTTCGAAGTTCGAGAGGGGGGGGACTGAAAGTAAAGCTGGGGGGTAGAGGTCTTAAGCCCCTCGAAATGAGTACGCACTGTACATCTCTTTATCACTTTGAGTGGTCGGTTGACGTTGCATGCACTTTGCACTGCACAAGCTTCTAGAAGAAATAATTTCAGTAAAGAAATCTAGGATGTTTATATAAACTTACTCATAGCTAACACTCACCATCATTGCATTAAAGCTATCATTGTATTGACATTTTGTCTTGCATAGCCTGACTTCGAGACCATAAATCATCGGCCAGCTGCCCAGTCGGATAGGAGGGTCATGCAGGCCCAACATCCATCGCTCAATCACAGCGTCCGCGCAAGAGGCGCGTCCAGGCTGATTCGTTCCCGCGACCCGTCAGGCACGTCAGCGTTTCCGTGCTGGTGTAAACCTACTCAGTTTTACGGGGGTGAAACGCCCTATACATGCCTATAGAATCCGCCAATGGTCCTGCAGGGTCAATACCTGCGCTCCGAAGCTTACACGGAGTGTTTCACTACTGTACAGGGTTTTGAACTGAAATAGCCATTTTGAATATAATTTGGCACAGTTCACAGCCCTGTCGTCCTTAAGACTCAAAACCATCTAGTTCCTTCGCTACACGCCCGTGAAGATGTGTAGACTATTTCAAGATCATGCAGGCGTATATGATTTCATGGCAGCGTCCTTCAAATCCTACCACCCCACAGGCCATGCGGCGTTCAAAGCCAGGCAGAATACTTTCGTCGAGCCGTCCAGATCCGGCGTCCGTGGACACGATTCAAAAAGTAAAGTGGACGTCAAATAGCTCCCAATCAATGCTAAGCAAACCGTGCAATTTTCAACCACGGCCGTTTATTCGGCTATTTGGATAAGAGCCCTTTCGACCAGTATTGATCATTCCAAGGCTATGGGATGAAGGAGACTGGATCAGGGTGGGCAGGACTGCATGCCCCTGGGGACCAACCGCCGAGTCTTAGCCCGCGCAGGGACCCTGCGCGGAGAATGCGCTGGGCGCCCGGTCGGGGTCCCCTTCCAGGGCCTCTTGGCTGACTCATGGCTCACGCATGCAGCCTGCCCCGGACAAGTGGGGCGTCGCGAGGACGCAGGATGAAGCGAGAAGGAGGATGAGATGGTCGGATGATAATCATGAATCACGTTTTGCTGTCGAATTTAGTCGTTAAGTCGAATAACTTAACAAAAACGCCATAACGGAGCATATGAATGCTGAAACTTAAGCCCTGAAACACAGTAATTCTGAAGCTCACTGATAAATACGCAAGAACACCACGAGAAACGGCCAAAACATGAGCATGTAACGATTTTGGCTCAGCGAACTCTTCTAGTACCGCACTGTCGTCTTTCAGCAAACTTGGAGCGCTACAAGTGAGTGCAAGGGTGGGAATTTCGCACGGCTGGCTTGACAGCGCCTGAACGTCATACAGGCGTTCTATGACGCGATCAAACCAATATTGAGCAGTATAGTTACTAAAAATAAAGAAATTGTGTTGTCTAGAGCAGTCTTTTCCATTTAAAAGTACACCAATAGTTATAAGTGGGCCTGTTTCATTGTATCTCATGCTTGCTTCAATATTTTCAAATGTGGAACATTCCCTTAAAGATTAATAGACAAAGTGACAAAAACACATTGCGTACCTAATGCGAGCGTCCAATGACAATGCAGAGGAAGCTAACAATAAAAGAGGAACTGCTGCGAGAAAGTTCACGGTTGATTTCAACAGATCCCAGCGCAAACCTTTGGCAAATTCCAAGTCTTAAATCACGGTGCAGGCCTTGCTATCGCCTAAAACGTTAACTTTATTGCATGCTGAGGTCATTTTTACGGAAATGGATGGCTCATCGCGAACCCCAGCGTATTTAGTTGCGACAGAAACAAAGAATGACCACTGCCCTCCGCTCAATTAGCGCCCTTCAAAATGGAGCGCGCCTGTCGGCCATTGCTCCCCGGGCGGCGGGGCGGCGGGCGGCTGCCCGGCTCCAGCCGGCCGGGCCGGGCGGACGGGCCGCCGGCTCCCCGCTGCAGCCAGCGGCGCTCCAGAGCAGGCCGAGGGCACGGGACGAGACAGGCGGTGGGCAGGGGCGCACCAAGGACTAGCGCGGCGGAGACTGGCGGCGAACTCGGTCCATCAAAAACGTCGTCGTTGAATCGATGCATGTTGAACGGCGGCTGGCCTGGTGACCTGCCAGGACAGTCATATCATGTACAAAATGGTCTCACTTAAAGCTGGCCTGCTCTCGGGGCACCTTTTGCTGAGCTTTGTTTCACCTTGTGAAATGCTTTTCCCGAAGGGCAGAACATTAGCCTTCATTTTTTTTTTTAACATTGGCCAGACGATCCCGTTTGACGTATTTTTTCCAGGCACTACCAACTTCCAGCAGCTGTTGAACTGCACCCATGTCTGGAGCGGACTGTGCTCCGCTTCCCCTCCCCTCCTTCTGTCCCACCGCTCCCTTTTCTCGTCTTCGCCCCCCCCCCCCCCCCCAGCCTTCACACAGGTGGCCACGTATGACGAGTTTTGGAGAACTTAATAATCGTGCTGCCTTTGTGCAAATATACGCTCCCGATCCCGAGCTAACTGACTGAGGAAAATCCACGCAGTTTGAAGGCAAATGGTTACCTTCTTAATGCTTTTGAATTAATGCAAAAGTACGTATTTTGAGCTGAAAACGTCAATTACGACTTTGGTTTGGACGAAGAGAAGACATTCGCGGAGAAATGAACAATCCAAAACCAGTCCAAAGACAGCCTTCACATCGCTAACAAAACTTTCCATCGGGATGTATGACATCAAGTTTGGAAGCGAGACATGGTAGCCAATCTTTGATACAGTGCTGACGGATATGTGACATGCAATGCACCAAATTCTCAAGGATGAGGGTGAACAGCCTGGGGACCCTATGTTTCATAGGCTAACAGTTGTGGAGGTTGTTGCAACCATTAGATGTGCCTACAGACCACTGAGTGTTTGCATGTGACCGGGCCATTGAGTGTTTGCATGTGACCAGGCCACTGAGTGTTTGCATGTGACCTGTGTTCTTTGTGACCTGTGATCTATTTTACAAACGGTGTGGGAAATATAGGAGTGTAGCTTTTCAAACTAACTATATTTACATCCTGGAGGTGGGCTAAGCAGGGATAAAGGGCTTCACTTATCAAGAAGTTGGGACTGGAGCTGGAGTCCACTAACTGGATAGGGAACTACACCCATAGCAGAATCTACCTCTATTGTGGGATTATTACAGAATGGTTCTTGCTCTTGTCTTGTGATTTCATCATCTCAGAATGCATAGTTATGTAATCGTATCTGGGTGTAGGTTTGACAGCTGTTAATCCATGGTAGTCCATTCGTGAATCTTCAGCATGTCATGGATATGCTCATAAAATGGTATGTATTGTATAGCTGGAAAACTTGACATCAAATATGGCTTCCCTAGTTTAACATTTGTGTCCAAACAAACACATTATTTCCATTGTTATTTATGATTAGCATTGGTTAGTTTACTGTGAATGACTTTGTGAAAAGGAAAACGCGGGTGGGATGATTTTAGATGTAGAATATCTGCCAATACCCGCAATGTGGTCAGCAACACCCGCTAAATGCCCTGCGGGCTTTTTAAGATCGCGCTTTGAGGACCTGCGGGCCCAAAAGTGGCAGTCCTAGAGCAGGTGCTAAAACAATGGCTGATCCATAACAGGAAGACTTTTTAAAAATCATCACTTATCTTTGTATTGTCAGTCAAAAGTTACCGCTTTATCCCGATTGCCTGGTGCCGAAAGTACTACATCTGATGGGCGGAGCAAGCCCTCACACCGGGCACTTGCGCTCTTCAGGCTGACTTTACTTCTTCGACACACGTCACTGCAGATGTGTAGAACAACGCGTAATGGAATAACCGAACATAGTTGGTGTACAGATAAAAGCGCGCTATGCTTGATTTTTCCAGGTAGTTCTAAGAAATGGATTTTTTTGGTACTGGTGTACGTGCGTCACATGATGGGCAGCCACGGTGATACAGGTACAAGGTTCCAATGAGATCCCATTACGTTGCTCGATAATGCTGCTGAACCGTTGTTCCATTGGATCAGCTGCCTACACAAATATAAATAAAAAACTCTTGTTCGTGACCGGTGAATGGCAGTTACATTCTTAATCTTAAAGAGCCATCATCCACCTCGTTAGACCATATGCAACCCAACCATTACAATGTAGCAGCAAAAACATTGGCTTGAGAGCTCCGACAAATATCAGTTTCTCGGCTTCTCCTAACTCTGATGCTGTAATGTGGAAGTAAACCCATTTTCAGAATGGTCCCATTGCCACAGTGGGAGGCATGCGCGATATATGGCTAACCAAGCATACGCGCATCGAACCCATCTCATTCATCGAAGATTGATGAATGAGATGCGTTCCCACCACATCCAATAAGACGATTCAGCAAGACAAATCAAATCAAGACAAATCAAGACAAAGCCAGACGTTGCCCTCCGCCGTTATCGGTGTTCCTGCCTCTGGCCGCTGTCAGCGGGAGCCCGCGACCCCTTCCGCCCTTGTCCATTAACCGTGGTCACAGCGACCTGAAAAGCGTCCCCCTCCCGTTTTTGGTAACTGATAATTTGATAAATTTGTATAAAGCCTAGCATTTGCATCATGAAGTGACGTGGTCAGGGTCTCACGCAGAATGGGCTAAATCAAGTTACAGGGACCGTTATTATTCACTATATGGACCCTGCTTATTACTTCGGTGAATTTTTAGGCTCGCAACCTTGTTGAGATACCTCGGGGGCCAGTTTTCATCTTTGGAGACTTTTGGTCCCAGGGAACCCGTCCTCTCCAAGGGGAGTGGTGAGGGGGGAGCCCAAAACTAGGTGTGTCGTGTCGTGTGTCGTGTGCCCCCAAAATTGAGGTGTCGATTGGATTCCAAATTACTGGAATTCCAAAAATATCCAGTCTTGTTGGGAACTTGGACGGGAAAGGGCGAGAATCTTTGGGATTTTATGCACAGCCGATACCCTTCTATCGTGTCGTAAATTGATATGCATTTCAACTTACCTACCGCTCGTTTTCAAAACAGTTTGATGTATCATTCGTATCTTATAAACCACATATCATTCATCATTAGATTTGATAATCACATCACCGTAGCATTATCGACATGCTTGACGCCATAAAAATGGGTTAGAGCATGGGGTATTTAACTGCTTACTTATTGTCTCCTATTCCTTCCTGTTTTCAGGCCCCACTAATCATCCTGCTCGTCTGGTGTCCTACCCAAATACAAGTATTTCCTAATTCCAACTTTCCTCACCACCTACTGTCTACTGAAAACTATTTGTTCATAGTTTGATAGTTATTTCGGATCGCTAGCAATGTTTGTCCCATTTTAATCGGTAGAAAATACATCTCAGGTGTCAAGCGACTTTTCGGAACTCCTCTAAGCCTAGGTGTAAAGAGGACATCATACACTGACGAAACCACGTTGCCACGATCTCAACTCAGCAAACGCTAAAGACGACAATTTTTACATCGTAGAATGGACTTCAAGGGAACTGGGCTGACCAGCAAGTTTTTAATTGAAGATAAGCAGAATGAGCAAGACGTATCCAATGGGCGCTTCTCAACCCCCACCCACCAGAAACAAAACGTCACCTCATGGCATATGTCGACTTTAGCGCATCATCTTTTCCAAAACACGTCCACAACAGATGCACCACAATGCGGCACCCATCCGTCATCAGGCCCGTGTTGCGACCAAAGCTACCGGGTTACTGTTTCTCAGCAAGCTCAGCAAACGGGAGGTATCACATGAATCGGAAACGGGCCAAAACCTCCCGTGCCATTACAGTGTCAATTATTTTTGGAAGTCTATCCCTACAACGACTAAGCAGCGAAGTAGAAGCACTACGCGAACCATCAATGTCAGAAGGTTTTTGTCGGAGGCCAGCAGTCTATATCAATATCTGGTCTGGTACAGAGCGTTGGGGCGAATGCGCTACCGTTTTCAGATTTATCCGCCATTGCCTGGCAGATGGCGATACGCTTCGGGCAGAACTCAAAACCAAATAGTAAGTCTCGCCCTGATTTACCGCTTTAATAACACAGACTAAATGGAGGGTGGGCGCGATGTGCCGTGCCGTTCCCAGACTAAAAAATGACGGAGCCTCGCAACAAAGCTTCAGTAGATTGTTCTTTACAAGATCTCACGATTGGTTATACGTTGTGTGTTGCTAAGTTAGAATTCGGCCCAATCAGGCCAGGCCAAGAGGCTAGAAATGCTAGGGACACGTTTTTGGTGATGAAACACGTGCAATAGATGCCCGAGAGGTATCGAAACTTTCGGTGTGATTACACAACATACCAAAAAATTACCTAACAAAAACTTTAGGGGGTCTGCCCCCCTTGTAAGGGCGAGGGATTATGCACTCAAGCATTAAAACCCACTAAAACCGTTAGGCGATAGCCAAATATTTCCGACATGCATGGACATGATTCTTCAGACAGCTGTGTGATGAACCCCTTGCGGTGATCGTGGGGGTGACTTCTGGGGGAGGGGGGGGAGGAAGAGTGCATCAAAGGTGCTGCTCCACTTGCTACAAAGAAGCCTGAATCAAGCTAAAGGCCTGTACAATGAATAGAAAGAATGACTTGGCAATTCTGCCACCAAGATAACCGAAATGACCATCGGGTTTGCATGCACAGTTTGGATTGCGGATAGTATCATGTGATGTGTTTTTAATTAGCCTGGGTTCATGTCGTTAGAAGAGGGCATGTTAGCATCCATTGTGGTCGCCCATTTTTGGCCCTATTGTCCCATACAGGGCAGGTAAAGCTACAGATTGAGAACTACACCTAGCACCATGAGTGTAAACACTTGAAGGATATGTCTCCGAATTTCACGAAATGGGATTTGCTTGCGTGGGGAACGCACGTACTTTGTAGCTGTTTTGTCCGCTGACATTGCTATTTTGTGTGTAGCTGTACCCTCTCAGACTCCGGTCGACCTCACCAACCCGATTCCACATCCT
>NW_023597034.1:15280044-15351400 GCF_011947565.3 Pollicipes pollicipes
GGGTTCGTGCTCCAGTGACTTCAGCGTTGGGTACACCTATGCTTGTGCGCTAGGGTGGTTTTTGGTGCGGTTGAAAGATAGGATACAGCTTAGGAGCCCCACAAAATGAAACTGTAACCGCAGCTTTCGTTAGGCGAAACCACAGCTCGTGGCTTGCACCGTTGTAACTCACAGTGTGTAGGTGCGTAGGCCGAATAGGACTCAGTTTAATATAATATTTCTATTTTTAGATCAATGATGACCAGGCTGAATCGGTGAGGTTTAGCAGCTTCATTTCATCTGCTCACGCAGTGCGATTTGACAACGATATTGGCTACGCCTTTCTTGAAAAAACTGGATTTTCTATTACTTTCCGATTTAAGTTATTTAAAGGCTAGCACAGATTAGATCATTATTGGGCTAAGCGGTCTAAAAGGAATACCCTAATATTAGATGATATGTCAGTTAGATGATAATGTATCAATGATGACCAGGCTGAATCGGTGAGGTTTAGCAGCTTCATTTCATGTGCTCACGCGGTGCGATTTGACAACGATATTGGCTACGCCTTTCTTTAAAAAACTGGCTTTTCTATTACTTTCCGATTTAAGTTATTTAAAGGCTGGCACAGATTAGATCATTATTGGGCTAAGCGGTCTAAAAGGAATACCCTAATATTAGATGAACCTCCACTATGCACGTGCAACACCCCAAAAAAACGAGTAGAGGACCAATCACAAAAACAGTTTGCACTTTATGCTCAAGGCTCCTTACCACTGTATATGCCATCGAAAAGTGTCTTTGTGTTGTCCTGGACATCACAAAATACATTTTAACTGTATAAGATGGCCAGGGCTGCAAATGCCGCAATTTAAACTCAAGTATATCGGTAACTATGCAGGTTTGTTGGTGGCAAGCCAGCCAGAACCTGGCCCTTTTCACAATAACTTTATTCTGCACAGTGCCGGCCAGTCCATTAAAAAGGCTGGCTTCTTGATGGGCTGAATGGGCGCTGACGCGGGACTTAACCATTCAGGCAGATGTATAGCTACACGACCTGTATATGCCTTCCTTTGCACATGCTCTGAAGCCAATCAACTCCCAGTTCACCTTTAAATCTGTGAATTACCCCCTGGGATAATATTATGTAATTATGACACGCATACAAATATATATGTATATATATATATATATATATATTATGTATTATGTATATTAAATATGTTATATATGTAATAATAATATGTATCATATGTTATATATAATATATATATATGTATATAATATAATATATATATATATATCTATAAAATCAGCGATCATGTAACCCCGCTTGCTCGTATCGACGACTCCACAAAGGTTGGCATGCGTCAGTTTGAATTGGCGGGTGGTAAACCAAACAAATGGGCTTAAAACGTCGACATATGGTCATGCTGTTGGTAAAACCTTGGTCCAAGCCGAGACCGTTACCCAAAAGGTTGGCTCAGGCTGGATTAAGCATGCCTTAGTGCCAAAATGTTTGGCACGTAGCTAGACCATGCTTGAAACCAGGTAATTCAGAGTAAAATGCTTGTAAAACAGCATAAATAATATACCTGTCATGATGAAAAAGTTGAGAGCAAATACCGACTGTGGTACAGGTAAAATTGTAGATGAAGATATTAAGGCCATTAAATGCCTTGAAATGTATCGTAAAAACTGAGGTTTAGGCTCTTTAAGATGGAAACAACTTTTGAACGGATACTGAAGTAGTCCCTGAACCTTGATCAGGTAATGCCCTAAGTGCATTGATAGCAGTACGATCACTCTTCAACAGGGACCTAACCTGGCATCAGACTGGAAGCGCACGAAACTGGGATAAAGGGGAGCGAAATTCGTGTTTTGTCGTTCGGATCATTCGGATGGCCATACTGCTCCGGATGCGTTTGGGTTTTCATCGCGTCTGTGTTCGACATTCCGAGCTTGCGTGCAGTACTAACACATTCGGTGGCGTCTGCCTGGTCGGACCAGACGAACATGACACCTATATGACAAAGCTGACACAAACAGAGCATACACGCCTGTATGAGAAAAAGACACCAATGGAGCTTACATCCTTGTATGACAAAACTGCCACGAACAGAGCTTACACGCAACATTGCTTCTACGGACAAAACGTTTCCATTCAAAACTTTCGCGCGGCACACGTTACGAAGAGGACTTCTTCGCGGTGAAATCCCAACGGGAAGAACTTCTTCGCATCAATGCCCCTACCTGGCTGAACTGCTACAGACGAACTTACACTCCACATTACTTCTAGCTTGGACAAAGCTCCTTCGCGACAAAACTTCCTCCAAACAAAACTTCTCGACGCAACCGTTGGACGAAAAAATTGTTGCGGAAAAAACCTACACACAGCAATGCTTTCACTGGCAAAGCATGACATCTCTCAAAACGTTCCCGTGCATAGGTACCGTTGGCGAAACTTTCGCGTTGTATAGGTGCCGTTGGCAAGACTTTTGTGCTAAAGCCTCGTAGCGAATGGTGGAAGGGCATCACTCAAACGCCTCGTGAGCTCCTTGCCGCGCACGGCAACACGGCGGCCTTTCGTATCCTTTTCGAATGATGACCTCTTGCTGCAGGGCTCCACGTCAGAAGAAGTTCCGTAAAGTTCCACCGCTGGCTTCAGCTATTCCTGACAGTGGACGGATAACTGTCTTCGCAGTTTGCTGACCGCATCCATTCAAGTTGCTGTTATCTATGTCATTCAATGGAATACAATGATCTTAGTTCATTATAAATACGTGTTATTTTCAATAGCACGTACAGACGCTTTGTGTGTATTTACATTAAGTGGTGATGCAGTCTAATTGTAATGTGCAGCCCATGTTTTCGATCCAGATCGGCGTGATCACAATGCTCACTTTCGCTGCTTGTTCTCTGGAGACCGCGCTGCGTCATTCCCAGGGACATCTTTGTGTGGGTTATTAAAAGCAAGACTACTAGAGTAAAAGACTACGCAGACGTGACGTCACCATGGGACTTAACTTTAATAGCCCGCAGCATGGTTTTTGGTTGATACTACGAAAACGTTGGTAGGTGCTAGTCGCATGATCAAAAATAAAGAGTTCGCAAATGAACTGGATGACGATCCTCTTCTACATCTTTGTTTTAATGTTATGTGAATATATATTGTAATTTTGCATGTCACACCTTCTAGGGAAAAATCAATACTAGGATCTGATTCCAAAAAGAGGTCCTACTAAACCCCATTTTCTAGTTCCAGCACCCCGCGCGCCATGTTTGCTGTGGCCAACGCGGCTGAATATTTACATGTAATGCGTTTTTGTAAAAGGAATATTTACATGTAAGTAAATCAAATCACGTGTAATGTGTACATAAAATTCATTAGTGAACAGCGATTGCCCATATATTTTTGCACTGGAGTACTTATATGAAGTGAATTGTGAAAATAAGACAATGCGAGGAGGGCAAGTGCCAATAATTTCGCTGTTGCTGTGCTATGATCTTCCTAGGTGTTGGCTAACTCACAGATCTATAATGTTGGATAGGCTAGACAAGAATGGTGACCAGAGTATAATGCCCCGCCCGCACTAATATATCCGCGTCAGACTGTTTCGGATCTGAGATATTGGCCACGATTCTTTGACTGACAAACATTGCAAAACGTGCCAGAAATCGGCCCATTTCACAGAAAAATCTGCTATCTTAAGCTAAAATGGCGCACCCTGTGTTTAAGCATCCCGGAGCTCACCACTCACTACCCCCATACGGGCAGGCCAATCCTGCATCCACTCTGACAACGCTCCCTCTAAGGCTACAGGCTGTGCATTCCAGCTTCTCAATGCGCGTCCCAGGGTGCTGCGAGCCCGTCTGGCCCGTCCGTCCGTATCTTACTTCCATCCTATGTTATCGTGTTACTGCATGCTGTGCTCTTTTATTCAGACCGTTTCTAAGCACTTTCGCCTCAGGTTCTTCGGGATAAATCACTACTGAATCGGTTATCCCATCTCTCTGTCGGAGGCAGCTGAAAGTGCATTTCAGCCATAATTTTGTGGTTCTGGTGCAATCCAACACCATTGCCCAGCTGAAAATGTTTTATTGAATGTGCTAGGTTGAAACAAATTGGCATATGGAAATATTTATGTTTAAACCAGCCCGCAAAGAACAGCGTTTTCACGCCGCGGGGGCTTGATTAAAACAGTTTCCAGGGTAGAAGTACTGTCTCCATGGCTTTCCATGGCTTGATTAAAAACAGTTTCCAGGGTGGAAGTTTTAGCTGCGACGATCCTCGTGAAGCAGATGTCGCGGAGGAATTTTTACCTTGTGCGGAATGTTACTAAAGGGGCTTTGGTTATGGAAACTTCGGTGGTGAAAACAAAGTCGCGTAAAAGTTGTATTTAGTGAAGATTTGTCTTGAAGGAAAAGTGTTGCATAGAAGTTTCGGTTACGCAGTAGATATGTCGTTCTGAAACTTTTTGTGGGGTTTTGTCACTACACACACACACACGCAAACATGGACGCTTTCTCCGTATAAAGTTTTAATGAAGTTTTAAGTTTTGTAACTCATATCCGCAGAGTTTTGTCATGAAGGATTCGACAGCCGGGTAGAAGTGGGTTCAACAAGTTTATGAGTCTCGTGGAGCGTTGGTCGTGTCCGTAGGAATTTGAAGCGGGACTGTGTGAATTTTGATGACTGATGCAAACGCCAACTTATGCAAGTATTGCTAACAGTATAGCGATGTTGAGAACTGTAAGTAGTCTATTAATCGGTGAAACCTTTAACTTGTCTCTTGTTGAAACGTCCTTGTCTTGTCTCTTGTCCGAAGAAAAAGCGAAACGGAAGAAAACTTCGCCCAACGTGGGGCTCGAACCCACGACCCTGGGATTAAGAGTCCCATGCTCTACCGACTGAGCTAGCCGGGCGCTTAGGGTGTTAGGGGTGGGAAGACTATATAGCATTACATCAGGGTTTAAATTTGACGCAACGACAGCTGCGGTTGCGAAGGACTATTCCAGTAAGGTACTCAATTGGTCTGCGCGGTCTACGCGGCTCGGCGCTAGCGAGTGTGTCAAATGCTCAAGGGCAGTTCTGACGAGCTATGCCAAGGCCCGCTCTCGGTCAAGACGTCCGGTGACTGTAAAGCAACGGAATTCTGGACCACTTGGTGCTGTGCAACTGTATGTTTGCGTAGCACCTGTGTAGTTAGACCACAACCAGGTTGATTCAGGCATGGTTTGACTCTCAATGCGCTCATCACCACACATAAGTGGAAAAGGATGATGCGTCCAGAGCAAAACAATCGCGAACGATGCGCACCGGTTCACACGCTCCGTCTCGGTAATAGTCTTTCACATCTTGTTAAAAGCCATGAACTACCCTGGTTCCCCTGATGACGGAGCAATATCATTTGATAGCTTAGGCGCCTCCATAGTTGTGCACGGAAACATTTTTCACACCCAGAAGTCACACTCGACCACCGTATTCGAAGGCTCGAAAATCACTGGGGGTGTCACCGTTCCGAAAAATGGGGGTTGCTGTGTGTACCGCGAAATATCAGTGCAGGAGTCGGTTTTTCTGCGCCGCATCCAAGATGGGAGTCACTTTCTGAATGTTGGCAAACGACCACCATATGGGGGTGTCCGTAAGGAGTCAGTCGTGGACCTGTGGAGGCAGCCGCGAACCTCTAAGATATCAATTGCAGACTCCCATAAGTTTTCCCCCTGACCCCCTTAACATCCGGAACTCTCGAAAAGCAGGGAGCTGACCAGCCGACATCAGTAATGACGCCTGTATAACGGGTTTGGCAACCCTGACCAGGAGTTGTCTGGCACATGCCTCAGACCTTTCTGTCGCCTTTATATTTCTCTCTTTGCCATCCGTTCTTTAGCGAGCAGCTCAGGAAGCTCAAGACATCACTGGGTAAGAAGATTTACCTGTTCACTCTGACCGTGCTATGTAAAATTTGTGGGATGATGAATACTGAGAATGCACTCACATGTGCTTTAGGAAGCATTCTGGAATGTTTTCTTGTCTGGGCGCAATCGCCACACCATCGCCCATCTTTCCTGTGTGTACTGGTGTGCAGATTTTTTTAAGATTGAGCCAACTCAAATTGTCAGCAGGCAGGTGCCCACCCAACCATGACATTGTCAATGCTTTATTCCAAGATGCCCGGCAATTATGTACGTTTCTCCCATGATGATCATTCAGTATTCTTTAAAATGTGCTGCGGACATTGCCCAGTAACGCAGCTGAGGGGGAGGGGAGCAGTCCCTTTCCCTAGGCCCACATTCTCGCACCATAGATGGATTCAGACAAAAAATTATAGAGGTGCTACCCAAGCTATCAATGGATTGTTGTGGTTTCCCCAGCTGTGCCCCCTTGATAATCCCGGCTGCACCTCCTGCAATTGCCGTTTACATAGGACAGCTGTAATGAACACTGACAGCCAAGAATTACCCAGAGAGCTTTTGAAGGTAATGCTGCAGTTTAGAGGAAGGTACCTACCACACATTGGCTATTTTATAGATATTCCCACTTTGTTTTAGTACCCAAGCGTTGAATTGCGCCAGAGACCACCACAATGCCAATTCTGGAAGAACACATTTGGAAGAACACTATCTGGAAGAAACACTATCTGGAAGAACACTATTGTGGGACAGCATATTCAAACAGCTGTCACCAATTTTTGATCTCCTAGACATGTTCACATTGCTGGCTTAGTTCGATGAAACATATTTACATGATTCAGATAGACTTTTTCAAACGGTCAGTGATTTGAATTATGATTCATCACATCTGCTCTTTATGAAGAAAAAATCAATTCAGGTATGATTCACAGCAACTTTGTGATTTACGCATAATTAGCCATGGCATGACTACCCAAGGCATTTGGAATTACACACAGGTCTGTTTCCCGCACAAAGCCCAGTATTTTGACTATGCATGCAATATATTTGTGCTATATAGCTTACCTCAAATGAGGTTTAAATGGGGTCTACACTGTATTTATAATAATGATTGTGTTTTGAAAGCAAGATGATAAGATGTCCCTAAAAATTTATGTTCTAGGATTATACATGGTGTTTAATGTCTTAAAAAAATTTAGTTGATGAACAATTTCGTATTGCAGCATAAGGTACCGATGACAACCATGACCATATTTAGTTCATACTCACTTGGCGAACCTGAGAACCTGATGTCTTTCCCAATCGTGTTTAATATGTATTCATTCAAGACCGGTTACATTTTAGATTCAGACTTATGGCCGGTTTAGGAAGAAAATAGCAAATTACATCAAACAACATGATATATAATGATGAAATACGTGCTGTCTTAAAAGCCAAACTGCTATGGTGTGCTTGAGCGCATACAAGCCAAAAGTTTATGGCAATTTACTTGACCTGTTTGTACAGCGCTAGTCATCAGGCATTTGTATGCTGACTATACTTAATAGAACCGTCGCTTTCCATGCTCTCACCAGCTGATGATGATGTCACTGATCAGCTATTCTGCGTTTTATATTCGTTTTGTATGAATTTCACGGTGTCGCTGGGGGTATCAAACAAACATGGTAATGATTGCTTGAAAAACATGTATCATTCAAATTTATTTTTTCAAATGTCATCCATTTTTATGCCGCTTTAATGTGGGTAGACACAATTCAGTCTGGCCTGGTTCAGGCTTCTCAGGCCGTCCTGCGGTCAGTTGCGGTTATTTCCAGATCTCTATCGGTTAGTAACCTGGTGAATGCCAGTCCCACTCAGTTGGTCAAACTCGGTGTGGTAAGTCCATTTCGGTTCGGTCCAGCCCGGTCTCCCCGGGCTCTGCGCTGCCAACACCTGTCGCCGGGGCACGTTCAAGGAGGCCTTCATATTTTTCTGTATCACCATGTATAGCCCATGATAAAAATAAGACATGGCGTGAAGCGTGCCCGCAGGGGACTTCCTCACCTTTTTGGAAGAACCTGGCTGCACCCTTGACTTATCATGCCTATCTTGACCTCTGCCCAGTCGCCACCCGTCGTATTGCCTTTAATCCATCTTATTAATTTGTAATGCACTCTGATCTTCCGGGGTCCCTCCCACAGTCCTCTGCAGCCCGTTCCACCCTGGTCCAATCTGATCCAGCCCAGTCCAGAGCGGAGACATACGCGTGATTTCCCAACCAGGTGGAGTACAACTCAAAAATGTTCACTGGAAACTGAGTTTAGCGTGCTCCAGGCGTGTCAGAGCAGCGGATGAATTTCCAGAAAGTCGCAAAAAGCATCGCATTTTGTAGATTTGTTATACTTTAGCAAGTGTTTACATAAAATTTCCAACACACGCCCAGGTGGACAATTGAATGTGACACGCTCGAGTGGGGGTCAATTTGACCCGCTGATGTTTCCAATTCAGAAAATTGGACACTAAATTCGTCGAGTATATAGGCATATGTCTGAACCAAGTTGTGTTAAAGTTTGAGACACCTAGGCCATGATTTTCGGGTCAAATTAGGCCAACCAAAGTCAGGCTCCAGATGCGTGTGCAACATACCCTCAGACCTTCTCATGCAACCACCTCGAACATTGTTGCATTGTTTCAGCACCGGCATGGTATAACGTGTCAATGATCAATGACAAAATCAATGTCGTGTGGATCATACTCGCTCCTTTATGTCGCGTTTCTCACAAAGTGAAATCAATATCAGGGATCTTTTGTTGGCGCTGCCCGTCAAAGATGTCAACTTCCACCTGGATACAGCTGGTGCCAAAGTGCAGAAATGGCAACGATCTATCTCATATGTCACCTATGGGTGACTACCCACGCAGTGTATGGTGCGTGTACGGTGTGCGTAATGATCGATGTGCCTACACACTGTATGAGACACTTGTAATCTGCAGTGTCTTCTAAATATGTTTGCAATAAGGCATGACTTAACACCTTGCCTTCTTTGTACTGAGCATTAATTCAGAAGTGCGCGCGTGCCGATAGCCCATGAAGTGAAATGCCCCGACAGTTTCTCCGCGGCGTTAGGTGTCCAACTTGGTTATGTTGTGCGAGTGCAAACTGACAACGATTTCGGTTGAGAATAACCAATTTGTTAGGAGTCTGCGACCATTTTCTACTTCCGCACGCGACATGCTCAGAGTTCGCAATGGTTTACTGTTCGATAGAATTGGTACGCGGTGTTTACTTCGGATCACCGCAGGTTACATGCTGCTTGCAAATTGGTGTTAAACTCATTACGAATTGCTGCTAAAGCACGAACAGCCCAGCACACCCTGAATTGGTGGCTCCCGGCGGGGATAGTGTGACTCCCTGACAGCCATCGCCGATGATACGACTCATCGCCGATGATACGATATGCGTCATCTCGTTTTGTTAAGGACAGCGATGATATCGCGGCGCCTGAGAAGCGGTCATTGTCACGAAATGTTGCGCCGAATTCTCGTGCTGCAAAGGTGGCTCACTGGTAATGCCAGCGCTTCAAATTGGAATCATTTTTTTGAAATAGCGAAATACGAGAAATAAATATTTGAATATTTTTGTAGCGTCTATTTCAAATTAAATTAAAAAAGAATCGTCCGCGTGTAAACGCACTCGCCGGTTGGCATCGGCGCGGTTGGATCGGCAGCCGTCATAGTCGCCGATCCAACCGCGACCAAAAGCCGAACGAGCAGCGTCGCGGCCGTGGTAACATAGGCTGGGTATGGGCAGGCATTCGTTAAAATGCACGTCTGTGATCGATGTGCCGGGGGCATAAGTCATTCAGCGACGAGTTCATTCGTGGGAGTTTAAATATGTGCGCCACTGGACCACGGAATGACTGGTGTAAATGTCTGTGGTGTAAGCGTCTCTGGTGTAAAAGTGTCTGGTGTAAAAGCTGCTACATAAGTACAGCCTTGCCACAAACAAGTAAAGCAATGTAAGCAAACAAAAGAATCCAAGAAGGGGCAAATCCAGTAAGCAATGTTTTCCAGAGTTCAAGTGCCATTCGAAAATAGCTACTGTCCTTAAAGTCGTAGGGGAGAAATAAACGCCATAACATGACCTTCCGTTGAATTCGCGTGCTAATTGTTTTACATTGTGTCTCTGCTTTCTTATAAAAGTGTTTTAAGCTTGTATACCATTTGTTCCACGAGTATTTTCGTCAATTGGTGTTTTGCCAGCATTACATGACGCATAGTTTAAAGTTTCGCTAAAACCAAGCGAAAAAGTAATGCTTCATAGTTTGCCCTTTTCTCCATTTCGAGGTCCCTAGCCTCGCTTGTCTACTGCCCGGGTGAGCTTGCTGGAAGCTTTGCCCGATCTACGTTTTTCCTCTGAAGACAGGACTGAGTGAGTGGTAAACTTGGCCAGCGGGAGGATGCTTCCTGCCACCTCTTGTCTCCAATGCGGCGCCATCGTGGTGTGACTGAGTCTCTCAGATATCCCTTGACGAGAACCGGCCCGGAGGCCATGGGGCTATTGCACCTTTTATGTGTGGGCTGGTGAGAAAACCATTTAAATTGAATGCGTGCAATGCGTACGTACGCAGTTGCATATCCTTTCATTTGATATTGCCCGGCGGGACGTCAGATAAACGATGATGATGATGGTAATAATAATAATAATAATAATGATGAAGGTGATGATGATGATGACGACAACGATGATGATGATGATGATGATTATGATGATGATGATGGTGATGATCGTAATGGTGAACAGGTAGTCTAATGGTGTCTCTCCTGCTGTAGCGGCTATTTCAAATCAAAATGCTGATCTAATCAGAAGGATTTCGAGAAAACTGGCATTACGACCAAATCCGTCGGACATAATCTAACTATGTGTGAAAAGTGCAAAAAGGCGGGATAATCCCTTTAACCGAGACAGAATACCATGCACGGCGCCCGTACACACGAAGGCCTATTAATCCAATCAGACACGGCTGAAACGTCGTAGAAAGCAACCACAGGAGCACGTGCAGCTGCAAGGGGCAAGGTGGTGCAGGGCGCAAGTAATTGTTTGTGTGTGAACATGCAACCATATCACCTTTAATTTTGATTTTAAACGAAATAGAAAATACACGTAAGTTGGATGACTTTTTAACGATTCAGACGTTTTCAATGATTTCATTTTAGATATCAGGGCTTACGCAAGGCAGTGTTTGTTGCGTGAGCCCTGACTCCTACTGTACGATCGTGGAATTCCAAGTCCACGACAGAGTTTGGTAGCGAAAGTTTAACGTGCCTTAATGCTTGGCAACGCCCGTCCTGCCCTTTGACGTCACCTGACCTTAAGAGCAGCCGCTGCCACCGGCTGCAGGACATACCTGTCAGGGGCAAATAGCGAGTACCTAAGGGTATTCGAACTTACCTAGCCACGGATGTGACGAGCGGAAGGCAAGCGGGATATTCCCAGAATACCTACCGAGCTATAGGCTTTAATGCACCTTTAGTACGTGAAACACGCTTCAAAAGATGACTGATGCCTCGGTACCCACCATCAGGAACGACCTTTGTGCTCCAGAAACCAGGCTTGGCTATTTGGCTGATCAGAGAAGGAGAGCTTGCCACTGGACGTGAATGTGTCAGGGTGGCAGGGGCGACCGTGTTGAGTCGGTGCACGGCACGTAAACCGTTCGGTCAAAATAACCCGGCCTTCTCAATCAGCTGTGCATGGCAAGGACTTGACCCCTAAACCACTATTCTCAAGAACATTCGATCGAATTAAACATATTGGTTTTCAAGGTGCATTTCAAGAACTGATGTTCCACAGCTTTATCAATTGTTGAGCAATTAGGGGAGGGGGCACTTTCCTGCTTTTTCGCCCGTGTCAGCAGGAGTGTAGCACATGCAACGGACGGAATTCGCCTTGGACGAAGTCAGTCATTTTCAGCCTAGTGGGGGGCTCGGATATGGCGTTTCCATTGGGATCCGTAGGCCTGATTTGCTCTGGTGGCTTGACTAACGCAATACTGCGCTGCAATTAGTGGCCTCGGGAGGCAATGCATCTAGAGAACGGTGTGGTGGTTTTTACCTATGGTTTCATACCAGAGGATTGACTACTACTAGTGCAAGTCTGCCTGTGCGTTATTTGTTGTATTGCTTCACCCGAAGTATCAGCAGCAGCGTCCGGAGGTACTGGTATTTGGATGGGGATGTGGATTCGTGGCAGAACGGAAGCCAGCGCGCCACACACGCAGTATCCTAGACCATTCTGATAGAAGTGCATCAAGATCACGCTGGCAATATATTGGGGACCAACTCACACAAAAATAACTGGAACAGGATACCGCACTGGCAGAGGCGACTGGTAAAGCGTCAAAAGACTATCCCTTTTGTCCAAATTTGTCCTTAGTTCTACGGTTTGGAACGGACAAAGACAACACTGTTGGCCCATAACTCTACATAGGATTCACGGCCATGTGTGCAGCACGACTCTTACCCAATAATGGTGACGACCCAGCTGGGTCCAGACCGTGGTTGCGGTAGCAATCGACAGGGACCGGGCTCAGCCGCCGGTGCATGGACGTGCTGAGAGGTCCGTCCCATGTGCTGCACTGCCTTGCAGATGGCGTCATCAAATGTCTAGTAACAGCATTGGTGCTCGTTGCCTCACGGTGTATGGCAATGACACACAGAAAAAAAAAACTGATAGAATCGAAAACATCCTAAACTTAGCTGCCAGTGCGATTTTTGGCCGACAAAGATTTGACCACGTGCCTGACCTGCGTGGGACACGTCGATGGATGTCGTCTCAACACATGGCAGAGTTTCAAGTGGTTACCGTGACGCATAAGATGATGCTGCACAGCGAGCCTGCTGTGCTGAGGGACCTGTTTGTGTTAGGCCGTGACGCACATGTGCAACCCATTCGGCAGGATACACTCCTACACTTCCCTAGACTGAGAATCGAGGCCGGTAGAAGACGTCATGGGTACAGTGCGCGAGCACTGTATGATGCACTGCCAGCAAACATCACACAACTAACACAGCAGTGCTTTGAACGCGCGGTGGGAGTGCACCTGTTGAGCGTTCATGCTATTAGCAGCCGATAAATGGGTGTCTGCGCGTTATATGTTTTGCATCTGCATATTCTATCCCCTGTACTTTTGACACGAGGCTGTCACAGCCACGCTGCATTGTGGATAGCCTTATGGAAGTAATACGTTCGTGCATACCCACATGCATATAGGGACGGTTACAATATCATTTCAAAACACGCTCTCACGTGTAGGATCGCGTTCACAGCGTTGGAAAATGTGAAGATATCCGTGACAAGTTTTCGGGGTGAGTTGGGTACAATATCATCGATAAAGTACGCACAGATGCATCATTTGGACCAACTGTAACGGGGCTCTGACTACACTGAAGCTGGAATGATGCTGTTTTTGTGACACCCTTAAACTTGACAGCACCATCCCATTATCAGTATTTTTTAAAGATTTGATCCGAACCCTTTGAACGGATGGATTTCTGAGATCAGAGCTAACGCTAAGCAGTTTTTTGTGTGAGCCCTGACCCCTGCCATCCGCTCGCCCTATTCCGGGCAACGACAGAACTTGGTGGCGAAAGTCTAACGTGCCACAAAGCTCGGCACGGTCCACCCTGCCCTCTGACGTCAACTGACTTTTAGCGCGACCGCTGCCACCGGCCTAAGTCATACCTGTCGAGGGCAAATAGCGAGAGCCCAAAGCGACTCGAACCCATCCCGCCACGAGTGGGTGGATCGGAAGGCAGACGCTCTAACCAACTGAACTACCGGGACGGATATATATATATATATATATATATATATATATATATATATATATATATATATATATATAGTTTGTATAATTTGTCCTGTGGAAAGACTTTTCATCGTGCATCACCACAAATTCAAGGACATGATACTAACCATTGGAATACGAGACACATTTTCGGTTGCTGGCGCGCACATCCTTTGCAAACGGCTGGACTAAGCTGAACGCGGGGAACAATGGCGACTCTGCATGAGTCATGTGGTTGCAGGTGAAAACAAACTATGGCAAAGTAAGCGCAACCCTAGTGTCTAAGGGTCATTTATCATGCAGGAGTGATCAGGTGATTTTGAGAGAGCGGCGCAACTGCACTAGGAGGCGCACCAGTTTTGTACCGTCATATCGCGTAAAAGGGCTATATGCTGGGATGCAATTGTCAGTCGATTACACCGTAGGTATGCTCTATATAAGAAATTGTGTGCTATTTGCAGTGTTCGGTGCATACACTTAGAATACAGAGATATGCTTGGGGTGTGAATTTGCGCTTCAGTGATATACAACAATGGCTCTCCACCAACACAACTCGGAAGATTCTGTTGCCCTTGATTAGATACACAACATCGTGCCGCTAGATTTTAACGACTCTGCTCTTATTCAGACATGCGTACTCTCGCTGGCCATGGTTCCACTCCAATAACTTCATCATGTAGCTCCGATCGCACAGGTGAGCGGCGAAACTATTGTTCCCCGACGGCGGCAACGATTATTTACTTGGACGAGTCTACTGGGGGAGCGGGGACGGGGGAGGCCGCCTCGGCCAAGATCGATAGCTCCCGCCGGTCGACGGGCGGGCAGCCGAGCCGCCGGGAGAGAGCTGGGAGGGAGAGAGCGCGCGGCGCCGGCGCCGCTGACTCCTCCCAGACACGTGTGCAAAAAGCCGGCCGGTTGCGTCACTGCGGTCTTTGATGTCGGGGCTGAGAGTGGGCCGGTAACTGATCAGCGGGGACGGCGCGGCTGACGGGGCCGTCCGTCAGTTGCCGGGCCAGATGGCTAGGCTGATAAACACGTGAGCGGAGCGTGCGAGGCTATTAAATCCGAGTGACGGTGCTGTTCCCGACGGTTGGCAGCGGCTGTCATGGCGGCGCAGTCCAGCCCGGAACATTGCCACCGAGCTCGGGCGTGTGCAGTGTGCAGTGTGCACTGCGCCGCGCCGCCACTCACTGCACCCTTGGACGAGCTGCGGGAGCTCACCGCTGCTGCAGCAGCCCAGCCCCAGGCGACGCCGGCTGGAACGCCGGCCCGCCGCAGGCAGAGGCTAACTCATCGGTATGCCCATATGTATTCATATGCCTGCAGACGAGTCGGCGTGCTGCGGGAACTGCTGAGGACGGAGTTTTAAGGTGTTCTGGAAGGAAATGAGCTCGGCGGAGAAAACCATGTCCAGAGACACACGATGGCGGTTCACTGCTGCACCCCTCCCCAGCCACTTCTCTTTCTGGCTCTTTCCTGAGTGAGAAGACAGGGGAGTGAGAAAAGGAGACAGAGAGAGAGAGAGAGAGAGAGAGAGAGAGAGAGAGAGAGAGAGAGAGAGAGAGAGAGAGAGAGAGAAGAGAGAGAGAGAGAGAGAAGAGGAGAGAGATATAGAGATAAGAGATAGATAGAGAGAGAGAAGGATATAGAGAGAGAGAGAGAGAGAGAGAGTAGATGAGAGAGAGAGAGAGAGAGGAGAGTAGAGAGAGAGAGAGAAGAGAGAGAGAGGAGAGAGAGAGAGAGAGAGAGAGAGGCGGACAGAGAGATGATATTATAATATGCAATTTGGGCGCATATCCTATGAAATATATCCAATAATAACACACTGTTGCTTCGGGGCGCGCAGCAGTGTTCGTTCGTCATCATCATCATTCTCTTCTGTACCTCTTTTCACTTTCACCGAGTTGGTGGTGACAGTGAGCTGTGATCCAGCCGCGCTGGGCCCGTTCCGTGGGTTTACGCCTCGTCTCGCCGGACCATTACACAGAGCGCACAGATGGCTGGAATTACCGTCCACATTGCGGCCCACTGCATAACGCCCCGGTCACTTATCTGAGCCAGCCGGACCGTGAAATCCAAAGCCTTGTCTGGCTGAAGCAGCCCGAGACATCCTAATAAACCGGAATCGTAAACGCCGCAACTACTCAGCACAGCTCGAGTGTTGAAGCTGCAGCTGGAGACTGTAGGTGTTTGGGGCGCACCCAGGAGGCTCGGGTTCATGTAACAGACGAACGCAGGATGAAGAGGAGCGTCGACTGAACGACAAGTCAGATGAGATCCGAGATCAACAGCTTAGGGACTTACTTGAGTTGCCGTAATGACTTGCATTGCACTTGCGCCGTCAAATGTGTAATATTGCTCAAGCCTTGCCTTTTGAAGGCCAGTCCCGGTCACGTTTGTTTCACGCTGTATTAAAACAATATTACTTTCTCCGTAACGAGACAATATTACTTGCCTCTGTAATGAGACCAGTAATCAGACAGCTGGTGCGCCAGGGACGCTTTGGGGTTTGTTGGGTTCTCGCACCCAGATCCAGCAATGTTGTAGGTATCACACGCACGCGATACTAGCGGCATCTTCGTCATCCTATTGCCAGAGGGAAAGGATGCAGAAGAGGAAGTGCGTAGCCTTGGGGTTCGCACCCAAGAGGAACAAATTTGCTTGGTACGACCATACAGGTGCAATACAAGCTGTCCAAGTCCATGTAGGGTTCGTCTTATATCTCGCGTTGCCATTGTATATCAGGTCATGTATTTTGAGTGAGATGCGTCTTGGGGATGCGAGTTGAAGTTTCTTGTTTATAAAATCCAAAACGGTCTTCAGATCCGGATTCTAGGCACTGGGCTCTCGAGCGTAGGTAGCTGCGTGTCTCGACTTTATAGGTGTAGCAGAGGCGACAGACGACGCCAAGGCTCTCAGGTTCTCAGCGCGGTGTCATATATTTCAACACTCGAAAGCATGCACGGCTATCACATCCACCAGCAGCCACCACGACGCAACAATAGCATAGTTGCCGCACGACAAAACTGCGTCGTTAATGAATTGGGCTAACAAAATAGTTCTTTTAGAGTTCAATGCGTACAGGTTGCATCACACTCTGTCAACGCATTTGGCATCATTCCTGCTTGCCAGTATATGTCCTATCTGTCGTATGCAGTATCAGTTATCGTTGCCATACACTGCTTGGTTCAAATCAATGCAAGTGTCTACCCGGTACCTGTATGTATTGTCTTACTACGAAAATCGACTGGTTTGAGGGAAGCATTAAGTACCTAAATACTTTAATGATATATTATCAGCAGCAACCTATTCTAATAGTAGATAGAAGTCTAGCGGTAATCTGATGATCAATAGTTAAATGATATATTTGAAATAAAACCATTGCTGTTAGTTAACTGCGTAAAAGTTGTGAGTGTGAAGTAATGTATAATGATAGATGCAGCATATTCGTCTTAACCTAGCCCCTGACAATCATCTGATCTGCAATACCATTGGTAACTGCGGACAGTTTAAAAAATACTCAAGGGACTGACGTAGGGATGTATCCCAGATGGAGCTCAAGGGACTGACGTAGGGATGTAGCCAAGATGGAGCAAAGGGGAACGTAGCGCCGTAGGCCAGGAGGATCCCACTAAGTACCGCGCGACTTCGCAGTAAAAAGGTCCTAGTTCGTAGGTTTTCGGAGGATATTTTACGTCTGGCCACCGTGAGGAGTATTTTGACTACGCGCCTGACGAAATGGTGCTGAAGATTTCGCGAACGATGTGTCTTTAAAATTTCACGGCGCGCTGGAAAAATCCTCACCAGGTCACAAATCTCTCCCACCTACGGCTGGGAGAGATTTGTCGGCTACGGCTTTTCAACCCGTAATTCACATGAAAATATGCAACTTAAAATGCTCTTTGTTTTAAGTCCATCACGTTTTAATTCAACTGCGTTGTAACATGCCACTGACGTAACCTGGAGAGACCTAATTTCATTCATTTTTCCTTCTTTCCAAGCTCATAACATTCTCATTCCAGTTCGTGAGTATGCCACGTGCACCAACCCTACCGAGACGCTAAGAGGCGGCGCCACCAGAGGGACAAGGAGGAAACGTTCTTCCCATTTGTCAAGGGAAGTATACCCCCTAGTGGCTATGCTTGCATCTCTCCCCTGTCTATTCTTCTCAATGTGAGGCACAACGCGCGGAAGCCGACCCCTGAAGTCGTCAAACTCGATCGTCTTGTGATGACACTGTCCGCCAGTTCAGCCACAGCTGAATACAGGCTTAGCATGCGACAGGGGCTGAAAGCTTGCTTTGCTTGATGTTGACGCAGAGGCGGATCGACGCAGCAGCAGTGTGTTTAAGTGCTCGCCTTTGCCTGAGTCAAACTGATCCAGTTCATGCCGCAATCGCTTTGCCGGTCTGAACCTGACAAGTCGAAGAACGTCTGGCTTCGCTTAGCACTGCACTGCAAACGGTGGTGATGTAGGCTGGAAGGAGCATTTGTACTCTGTAGTCCTCAAGCAGGTCATCGGTGGGATGTTTCATCAACAGTACAATAAATGGCCAGATTTTCTTCCTGTTATTATTTTTCTATCCGCAAACATAACAGCTTTTGGAATGGGGCGTCCAAATCATCATGTTGCTGTGGGATACAGATATCTTAAAGTTCACCCCGCAAAACTTTCGCCACTGTACATAAACACGCTGAAACAACGCTATATGAAACAGCCAGCTGGTCTAGATAGTATAAGTTGCGTTAAGAAGAAGCTACGACACTGTGCGATCCGCCGGTATGGAGCAACGCATCTCTGCGCATATTTGGAGGGCGAAGGGATGACAGCCATTTGGATTATTTTTTCCAGTCAGCGCCTGAAGAACCAATGCTATTTTTCCAGAAACCTGTGCGTCTCAGCCCCTGCCCCTGTCTCTGGCTCCCGCGCTCCACGCCTTGCGGTGATGTAACTTAGGACACACGAGTAATTTGCATTGCAATGTCCATTTACGAGAACGCGAGCTATTAAACAATGAATCATTTCTTTTTATTCAAGTGTCGCGATGATTTTACGACCTCGTCCCCTTCCCTGAAAATTGGTGGCGTCGCCCCTGCTTGCATGTATTATCTTAGTTCATACGTCAACTGGCTGCAGGGCAATATTACATAGTAATCTGATTAATAGATGACTTTTATCAAAAGGTCCATTGAAAAGTTGACTCAAAATCCATTGAATTGAAAAGTCCATTGAATCCATTGAAAAGCTGACTCAAAATCCATTGGATTGAAAAGTCCATTGAATCCATTGAAAAGTAGACTCAGTGGTGGGGCATAATGCCCCTTATTAAATATGTGCATGCGCCTGATCACTTCAGCAACGAAAGTGTCATTTCGTGGCACAGTAATGCTACAAGGATTATACTCAGTATGCACCTCAAAGTCACGTAGATGCTTTTGGGCACAACGCATCTGTAGTTGAGCCTGCTGATAGTATGGGTTGGTTTCCTGCAAGGTGGGCCAGCCATTTTCATCCACACATAGGGGGGTGCATCCTGGCTTTGCAATACATTTGCTTTTACGAATTTCGAAAGGGTATTTCACCCCAATAACTCGGTCATTGCAAATGCCATCAGGGGATGCTGCCAGATATGGCTCTGTCTTCCTCACAAGGATGAAGTGGATCGAACCTTGCGCTCCAGCGTGCATTCCTTAAAGTCCACCCGGTCCCTGCCCTGTTTTTTTTTTTAATGGAACAGGCTTCTTCTGCAGGACATGAAATCAAGAATAGCAATCGAGGAAATCATGTTTACGACCCACTGTTCAGGGAGAGCACGCAAAGATGATAATGATCGCTTCTAATCCAGGCGTGTTTGCCTGTCCTTCCAGCCTACTACACATTGCTAGTTTTTTCTTTCTTCTCTGAACAGAAGTCTGCTAACTGGATCTGCAGTCCCTGTCCCTTTACTGCACTGCTTCCCCTGCGGCGGGGGGCCTGGCACCATGCCCCTCGCTTTGGACGGCTTTCAAAGCCCGTTGGGTCATCAGGAGCCAAAACTCGTCCCTTTCATTTACGATGCCGCTGTTGGGCAGCTAAGTGCATTACTTTTCTAGTATCTACTCACGACTTTCAGTGAAGCGGTGCAACACACACAAGTTAACTGCAACATGTTTGCTTACTTCATGTGTGCCATGCCCTCCGGTACATTCACGCCTGGCGTAGGCAATGTTGTTTTCATGTATCTGTATTCCAACATTACATAGCACACTTCTTTTCGTCGCAGCATAAACCGCACCCTTGAGCACCAAGCCAGCATAAACATCGCTCTTGCTGGCTTTGTCAATTTCCTTAGCCGGCTTATAGATGTACAGTGCAGTTCGAGGTATGCTCAGTGATGAAGTTGCTGCGAGGCACCCCAGAATTCACAGATGTAAATTCCAGATCAGCAGGCCACTGCACAGAGTCTTCATCAGCATCTTGAGCTTCCTCTGGACAGTGTTGAGGGGTCTTCTTGAGCCCCACCAGCCTGTAAGGGTGCACAGCTTTGTAACGTTTCTAACTCTAACAAGCACAACTCATGTCGTGTCTTTTATCCATCCGAAAGGAAGTGTTCCACATTTGCATGGGGTATTAACCCGAAATAGCTATCTTGAAGATCATTTGGTCCATTGCACAGCCCTGCCCTTGTTACCACCTAAACTCCTCTGGTTCCTAAGCTACACGTTCGCGAAAATGTGCGGATTATTTCGGGGAGGCTTTTTCAAGGTCACCCAGGCATCCATGACGTCACCATGACGCCATTTAAATTCTGTCATTGCAGTAGCTCGGCGGCGATCAACGCCAATATTGTGACATTCGTGAGCACGATTTCCAAATATAGCAGCAGTCAATTGACACTCAATCATTGTCGTGCAAGGTACGATAACCTAATCACACAATGCCGTATTGAGGAGCATATTTCCGAAGCAGTAAAGCTGTGTTTTCTAGAGCAGTCTTTTACGCTTTTGTAATATATATTGTATCAAGTGAACTTATTTCATTACATCCTGATGACTGCTACAATATGTTTAGATGTGGAACATCGCCTTTACGAGCTTACTTTTTTGTTTTTCTTGCACGATAGTGCACCAGGTTTTAATGATACCGAAACCAAGCTTCACTTTGGAAGAAGGACTGAAGAAATATTACAGAAATGTTTGTTTGCTGGGGCTTTAGGGCGCACGGGATGCAGTGGTCATTTGGTGCTGTTTCGGAAATGCATGCTTCGCATTGCTTGCATTGCACTTTTTTGCACACATATGCCACTTAATTTCTAGTCTTATCATTCTACTCACATGAGTAGCAGCTACTCAAGTGCAGCTACTGCACTTGATACTCAAATAAAATCATCAGCTCACCATGCCACCAGGTCCGTTTTGCGACCTCACGTCGGTGCCTTTACACTTGCCAATGCTCTCTTCATCTCTGCAACAGGAATGGCTTTCCAGGATAAAGGGTTTGGATAATTTCAAAACCAGATATCAATGTATATGTATGTCTATATATATATATATATATATATATATATATATATATATGTATAGACATACATCTACATCATCAACTATAAGTTGTTGACCCATTTTTGCTTACATGACACAAATCAGGTTGAAGGATGAAAAGGGAAGTTTTGAGACCAGATACATGATAAAAATGCTATCTTTTGTTTCTGACTTACAAACAAGAGTACAATTCATCCTACTCCTCGTGAAGTATACCAGTGTATCCAGTGTTTCGGTGTATCCAAGATTTTCAACTAGCATATGGTCTTTGTACCGACTGGCAGCAGTCTCACCAATGATGCCAGAAAGTTACACTCAGCTGGTTGGATTGCCTGACCACATGCGGCCACTAGTACCATCAAAGTCAGCTTTTGGTTCAGATTCCATTTTTTGTTGTTGTTGTAAATCACCAAAACCATGCCACATGCAAACATGTCAACTTTTGTGTCTGACTTCCAATATGCGTATAAGATGGTAACTACCACCAAAATTGTGCTGTTATTATTCCCAAAGAAACACCAAATTTGGTATTAACAGAAGTTTCAAATCCTCCACTCTAAACAAGTTGCATATTGCCCCTTTTCTACTTCCACGTTTTGTCTTGTTCTTTAGCTGTAGCATCACACATTCGAACACCGCAATAATAGAAGCACCACCGAGCATACACCTGTTCTGACCAGAATCTTACAAAGTTTTACAACACTAAATTTCTGAAAAAGGTTTTGGGGACTTTATTCTAGTTAATGATTGCGTTCACCGCTGTAACCATTTCCGCACTGTACCTACGCTTTAAAACTCTGACAAAGGGTTGGCCTTGACATGAGCCGCACAAAATATGGTTACTTCATGGCGGCACCTCATCATGTTTTTATGACAGTATCTTGGTCCGTATTCTCAGGAACGAAAACAGCAAATAAGGTTGACAAAAATTTCGGTGTTTGAATTTGTCGGAGTCAGAAAAATCGGAAATAAGTATTTCCTATTCCCTCTAAAAAAACGTAACGGGGTGTTTTTGAAGCGTCTCATCCCCTTGAGCTCCGCATTAATGCCATGTAGGTATGTAACTTAATTTAAAGTGCGTACTTTTCTGTACGCTACAAAGAACTAGGCCTAGCTAGACAATTTTTTGTGTGCATGATGCACGATGAACCAGTTAACATTTTGACAACCATAGCATGTCTAGCTAACCGTAAACAAGCCGACATTTGTACTAAGACAAAGGACACCCATGTTTAAGGTCAGCATTTAGGTTGGAACTCATGACCATACAGGTTCTACCCTCACATGGCATATTACATACCTTCAGCATCCAGGATAATAAACGCAGTTAGCTTAATATCGCGTAATATTGCCTCGTTTTATCGCGTGGCCTCGTCGCTGACGAAGTTGGAGTTTCCTGCTTATATGCAACTCAAACCAGCAGGTTGATGGACATCGATGCAATAACATGGAGCTGCCTTGCGTGTGGTAAGCGAAGTTTAGTACGTTCAGACATAAACCTTACCGAGCTCGATGCCTGCCAACGTTGGACATATGCCTTGGAACACATACGATGGCTTCCTCATCACCATTTAGATCCCGTGATAGACTTTTTACAGCATGTATGCGCACAAAATCGCTTCCCAGCTCCCAATTGAAAGAAAATGGTGGTGGCCGCTGCGAGGCGAAATGAAATGAAATGAAATCGTTTCGAGATGTTTCGCCCTTCCGAGAGCACTCCGGTCCTACAAAGATCCCAAAATGCGTGAAGTGCAATTTTTCAGGGTACATTTTCTAGGTGACTTTTTAAGACAGTACCGAATTTCAGGTCAGAGTCTTGTTTGGTGAATAACGCTAAACACTTCTGAGCTAGGATTTTGTCGCCTCCGAAGCAGTCCAAGTGGAGCTGTGACGTGAATTCAGCGGGAGAATTTGGAACATCTGGAAAATCCGCGCCGGATTCTTCCGTACAGTTTACATCGCGCGCAAAGCAGCCAGGTGGCAACTGGGCAGGGAGTGGCAGTCTGGCATAGAACGTTCGTGACACAGCGTTGTTTGGCACGAAACTGAACCCCTCGCGATCGTGTCTGGCACAAAGACCGAGGGCTTCCCTCGAACTGGTAAGAAACTAGATGGGTCGTGGGTACGGGAGCCAAGCAATGAGCTCTGCTTAGCATGCACTTCCGAGTCGACTGTCACACACGCAAAGCGTGTTACGTAAATTATCAAGCAAGTAATTAATAATAAATAGGCGTGGCGTATAAAATCGGCTGCATCGTTTGCGGTGCAATCAACATAGAAGCTTTTCTCGACTCCTTCCGCGCACACGCGAGGTGATCTCGTTAACCATCTCTTAAAAGTGAGCCGGCACAGTATGTTGTGTAGGCTGCGTGCAAGTTTACGGGTCTCTTTGACATAACTGTAGCGAAAGCACGAATACTGGGGCGATTTTCAACCGTCGAGCACACACTCACAGTACACGCACAGTACGATCCTCTCTGGCTTACTTTGACATTGCCCAGGAAAATGCATTCATTTGTGTACGCTCGTCAACGCGATGCAAGCATCATCGCTGTCATCGCTTCAGTGCACTTCATGCATACTGGCTGCACCGCCTTGTGTCTCTCACTGCGCCTCCTTGTGTCTCTCACTGCACAGTCTTGTATCTCTCATTGCGCCGTCTTGTGTTTCCTACTGCGCCGTCTTGTGTCTCTCATTGCGCCGTCTTGTGTCTCCCACTGCGCCGTCTTGTGTCTCTCATTGCGCCGTATTGTGTCTCCCACTGCGCCGTCTTGTGTCTCTCATTGCGCCGTATTGTGCCTCCCACTGCGCCGTCTTGTGTGTCCCACTGCGCCGTCTTGTGTTTCCTACTGCGCCGTCTTGTGTCTCCCACTGCGCCGTCTTGTGTCTCTCATTGCGCCGTATTGTGTCTCCCACTGCGCCGTCTTGTGTCTCTCATTGCGCCGTATTGTGCCTCCCACTGCGCCGTCTTGTGTGTCCCACTGCGCCGTCTTGTGTCGTTCACTGCGCCGTATTGTGTCTCCCACTGCGCCGTCTTGTGTCTCTCATTGCGCCGTATTGTGTCTCCCACTGCGCCGTCTTGTGTCTCTCATTGCGTCGTATTGTGTCTCCCACCGCGCCATCTTGTGTCTCGTATTGCGCCGTTTTGTGTCTGCTCGTGCCGCTCGACCCTTGCTAGGCGACGGTTTTGACGCTGGCCACCAGGATCACTGCAAAACGCAGGCACTTGTATCTGAAAGAGCTTTGTTGAGCCTTTAGCGTGCGCCATCTTGACAACCGTCCAGGTCGGCTCCCAACGATGTGCCTGCTGGTCACTAAATAGACAGATGCCAAAATGATGCAGCTGGATCAACGCTGTTTCGACACGAAAAAGGCCGCCCACTTTTTTAGTTGCGTGAGTCAGCTTAAAAGCAGAGATCGGGCGCAGCAGAAATCGCTGGAGTGTAGTCTTCTCTTGGTCAGCTTCCACGCATCCCCGTTCAGAAAGCGTCCCATATTCCTACATCTTTAATGAAACATGCAGTTATTAGCTAATCTCGTAATTGTTGCGCCCTGCGCGGCTCTAGGCTGGCCCTTGATCATGGTCTCAGTGCACCCGTGCGATGCCACCCCGGTCATGTCGTGCGCCGCACTGTTCCGGCCGCGTCCAGCACGAGGGCTATGACGTCACTGGCGGGCGCCGCCATGTTTAATCGGCTGCTCAACAGCCAGACCTCGTCAGACAAGCGTGGTTTTGCTGCCAAACACGACCCGATAAGCACGGCGAGCTGTGGCGGACAGCACCGACCTGTTCGGTGCACATGCGGTGCACTCGTGCATCGCGATACCAGCAACAGCACGCCATAGGCGAGGCCACCCGCAGCGCGCGGCCAGAGACGGAACCACACGCTCGAACCCGTCAGCGGCCGGCGAAAGTGACGGGGCGTGCGGTTCAACCTGGACCTCATGAGGCCCGACCCGCGGCCCCTGGACCTCATGAGTCCCGCCCGACCCGCGCTCCATCGACGCTCGGTTTCAGGGACGAACGTACGGCGTGGACCGGAGCTCGCGCTGAACCACTCCGGCGTGGAGTGGAGTTCGCGCTCAACCAGCCCGGCGTGGAGCGGAGTTTGCGCCGAACCAGCCCGTGCATGACGTCGTTTTTTAGCGGGCGGTGTGCGAACGTGGCACTGCCGACCAGAGGCGGCGGCGCTGGACTCCCCCCCGAGGAAGCGAGCAAATCTGTGGGTCTGCTTAACAGATCTGAGACCCAGCTTTCCCAGCTCTTATCCGAAAGTGGTTTCTCAGATTCCGTGCACTTTTTCAAAAGGACTTTTTCTGTAAACATTACTGAATAAAACCTCCTCTTAGCTTGGTGGGGAGGGCTCCAGTCTTTCTAGTCGGGCCTCCTCTTCGGCTGATGGGGCTTTTTGTATTTTATTGGTCCCCATGCCTCAGATGCCTTTCGGAATATCTAGGACGCCTTGTCGATCAAAAGGGCCTGATGCTGACAATGTTTACCGTAGAGTTCCAACGGACGCTATTGACTGCTGCTTTTCTTCTTTTTTGAATCGGAGTAGTAATGTCTCGCATAAGTCATCACGGGTGCCCTGTCGGCCGTAGAGGCCCCTCCAGAAATTTTAAGGGGCCAAAAGATATCTCTCTTTGGCAAATGCGAGGGTATGGCTACCCCTGCTCCTGACACTGATTCTCTCTGGGCGGGGCCGAGCGCCGCTGTCCAGAGTTCCACCCTAGGGGTTTAGAGCTAACGTACTGCGACGAAAATAGTCCTCAGGTGACGAAGCTCCGTAATGCGGAGATAAAATGCGCTTAACGATTTCAGCTTTGTTCGGAAAAAATCGGAGTTGCCGCACAGCTCCGTTTCGACGTCACTGAACACGCTGATACGAGATTACAGTGGCTGCGGACCTACGTAAGCCGATGTCAAAATGTCAGGCGGCAGGGTTTTAGCGTCTGTGGGAACAGCTGCACCACGTCTTCGTTGGCTCCTGCGCAGCGTTGTAAGGATCAGTGCAGTCGGAAATTTTCAGCACCCGGGCAAGGGCGCAAGCACTTTGTTCTCAGATCCCTCTTGATATAAAACACCGTAACCACCACAGCACGAAAACAGGGCTCCGATAATCGTAGCCAGCGGCCGCTCAGCTGAACAGTCCTCCGTGATGTCACCCAGCGATGTGCTGGCATGCGTCCGCCACCTTTAAGTAGGTGGCACGACGGACAACTGAGTGTTTTCATGTTGAACATCTATTTTGAAGCATGGCCCTGTTGCGCCCCCCCCCCCCCTTCCTCCGCGGTCCTTCCAGGGGTGGGGGCGATAGTCATGCTCCGAAGACGACAGGGCTTTTCCCTCATGCTTTGTTTCGCGGCACTGGGCGACCACCGCAGCATTGAATACGTGCCGGGCTATCTGCGGCTTGAGCTTCAAGTCTCGTCGCCAGCGCCGGCCGCACAGCCTCCAAAATGTTGCTGGATGGGGCGCGCAGTCGGCCCGAATACATTTATAGACCCGATGATGGTGCGTGAGTGGTTCAGCATACCCCCAGAACCCGCGAGGACGGATGTGATTTGACGCTGCACCTACGGTGGCACATCACACCTCTGATCGATAATTGCAAGCCGTCGTGCGGGCCGTACGCCGGATTGCTTATAGCGTTATTCTTTGCACAACGGCGCACTATCGCATCGCAATGTTCGTATGAACGATCGCTACAGGAAACGATGACCTTTCGTTAACATGATATGAGAACGCGAGGCTTTCAATTCCTGTTTTTTTGCGGTATGAAGAATTGAAAGTCATGTTGAGTTAGCGACCCTCGATATACCGTAAGGTGCCGGCTAGGCGATGCTATAACGTTAAATAACGATTATATTGAGGGTACTCGATATTTCGCGCTCATTTCTAAGCCAGATCGTGAACACACGGAAGGAAAACCAAACCCAAACCAAAAGGATGTATTTGGCGATAATTTTCATATTTCGTTTACCGCTCATGCGCACTGAGCTACTCAATGAGTAGACCCTGCACTGAACTTGAAGGCGGATCCTACACATCCAGGACTTATACATGTAGAAGTGCTGTAAACTTCACCTGCTGGACATTTTCTCGCCACAGTAGAACAAGACCTTTGGTAAATTAGCATGCACTCTGACAACCAAAGTAAACAATGGGCCTGAAGTCTCCCCAAACAGCTAATATCTTGTACTTCATTACAATCACTGCAAGTGCCGTGCTTCACGGTCAGGCCACGTGGCCACGTGGCCAAGCGGTAGTTATTCCCCGTGGAGCTCACAACGGCTTGACCGCACAGCTCAATAAATACATAGACAATCGCCACTCAACAGTGCTGTTCACAACTTGATAATAGCGGTTACGGAAAACGCCCTACAAACGTGCAATTACCAGATAGCCTCACCAAAACGTGCGCGAAACATAAAATCTAGTAGTAAAACGTGTTGCAATATGAAACACGAACACGTCAGCCGGTGGCAAGTGACAACCGACAAGCCTGGCAAAGTCGCGGCCAGTCATCGCGGCGTAGTGTTCGTGTTTAACGTCTGACTACAACGTCCATTAGCGCCACACCCTGTACTGGTCCGGCGATCTGGGCTTTGGGCTTAATCCTTAGTAGTGGACTGCCTCTAGGTCTTGTCGGTCACGGTAACAGATGTGCCAGCCTCCTGCAGCTGGCGTGTCAGGCTGTGGATGTCCCTGATGCAGGGCGGCGACATGGCCGGCGCCGTGGCGCCCGCCGTCGGCGAGCTCTTGCTGCTGTCGCGGGCACGCTCCTCGGCCGATCGCTGCCGCACCAGCGACGGGTTCGGGATGCTGCGCACGCCCTGGCTCTTGGGCCGCTGTGGCAGCGGCAGCACCGGGAACACAGGCCGAGCGGCGGCCGGTGCGCTGGCCGGCGCCGGGCGCGCCAAGCCGGCCAGCGGCGGCCACAGCGCTGCTGTAGCGCAGACCGAGCGTGGCCGTCTCGATGTGCAGCGGCGAGGAGACAGAGCGGCCGGCCGCCGCGCCCGACGCCTGAGCCGATACGGGCGCCGGCGCCACGAACGAGCCGCCGCTGCTGGCGGAGGACGAGGGCGGTTTGGAGGTCGGCGGCGGAGTCGTGCGAGGGGAAGGGGTAGCCCCGCCGTTTCCCTTGTGCTCTTTTGGCTTTCCATCGGCTCCCCTTTGTGCTAGAGATGTCAGGCTTCTCTGGGTAAGGGATTCCACGATTGACATGATTTTGTTGCTGCACTGGGGCTTCTTCGCACCCGAGATCAGGAAAATCGTCTCTGGGTCCTTGGAGCCGGAACTGATTGATGATAGACTTGTGGTAGCAGGAGGCGGACGGTAGAGACTAGTAACAGACTTTGCCTGAGAGGTGATCGCTTTGTATGGTTTGCCACCGTTCGTCTTGGGGTGAGAGCCTGCGGGATTGCACGTGTTTAGTGCTGTTGTGTTGCTTGATTGCGACGCCTGAGGACCCTGGCCCCGATAGGATGAAGAGAGAAGCGTGTTTGTTCCGTGAGTGACTGTCTTTGAGAGCTTCCCTGGGTCTTGCTTGGCTCGGATCATGTAGATAGGAAATGTCTGGACTGAACAGTCGACCTTTGTAACCGGAAGCTTCAACTTCGTTGAGGCGTCTGCATTCACGGACCTGCTTGATGATTCTGTGACGCCGCATGGGGGCCCCGATTCCCTGGCTTCCTCTAGAGCACCACCTTTGCCGTCGAGCTTCCCCTGGCAATGCTTCTTTGTCTCAACCTGCCCAGGCATGGTACCCTGTTCTTTTTGCCCGACTTTTCCTCTCAGCAGGTTGTGCTCTTGCTGTTTCTCCGTTTGAGTCATGGGTTGAAGGGTGTTCTCCTTCCGACAGGTTTGGTCTACCAGGATGCCGTCTCGGGGTGCCGACTTGGACTCTCTCTGCACCGGCAGTTTCATGTTGGGGATGGCCGTGGCCGGAATGCAGCTCTGTCCTTTAAAAGGTTCTCTGTTACGAGCGACAACAGCAGTCTTGGCCTCATCGTCAGCTGGTTTCATGTGTGGTACAGTTGAGGGGGTTTTCGGCTTCTTATCGCCATTTTGCTCGGAACTGCTGCCAATTGAACGGGCTTTCTGCTTCACATCAACGTGAGCGGTTGGCGGAACTGTTGTGGTTTTGGACGCGCCGTCGGGTTTCTGTGCCAGCACCACCGTTGCGACTTTGGGTTCGGCGTTCAGTGTGTGAACGGGAACAAGAGTTTTGGGTGCATCAGCCTCAATGGGGCCGTGGGTCTGGGACTTCGGCTTGTTGGTCGTCGTTTGATTAACTGATAGCTTTCTCATTTTGCTGGGTAACGATGCAGAATCGATCGGCTTGCTTCCAGGCCGCTTTCCTGGTGCCACACCGGCAGAACCCCGACTGGTCCCCATGCTGGATACAGCGACCGAAACATCTGGCCTGTCACTTCTCTTCGACCCGAACTATGCTGCACGCAATGCTGGATGCTCTCTGCTTGGCGCCGGCTTTCGGATTTGACGCCCTGCTGCGTGAACTCGAAATGCCACGACTTCGGTCATTCGCCACGATGGGCGATGGATGACTGCGCGATCTCGTGGTATGACCTGCAGTAGCCTTAGGAACAGTGTCCTCCGAACTCGGTGCCGTCGCCGACGTGCGGCACGGATCCAGCCGTCTGATTTTCGCAGAAGGATCTGCTGCCGACTCCAGGTCACTTGCCGCACGTTTTGGGGCAAGCTCCGTGATTTTCAACCGGAATGCTAGTTTCATGGGGGCTTCCTGAGAACCAAACGGATAGGACGTTACCACAGTGGCTATGGTCGGCTTATGCAAGCAGTGCTGCTGAGACCAGAAGTCTACATTACCATGCGCTTAAGACATAATATCAAATTAAAATATTCTAAAATCGTGCACAATGAAGTCATCAGCTCACCCCGGTCCAGTTCACGATGTAGGCGACATCGAGCAGCGTGACATCAAGCGGTAGCACCTTCCTGCCGTGGATCAGCTCTATCTGCGGACGGCGAGTAACGGTCATTTCGGTGCCGCGCCACCGCCCGCCGCAATCGGGACAGATCACCGTCGCCTCCGCCGGACGTCCAGTTTTATGGCCGTAATCCTGACTGAAGGCCTACAGCTGCAGTGCAGCGACAGTAGATAAGGGTTTGCAGACGGCGAACAAGGCTGAAGTATTTCAGAGCTAGAAATACACCACCATCTTCCGAACACATATGCTATCGAGAAACCCGTTTGCCGAATGCAAGCATCCCTTTCTATCGCGGTTATCTTTACTGTTTCGGGAGATTTATACCCACGTTAAGAAAAGACGCGCAGCAATGTGGTGTTCATATTTTTCCACTTGCCTGCAGCCGTTCGGAGAAGCGGTATTTTTGGTACAGGAACTTCCTAAGCACGTTGAGGGGCAGGCTGGCCGGACAGCGTAAGAACCTTACAGGCACAATGTCCTCCGGACTGAAATGACACGGACAAGCATCCAAGGTCAACCAGATTGCCGGTGCACGAGCGAAGCAGAGTCCGTGATAATCCGGCTGTGCCCGACATACGTGTTAATAAATAACTGAAAAATACGTTTTCCTGACGATCACGAGCGTCTGTCAACGATAGGACACATGCATGGACAATTACTACTTCTAATGTCGAAGCGTTCTACAGAGTATAATTACGACCGTCTAGGGTAATGATTGCAAGGTGCAGGTTTGTTTTTCTCACCTTTGGGGTGCGTACTGTATCCGTACCCCGATGGAATCATCATGACTGTAAAATCGCACCGCACCTTCCTCCCAGGCTCCCTTCGAGGCCAATGGAAGATCAGTGTCTGCAACGAGGTCATTGGTCAACGTGGCTGTGATTCTTACGAAAACAATGAAGTAAGTTCCATTAAGAGACGCCTACACGGCTGACAATGAAGAGGGCAAAGATAGAGACCCGTGCAATACCACCGGTTTAACCAATTTGGCCAATTAGAAAGCTAAAACTTCCTTAAATCATTGTAAAAAATGCGTATCACGATAAAGGCGAAGTATCTAGCTGCAGCCAGCAGCGATGGTGGTATGCCTTTAAATCTGGTGCTGACAGCATATCAGCCATGATGCCCACCGGCGTCGAGTTTATCCAGGTAGAACTGCCGCCGTCGTCTCATCTCATCTCGGTAGAGCCCGGGCACGGTTTTGTACACGATGCTCTGAAGGGTCGTGTCAGGCCTGAAGCGGAAAAGGCCTTCGTTCGATAGACCGACCAGAATGGGGGGGTGGAGACGTAGTGATACGGTCATGTTGCAACGACCCTGTTCAGTAAACACCACACTTACGGCAGGATCGGGCAGCGCCACATTCCCACACGATGCCCACCACATCGGTATTGGCGGACGCATGAATCGGGTAACAACCCTCATTTTAGCGGCATTGTTTTTACTCTGCATGGCCAGCTCAAAAAGCTGGCCCACAAAAATCCCGAGAATGCTTCGCGATTGATCGACCACTTTTAAGTGATGGATCTACATATACCACAGAACCCCTGGATTAAGTGGGGCGGACCGACGTGAACCACCTACGAACGCTGGTGAAAGTCGATCGCGTCAGTGTGTAGCCGACGAACGCCAGCGACTACTGACCATCGCCCCTTCCCCGCCGTGCCTCCGTTCGACAGACCGAGCGTTGACCGCAGCACGCCGGTGACGGCAGGCTCACCTCAGGCTGGTTGCGCCCTTGGTCCTGTGAATCAGCACGTCGCAGGTCGCCGCTGGACAGCACCTAGTGGTCCGCAGGTGGCGCAGAATACACGAACGACAAACTGAAATGGGCCGGGTCATTCCGCAAGGCTGTGTTATGCCGCACAATGCACCGAATGCACAAAAAATCTGGCTAACGGTGTCACGTGTGGGGGCACTGGCCCCGGATGCAAATTACGAGTTGGCAAGGGAGGACTGTAGGGCACAGAAATAGGGCCGCAGGTTCATATTCAGTCAACTGGGTTCGAGCCTCGCAGCCTGTAGATGATCTCCCGAGCCCATAGCGCTGAGCTCCCCTCTCCTTCCTCCACATTGGCGGCCGAGCACTCAACTGGACATGACTCGCTTGCAGCCTCAGGCATGCCTATCAAAAATGCAAGAAATCTGGGCACAAATGGAACAATGTGGAATATGACTATGCCTTGTGTAAGACAATGGATGCCGATTTAGCCACTCTTTTCCCGTGTAACTCACAGCTAACAAAACCCAATATAAACACCAAAATAAAACACAATGCTGGTATTTCAGTCCTTTCCAAATGGCAACTAAAAGTGACCCAAATCTGGCAGAAATCAGCCTCTGGGTGCGCGAATGTAACCATGCTTGAACGTTTCTAGCGTCCAGTTCTGTTTTGGTGCCATCACATATAACCAAAACACAAAAATGGTCCAATCCGCTCAAGTTGCTGGGATCTGGACCCCACCGGCCCTAACAGCGGTCACGCCGCCCATGCTTGGATTACGTGCTCGCTCCCGCCCTTACCGAATTTGTGGAACTCGGCTTCTGCATAGAGAACTTTTTGGGCCCATTTTCGACGCAACTTTACGGACGCTAAGTTCAGTTTAAGACTACTGGGGACGCGGTATGCGGGATGCCACCCTGCGGCATCGCTCCTAATGTGAGCACAGAAAAAAATCAAGCATAGTTTTCTGCCTTATTACAGATAATATGTGTGCTTGGCCATGTGTGCATGGCAGCTTGCAGTGGTCCATGTTCTCATATGATAGCGATCAAACGTCAGGGCAACCACCACCGCCCATTAATGGCACATAACGTGCCACATTAGTGCGGGCCTGCTGGTGATCAGTGTAGTCCCGAGTGTGTATCTCACGTGTCCATCACATTAATTTATCTGAGGACAGGGATGAAGTGTTTGGGCGCACACAACTGCCTATTAGATGTCTGCAACCTTCACATAAATGCTGTCATGCGGGTGGTCGGTGTAGCAATGAGCAACATCTGGTTCGAAAAGGGTAGCGCCTCTTCTCCCCAAACTTACACGTGTGCAGACACTCGGCAATGGTGGTAGCGTCGACGTAGTAACCGCCGCAAAGGGTGCACACCAGATGGGGAGCCAGCTGGGCAACGGTGACCCTCGTCCTGGCGCCGTCCGAGGGCATCTTCGAGATGCCTGCCTGCGTGAGCGCGGGTCAGTTAAAGGTGGTGTGCGTGCGCCGGCCGCTTGCGCACGCCGTTGGCATGGCGGCCTGAGTGCAATGTGTGCTGCTAGTTGAAGGGAATGTTCCACATTTCAAGAAAGTTAAGCAAGCATCATATATGGTGAAATATGCTCGCTTATTACTATGAGTATGCTTTTAAGGGGAAAAGAGTGTTCGAGACAACACAATTTCATCGGCAAACATCAGACATGACGAAATAAGCTCGCTTATAACTATGAGTATACTTTTAAGGGGAAAAGAGTGTTCGAGACCACACAATTTCACCGTTTAGTACATATGCTCCTCAATGCATGATTGTTTGATTACGTCATCGTACCTTGCACAAATCTGACTGAGAGCCAATTAACGGCCGTCATATCTGGTTCCCAAGATCTCACGAACGCCAGATATGAACGACTCGACAATTGTATTCGTCTTGTCATTGATCACATGGTTGATGGCATCAAATGATTTGGATGACGCCATAAGATGGCGTCATGAATGCCTTGATGGCCTTGGAAAAGTCTCCCTGAAATAATCTGCACATCTTCGCAGGTGTGTAGCTCAGAAGCTAGAAGGCTTTAGATATTAAGGACGGGACTATGAGCCGCGCCGAATGATCTTCAAGATGGCTATTACAGTCCAAAACCCCCAAACCCAAAACCCCAAAACCAAAAAGGGAGTGTACTAACGTGGGACACTCCCTTTAAATCCGCTAGTGTTGCCCGTAGCGGCTGGCCGCGGGCGTGGTTTTGTGACTGACTGGCCGCATCTGAGTCTGTCTCTAGTTTGTCCGACTCTGCTGTTATTCTACGCCCAAATCTGAACATATTGCGTCAATTGGCCGTGTCCTCTGATCACGTTAGAGAAGCGCCATGTCGCCTGTGGAACATGGTCGGTGAAAGTGTGGGAATACCCGAGGACGTGGCGTCGTGCGGTCGTTGAACTCCCTGGCAGAAGAAGCTACTGACATGCCGAGCAGTCCAGCTTCACCACGGGATGGGAGTGGCAGGTCAAGGGGCGCTGTCAACGTGTTAGCAGCAGCAGCGGCAACCGAGCGCTATCGTCAGCCCGCACAATATCATCAACACCCAGAGAAAGCACTGACAGATCACACACTGTCTTCGTTACCCGACAGCTACCCGACGAAGCGGCACTGCCGGGCGGTGCCGGTAGTGCTGGTTCTGCTGCACCAGCCGGCCGCGGCCCACCGCTCCGTGACGTTCACCGCTAGCCCACCGCTGCCTCCAGCCCGCTCCGTTATCCGCCGCCACGTGCGCCGCCACGTGTGTCGCCGGCAGACGGGGCGTCATGTGCGCCGCCAAATGCCAAATTGGAAACTGCGCCACAGATGCTGCTACGCGCCGACCATATGCGCCGTACACGCCGCCAGTGGGATATCTGCAGCCTCGTCTAAAAGTAGATAGTAGTTCGGGTGGAAGAACCCAGATCTCTTCAGAAAGCCTTTTTAGCTTACCCTTTTGGGAAGTCTGCAGCACAATGACCAATGGTGGGATTCAAAGTAAACAACATGCACTGACAGCCTTCTTGATTGGCGTTGCCTGGACTAGTCAAACTGTGTCACCAACCGATGCGTGGCTTGTTTCTAAATCTTCATATCTTCCACATTGCTCACATTTAAGCGAGTTTTATTAACGCGGCATGGACCAGATGAGTCGAAAGTAACAATGAGGGTGTAGGGTCTAACTGATACAATCCTCATCGTTTCTGCGGGCCTTATTCACTTCATGAAAAATGCCTGGTCTCTTTAACTCCAATGATGCAGAAGGCTTTTGAGTGGCATGGAAAGGTCTTTCGAGAGGTGTCGCCATAGTGGAACACCTATTTCGTGAGATTTAACTGCTGCCATTTTTAATACTGGCACATAATCATCCTCCTGTTATAACCTGAAAATTATTCGGCGCATTTTGAGCAGTTATAAAAATATAATGCTTCAATACATTTTGTACGATCCACGGGATGAACAGGAAAAGGGCACTGTTTGTTTTTCATATTGACTCCGTTGAGGGTACAGCAAAATGCACCGAAACATGCCTAATTCAAACCGAAAGCACACAGATAAATCTTCCGATAAAAAGAAGACGACAACATAATTTGCCGTTTACCTCGTCAGTCACATTTTCAGAATAACTATTTCACTAAAAGGCTGGCATATTTCCTTCCTTTAAACAGATTGGGTCAATGCATTATGAAGAGAGTAGTCATCCGTATTGGCATAATATATTTGTGTCTGTCGGGGAATGAAGCGACATACCATCCTCGAAATGTGGAGTAGTAAAAAAGTGAATGAATCCAGTCGCAGCACGCGTTTACTCTACGCCAGGGCTGGCCATTTGATTACTTGACACAGTACATTTGTTTGGTGGGGGCCTGAAGCAACATGTCATCAGTGAAATGTGGAGCTGCAGAAGTGAATTTTGCAGAAGAGCGCGTTTATTCTGCGTGAGAACTGCCCGCATGAGATGTAACTCGTGTAAGTTCTCGGCCCCAGCATGTGGTTGCGCTGGTGAAAGCTGAAAATGATTAAAAAACGTATGATTTATTATATTGGGCTGTGATATTGACAACGCCAAAAGTCTCGGCTCTGGGCATCTGAAGACATTGACGGAGGCCGCAATCATAATATAATAAGTGCAGTTTAGGGATTGTTCCAGAAAAACAAAATGTCACAAAACAAAACAGAGGGAAATCTTAATTTGTGTACTTTGCATCAATAGGCGACGTTGCAATGGATTCGTGCTCGGTGTAGAACTGTGAAGCTGTAAACGTGCTTGGTTACGCATCAAACAAAAAGTTAGCCGACGCTGTGACCTCGGGAAATGCAACCATTCTGATCAATCATGTGTCTTCGTCATCATATAGATAAACAGCTCAGCATTCGAAATGGAGCAGCCAACGGCGCAAAAGCCGTTGGTCGCGAAAGCGCAAAAAAATGACGATTTATCTCTTTCGACCACGGACGTTTGGAGCCGAGCAATGTATAAACGAGATTGGTGAAACTAGCGCAGTGAGATCCTGGTTCCTCGTCATCCGGCAAGTCGCAAGATTTTGATCCCTGTGCGGCATTTGGAAGTCTCCAGGCTCAGACACCACCCCATGTTTGAAATGGGTAGCAAATTGAAATGAAAGCTCTCGCCTACTGGCGATTGGCGATAATGGCTCTGGCGATTCAATATTTAATCGCCTCCAGGGTCTGAGCATGAGGAGGTTCTTTGTGATGCGCATTAAATGTGCTTCATTGGGTGCTTCACGTCCGGACGAAAAGTTTGCCCAGATACAACCGCTATATGAAGCTTATCATCGAGGAGGTGTTTGCGAAGTCCAACCTCTCCAAATGGCTGCGTTTCACTGAACACCTGTTCAAAGTTGTTCGGAGGCTACATGGTAATAATCATGTTGTCACTGCTCTATCACTCTTTTGGTTACTCCTCTTGATTCTTCGCTCGTTCCGCATTGACGCCCTTGGGCACTCACGATGAAGTACCCTGCCAAGCACGTACGCCGAGTATATTACAGCGTCATCGCATCTGAGGCCAACGAAAAGACCGCCGTCGCAACTGGCGTTAATGTTTCATGATACCAAATAGCTATTCCTGACGGGACGACTAAGCCACTTGTCAGCCAGATCGACCGGATTGAAGATCTTCACAAGCTAAACTGACGTTCGTCCAGGTGTCGCCAGAATGGAGAGCCACCAACCTGGGAGTAGCAACGCTCGTGCACTTTTCTCCAGACGCGAGAAAACCTGCATTTAGGTACAGGTCGGGTACAATTTTTGGGTGGTTCAGGAGGACGGAACACCTCCCAACGTTCATCAATGCGAGGATACCACTGAACTAGCCAAGCTTCGCGGACATTACCGGGCAAAATCCGTTGAACAGAATCGCCATAAGAACAAAGTTGCTACGCGCTGAACCCGATGAGTAATCATTCCACCTGCAGCTGGCTCCTTGTGAAGAACGGTATGTGTACACTTCTTTATGCTCCACCTCTTAACGCTAGCTCAGAAACCAGTGACGGCGAGATAAGGACGATAATCGAGACGAGGTACACGATCGCACTTCGTTGCACCCAAAGTAGAACAGAAAGGGCCCGATTCATCACTTGACAGGAAGCCCAATAAGGCGTTTGGAAGCCCTCCGACTGCTGCGTAACTCTTCGCTGCTCACATTTTAAAAACCAGCCCCAAATGTGTTAAGGGATGCCCCGCTCCCAGGCTCCGACCGCCAGACCGAGCGTACTCCTCGACTCGTGCCGCCGCCATCTTGTCGTAGTCTGCTGCTGATAAAACGCGCGCCTAGAGAAAGCAAATTACGGCGCAACAAGAGCAGGCTGAAGCATGCAAAGACCACAGTAACATACCTTGGACATTGCGCTCGGTGATGACACTCGGTTTCGGGTCGAGGACAGGCTTTTTGCGTCTTGATCTTGATTTCTCCTAAGAGCCGACGGCCACCCGCCGCACCAACACACGGGCCCTCACACTGCGCCGGCCGTGCCGCGGCGTCGGTCACGTGACTCAAGTTCCCGGATGTGGCGCGGGGCCGGGAGGCGGGCGCGCGCCGCCCGGCAACCAGTGGCGAACATCGGTTCAAATGATCTGAAATCCCGCTGGAAGTGAGCACGCTGAATAAAATGGGTGATGACTGGATCGCTGAGTGTACCCGCAATGCTAGAAGTCGGTTTTTAATTGCACAGAGCCAGCAAGGTCCGGCAATCTTACGTCATCGTAAAAGCTGGCCATCTGCGATGTAAGGGAGAGTACGTAGAGTTATATCGGTTTTTACCCTGAGCTTCCTCCTGCTGAAACTTCTAAGGATAGGGCTCTAAAATCACTAAAACTGCAGTCAGCTATATCCTTCAGCTTCGTGTGCAGCGGCAAAGTTTTGGAGAACACGTCCTGTTTTTTCTCTGGTGAATGACTTCGGTGTGACCCCTTTATAAATCAGGCAACCCGCTCCAAACCGGGGTGAGTTGTATTACATAGTGGAAAAGCTGTACTTGTGTGTTTTTATCACCGAGAAAGTTGCATCGCAAGCAAGCCAAATGCCTTACGATGTGTAGACCAAGTGCGCCCGTCTGCGCTATTTTGTGATTCGTCGTGATTGCGATATGACAAATGTTTGTCCTTTTTTCAGGCATTCTTTATTTCATGAGTACTGCCACCTCGGCTTCGGCTGCTCGGGTGGAATTATGGACTTACACAGGTGGTATAACTGTCGACTTGTCTAGATGTCAATAAGTCATGGCATTCATGTCAGTCATTGGTTGACAGTAAGTCAGTCAATTGCATACTGTCGGTACATTGTATCAATTTTACAGCATGCCCCACGCACAGCTTTCAAAACATGCATCATCGAATATCTCGGAAGAAAATTCGCACCACCCTGAAACCACTGGCTGGCAGATCCTAAACGCTTTGCAATATGTACGAGACATGTATTTCCCCAACACTCCGCATAGCATCCATATTTGTCTAGTTATACCGAAAGCCCATTAACACACACTTACACCGATCACTAAAGTTTCGTCGTTGTGCAAAAAAAGAATTTTGTTTGCGCTTACACCAAGGTGCGGCGGCCCTGGCCGGCGCGCGTGCGGCAGAAAGTACACAGACAGGTGGAGTGGGCTGCTGCGCGTCAGCTAATGGCGTAAAGCTGCTATGCGTCGCATGGAGTTGGGATAAATAGTCCTGATATTGCTTAGACATGATGTAACTCGCCCCACTCTCCACCACCTAATTACACGTCCAAACAAGCACATTTGCGCTTCCTATGACATTGCCGATTGTGAATGGTGCCTTCGGCCCTTGCAAACAATTTAAGTTATGTTCTCCGATTTAGAAGTAGACACAATTTGGCGCACTCGTTATGTTTTAATCAGCATATGGGCCCTGCGGCGTTGAAAGCAAATTGTGTCAGTGCTGCTGCGGCGAGACAGCACCATTTTTCCCCCGAGGCCAAGAGCGGCGGGTGGCATGGTGTCAGGAGGTGGGGGCCGACGCCAGCCTGGTAGTGATGTGTCGGGAGCCGCAAGCCGACCCCAGCCTGGGCAGGGGGCCCCTCGCGGAGAGGACCCGTCATAGCGGTCGGGCAGTCGAGACTGGGGGGCGCCCAGCCGTGCCCGTGCTTATCAATTGGTGGTGTTGGTGATGCCCTGGTTGGGTCAGCGGACACACGGGCAAGCTCTTGAAAACAAAATTGAACAGGCAGCAGATCGAGTGACGTGGGGAATTAATACTGTGAGTGTAACGGGAACTTCAGTTAATGACATTGCATTAAAGGCGAAAATCTTTCAAGAACATTGGAGCTACATCAAGGTATTGCCGATTCTTTCCACATGACCTCCATGTACCATGTAGCACAAATTACAAGCATTGCCTACCCTCTCCTTAAACCTGGCAAGATGCAACAACGCATAAGCATTATCAACATCCACGCAAAAGCTTCTGTTTGAGGCCAGCCGGTGGTTCGATACACCTATGCATTCAATGAACGTTGATTCCAAGGAGGTCGTTCTTGGCTTCAGCAAAACGTGACGCTGCTTTTCATTACTTATATCAAAGAACAAACAGATCATTTTCATTACAACTGACAAACTGAGGGCATGTTGGGCCATTGGCCGTGAGCACAGCGAGCAGCAGCAAGCGATAGTCAAGCGATCATAATTACTCTGAAAATGAACTTGATTGAAATGCTACACCAATATTTTGTCATTACTATTTGTACAGGCCACTTTGTGTGGGAGCGCCAAGTACCCTCACAAAATGCCATTAGACGTGCCATCCTGTCCACGCATTTTTACAGGGATGTCCGCATGGCAAAAAGCAGAGGGCATCTAGCATTTGTTACACACACATATCATCAATACCTCCGAATCCATGTTACCAGCCGTATGCCCAAGGGATCAACTACTCAAGGCTTTTCGGCCGATGATAAAAGAGACGTTCACGTCGCCCTCGCAATATCCGTAAGCCCAACACGACCATGCCCAGGATGAGCCATGGTATCATTGACGGCCATGCCCAAGACGAGGCGGCGTTGATGGCGTAGTGGTTAACGCACCTGCATTAAGCACTGCACGTCTGGGAGACCAGAGATACGGGGTTCGATTCCCCGTGGTGCCCGCCCATCCTGCCAGGGTGAGAGGCAGGCGACTCCATATAGCTTGAGCAGCTGAGTGGGTCGTAAAGCCCTAATGCCGACGATGCCCAGGACGAGCCATTTGATCTTACACGGGCATGCACAGGGCGAGTCGTATGATCTTACACGGTCATGCCCAGGACGAGCCATGTGATCTCACGCGGCCATGCCCAAGACGAGCTATTTGATCTTACACGGCCGTACCCAGGACGAGTCACTTGATCTTACACGACCGGGCCCAGGACGAGTCACTTGATCTTACACGACCGGGCCCAGGACGAGTCACTTGATCTTACACGACCGGGCCCAGGACGAGCCATGCCATCAACTTCCGCCTAACGACATACAGATACATCTTAACGCATGCCATAACATTTATTCCACTCGATCTAGGTAAGCGAGATGCTAAAGGGAATCGCCAGTAAAGATTTGGCTTTTAAACTGTATCAAAGCTATAGCATTAGCGTGAAGCCCCATGTCTGACCTGTCGTCTTTTGGGCATAAAGCTTAAGGTTTGGCCAGGTTAAACTGAACTTAAAAAAAACAGCGACTAACAGTTTTAAAGCTAGCCTTAAGTTTGTAGAGAGAAACCCACATAAAATTAAGCGACAAATAGATAATAAGTTTTTATTAATCATCCATACGTTGTAATTCAATCTTTTGACTCCACCTGAATAACAAACCTATGTTGGTTCGAGCATAAACCACAAACTAAGCCCGGCCGCAGCCACCGGCGCCGGTGCTGCTTCAGGCTGGCCAGCCGGCTCACCTCGTCAGCAGGCTGCCAACGCCAGCGAGCCTCGGTGTCACGCGAGACCAATCACAGCCCCAATATAGACCGAGTCGGAAAGCTGCATTACAGCGAATGGAGTAGTGCGGTCAATTACACCGTCAATTACTAACCTTTGCCACATGCACATCTGTGTTTCGCATGTATTCACTGGTAAGCATTTGCATATACACGAGCGTCGCATACGCACATGTTCGTATCTTATCTTCTAATGCCCTCAGCTCTGTTCATCGCGATTCTTGACATAGGCTGTATTTCCCATCGATTTCCTCGTGTGCACAATTTTCATATATTTTGTGTTCAAATGTGGTTAGCTCCACTGATTTGATCGCATAGCTATAGGGGAAATAAATTGATGCGTACTAGGTAACCGTAAGACAAGCTTTTGGTTAAGAGTGGAATATTCATTGAAAGAGATTATCGAATCAGACGTGATAAGGAGACGCCAAAAGGTGCTGGAACCATATTGCGGGTGGAAAAGGCAATTCTGAGGAAACGGGCTAAACTGCACCCGTAGCGCAATTTTAAATCGCATTTTAATGTCATCACTTTAACATCTTACTAAAACCGTTGAATATTTGTTTTACATTTCACCTCCTGCAATATCACTGTGCTCAAGAAGCAAAGAGATGCCGGGACGCGGGCAGGTTACGAATACCCTGCCGAATTTCAATGAGAGCGCCCGGTCCCAAAATACCCAGCTACTGCTCCATTGCCAGGCTCCCAAAGGAACTTTCACACTTATGATGTAGTTTTCATTTAGTGTGTTCGCTTACCACGATAGTTTGAAATGCGCAGATGACAAAGTCATTTATTTGTTCTGTTCATGCCAAACCACTAAGCATATTTGGAACCGTCCGCAGCCGGGTGAAAGGGGCATAGCTAATTTATTGCAAGCCCATAGAATGCTTCACTGTTTTGATTAACAGAGTTGCAGCGAGTGGCTGACAGGGTCTTTGGCGGCAGTATTGTCACATATTTGCGGGTCACTGGGAATCAAGGCCCCATTCTCCGATGACAGAAGCGAGGATTTCATCATTCCTTAGCCCTAGGAACCCAGGAATCCGAACTAATCAGATCCCTCAGACTTTTTTATTCATTTCATCAACTAGCCTGCATGACCGACTTTCTGCCGTTGTTTTCGTGCCAGTTCCTCCCATTGCGTCAGAATCGCTGGTTTCGGCCGATGTTTTCCCATCTGCGCGATCCCATTGCGCGATCCTATAGTGACCAGCTTCTCGGTCAAATCTAAAACAAAAACGTTTCCCAATCTTTTTATTGGATGAATTTCTGGAATTAGAGCCCACGCTGAGCAGTGGGTGAAGCACGGGCTCCTGCTCCATCATCCGATCATGACAATGCAGGTCAGCAGCAACATTTTGCGGCGAAAGCTTAGCGTATCTTAATGACCAGCACGCCCGTCCTGTCCTCTGACGTCACCTGACCTTTAGCGAGGCCGCTTCCACCGGCCGCAGGTCATTCCACTCGGGAGCAAATAGCGAGCGCCTGACGCGACTTTGCCCATCCCGCCAAGGATAGGTGAAGTAGAGGCAGGCCTCTAATCAACAGAGCAATCGGAACGCACAATTTCCTCGCGAACAATTGCATTGCCTCGCTTCGCCTTAGCAAATGCACCCCCACAGAGAAAGAACCCAGCGGGAAAAGATGGCGCATTGGTACGGTTTAAGTGAATCAGTGTCGACTTCACCGTATAGATGTCTTATTCCAAGCCGAGATGTAAAATGCCGTTATTCAGCCGGCGCCATGCCATTTTAGCCCGCATTGCGCGCACTGAAAGCTTACACCAGCGCCGTTATCAGTTAAACGCCAATTGTGAGCCGGTGCAAATGCATCAACGGCCTTCACCATGTCTTAGGTGCTTTGATATATATATATATATATATATATATATATATATATATATATATATAGCCTAGAGACATATTGGTATTCCTCGCATCAAGGTCGGTTGAGGCCGCGGCCGGGCTGCCAAATTCCTTACCATCAGGTACCAATACCGAATTAGTATCGGCAGCATTGTAGCCATGCCAGGGTTCGCAATGCAAACGGTGCCATAAATTGTTGGCCCCACCGATTGTAATAAAGTGGCACAGGTACCAACGCCATTGTAAGCTAAATTTCATAAGTTCGACAGCCAGCGCTCAGTATGAACTGCCAGTAGTGGGACGGTGCCCCGGGCTGGCAATGTCCGTTGGTTGGTTTTTACATCTACAGTTTGCTACACACTGCACAAACCCGTTCACAATATCAGCTCTTCAGCATGAAGAACGGCCTGTGAAACTGCAGGCACTGTCCTGGCAAAATTATCTCTACATTCTGGTACTGGCTGAAAAGTTGCTAAGAAGGGAGTGTTCCACGTTTGTATGAGGTTTTGAACTGAAATAGTCATCTTGAGATAATTCAGTGCAGCTCACAGCCCTGCCCTTATGAAGACCAAAATCCCTCTTGTTGCTGAGCTGCACGCCCGTAAATATGTGCAGACTATTTTGGGGAGACTATTTCAAGGTCACTCAGGCATTCATGGCGCCACGACAACGTCACTTGAATTTGGTCATTCCATTAGTCACGCGGAGGCAAGGTTTATAAAAATGTAATTGTCGAGCCGTTCATATCCGACGTTCGTGACCACGATTTCCAGACCGGCCGTCAACTGGCTCTCAAGCAATGTTGTGCAACGTACGATGGCGCAATCAAACAATAACGAATTGAGGAGCATGTTTATTAAACTCAGAACTTGTTTTGTCTAGAGCGGTCTTTTCCACTTAAAAGCAAAGTAATAGCTATAAGCTAGCCTATTTCATCATATCTGATGATTGCTTTAATATCCTTAAATGTGAAACCTTCACTTTAAATGCCGTCAGCGCGAGGCAGTGAAATAGCTGCTTTCCGCAACTATAAATGGTGAGAGGCAGCATATTCAGCAATATGAGAATTTTACTCTCTGAGAGAACCCCACAAAAGAAAGAAAGAACGAACATTAGAACAATGTTAAGGGTGCAATATATATGAGTGTCAAACGGCGACGTGCCATGTAAAACAGTTTATGAGGCTAGTCACAACGGACGCACATATGGAGAGATAGAATGTGTTTATCTCTCAAATATGATATATACACGTATATATACATATGTATACACAATATGTGGGAGAAAAATATAGGCCATTCAAATATCAAGACCAATTTCAGTGACCTATCTCTCATTTAAGGATTCATCAGGAAGATCTAATGTTTCCACGCAAAATCACAATTACACGACAAAAAACATATTGCGCGCGATCATATTTGCTTTGGAGCCACGACGAACAACATTCGAAGGCGTGGAAAGGAAAAAGAGGCAGGTATGTGTGCATACATAAATAAATAGGCAATTATTTATATATATATATATATATATATATATATATATATATGTATGTATATATATATATGTATATATATATATATATATATATATACATATATATATATATATATATATATATACAATGAGAAACCAACCACAGCTCTCACTAGTAGAGAACGACAAAGGGGTTGCCAAACCCACAGATTCAAAAAAGCATCTGCATTGCGATTCGGACCATCCCCGGTACAAAAAAGGCCAATTCCTGGTGAATTAGGGTTGCAGATGAAGAATGTGTTCTTGGGAGGACTATGTGCGCGGCAGAGGTGAGTAACAGGCCAAGTTAATGGAGATGGGGAATTCGGAGAATATCATATAAAGCGAGCTGGGGAGAGTGAACTCGCAGGGCAAAACGAAGGCCAAGTCCGAGCAAGTAGGTCGACAGGTCCGGGTTAAAAGCAGGGTGACAGGATCCCGGTGGTTTTGACTTACTCTAGGTAGTTGCCGGACGTGATGAAGGTCCCTTACGGGGAAACGCCGCATTCTGGATCATACCGAAACACTAATGCAACTTTCCCCAAGGATCCTCCGGTGGGCATCTATGCTGGCACGAACCTTACATATGATTTAGTTCACAGAAAAACACGGCGGGCGCCCAACGGAGACCGACGGGGTCAGGACGACGGTGGAAACGAATGTGTACTATGCCGGCGTGTTCTATCGACAAATCCCTCTGTTGATCTGCTCCTGCGGAGACATTTCCGCATATCGCGCCATTCCAGAGATTACCTGAAAGGATTGAATTGGAGCGGGTTTGAAAAGAAAATGTAGATTACGGGAGGATAAGGGAAATACGTTGGAAGAAGCTGCCAGATACTCTGGGTTCCGCTGGTGAACTGAATGTGCGCTCGGGTGAACTGCTGAGATGACTGGGCTGCAGAGTGGTCTGTTTTTCCCCCTTTTAACTCCTCCCCCTTCGTCATAGTCTGCTAATGGCAACTGTGATGGGTAGGGTATATATATATATATATATATATATATATATATATGTAAATATGTGCGTATATGTACATATACCTCCCTCTACTTCAGTTTCACCACTTCTTTGCGTGTATGCGTAATCCTACTGGTAGCTGGAGACGCTAGATCCCTACATTTCCCAATTTTGCTCACCATGGTGACAAAACACGTATGATCACACGCTGCATGATTTTTACCTTGTAATTGTGAGTTAGTGTCGAAAAACGAGGCTTTCCTGATCGTGCCTTAAATTAGGGTACATCGTTGAGGTAGGTTCTGTTATATATATATATATATATATATATATATATATATATATATATATATATATATACATACATATATGACGCCATGAAGCCTTAGCAGCTGAGTGTGTCATAGAGCCCCAGCGTTGACGTAGGTCTATATAGCAAAGATGGATACATATTCGTGTCCATGATATGTACACCACTGACACGAAAAAATGTACGCACAAGATACAGTTCCTGCAGAGCCTCGCAGCTCCTTGGCTGGCCATCAGTAAAGGATTAGAGTGAATGCATGCTGCATTCGGTGAGAAGTTTGAAGCGCCCGTTTTATGGCGGGGATTACGTGTTTGAACCTGGTTGCGTGCATGATGCAGAGCCTAGCCGTCACCCGCCACAACCCGAATAGAATCATTGCGATCCTGATAACCATAGTTGTTGACTTGCTAAGTGGCCTGTACGACAGCGGCTGCGCTGGCATTTGTACTGTTCCTGTCGCTCTTTTCACACAACTTTTATGGGACCGGGACTTCACTTGGTACCAAATTTGAAATGCTCGAAAAATCAATTGCAGTAGTAGAGCCATAGTGTGTTGACAGGGTTTAAAAAGAAACGTAATTTTTATATGGAGGCGCTTTTGTTTCTATTATCGCTTCCCTATCCGCCGTTTCACATTTGCGGCACTTTATAGTTTGGTCCCTTGGACGGCATCCGTAAGCGTAATATGACGAATTAGTACGTGGTGATATAACACAACTAATTTCAGAGCACAGCTTGACGGGTATTTCGCTGAGCCTCACAAAAACAATCACCCTCCCTCCCTGTTTTCCTATGGTCCGCGTATTTTAGAATTGCGTGCCTGTGGAATGCGGTGGGACCGAATCAGGAGCCAGGAAATAGACGCTAGCGTGTGAATGGATATTACATTCTCATATCACGGTGACATGAACATTCTGACAGCTTGTCCACACCATCGTTTCCCGCTATTTCCCACCTCCTCCCTTCGATGATCGATAAAATAACGATTGTAAACGCATCGTGGGCACTGAGCGTAGGGTATCCGAGTTGAGGGCTTATCAAAAGAGCGTTTTCAGGATACCCGAGTTGACGCCTTGCCAACGCGATTTTGAACAGGTGCCACCGATCGAATCTCGTGGTATTATTCCGTATTCCTCAGTACCAACTTTTTCAAACACAAGATGTAACTATTGGCCTACGAAGTTTATGTATGTGAGAAAAATAACACACGAGACATTAGCACATGCAGAAACATGGCACGCAACGTACTGCACACACATAAGTCCTTATCTCGCTAGCATTTATTCGACTGGTACCTATTTGCGTACCGTCACACCTACAGCAATTTATTTATGAAATGCAAGGAGCATAGGATAAGGGGGGGGGGGGGCTCATCGTTCGTCGTCGAGCCTATGAAAAAAATCCAGTAAATTTTAGTCTGGAAGCGTTTTGTTTCGTCACTATGTACCAATTCGTCATTCTACGTTTCTGTATTTGGTCCCATGGGCCATGGGACCAAATGTAAACCACTGCATGTGTGAGATAACGGATAGGCACATGATGAATTAAAGACGTCGCCTGCACAAAAAAAATACGGCCATTTCGATAGCTCTGACAACAAGCCATGGGTTTCGCCCCTGTTTATCTTATTTTTTGAGAATTTCAGATTTGTTACCAAATTAGGTGCATGTCGCTTAAGCTCTTTTCACGCAAGCAATATTAGACAGGAACCTGATTTGGTACAAAATATCCCTTTCATGCTAACATTATTAGACGACGATAAAGCTTGGTACCAAATTGGAAATGCTCTAAAGTGGGATAAACAGAAGCAGAACCATGGTTTGTTGTCAGTGCTAGCAAAAACTGTAACTTTCATGCTGGGATCGCTTTTGCTTCAACGTCACCTGACAGCAAGCCAAAAAGTCAGGTGACGTTGCAGTGACTAGTTGTCATTTCCCGTTTGCGGCACTGTATATAGAAGATCACGATGACACCAAAACGCTGTCAGTCTGTACTGGCTATTTTGATAGACTTGATCGAAACCAAGTTTTGTCCTTGTTTATGCTATATGCGTTTGTACCATTCCCGAATTCGGCGCCTGTGAAGTGCGTTGGAACGAACTAGTTACTGATCGAATAAACGCTAGCGCGAGGTCATCGGTCTTATTAAAATAGCCGAAACTTTCACTCCGAAAAGTTACTGTTTCATCAGCATGTGCTTTTTCGTCATATGGCGTCTGCAGTCTTTCATGATTTGGTCCCATGGAGCCAAATATGTTAAGGTGAAACGGCTAACTGTACATAATGAAAAACAAATGTACCTCCAGAGTAAAGTTTATCGACTGTTTTGATGAAAATAACGACAAACGGTGAGCCTGGTCCCTGCTTCTTCTATTTTCGGTGCATTTCAGAATAAGGTGTCCGTCGTATGCTACAGCACCGAATTATGCACCAGTGGAATGAACACAACCGTAAAAAGGGCTAGAAACAGCGATTGTGTGCACGAATGGCGCTCACGAACAAACGGGGCAAGAAGAGTTACTTACACCAATCAATGCGATGCAAAAACTTGCGCACAATCAACATGCGAGACGAAGAATTGCATCTGCGAAAGACATGATAGAAAATGTAATTTCAGGGGAACGCGCCTATGAAAAGATGCAATATGCAGAGATACGTGACCAAAGCCTTACTGATGTGACAGTTCAGCGCGCAACTATTTGCTGTAAAGTAATTGTATATCGAGGATTTGCAACACAAACGTTTATAATTAAGGTTGTGCGTACGAGGGAATGCAAAACGAAAATTGGTGTGCGAATTTCTACGCTTAGATAAACGGGACGCGAGGTTTTGTCCTGTTACAACCATGTGTGCATTTTGTGTTCAGCTCGCGGCGCCGTAACGCGAGAGATGTACTTTCTTACACAGTTGTTAAAGGAGCGGAGGCGGCTATTGGCAAATAGAAAAAGATTAGGTTTAGTTATTTTTTACCACTTAGTACCATGAACTCATTTCCGAAACCGCACCCCTGCGTAGAGCAACAGGACAAATCATTGTAATAATATAAGTGCCACTATATGGCCTAGTCCCTGTGCAAGTAGAACGATGCTCAGGCCAAACCTTCGCAGAAATATCGTACCTTCCACCATGTTGATTGAGAGCCAATTAACGGCCATTATATTTGGAAATTGCGCTCACGAACGCCAGATATGAGTGCCCGGACAATTATGTTTTTCTTGGCCTTGATCGCCGCAAGCCTTATGGAATGCAGGATTTAAATGACGTTATTAAAGCGTCTTGAATGCCGAGGCAACTTTGAAATACCCCCTTAGAAATGTTCTCCTTATTTTCGCGTGTGTGTAGCTCAGACACTAGAGACACGTAGGTTTTGAGAAGGACAGGGTTGTGAACAGCACCGAAAGTTTTTAAAGATGGCTGTTTCAGTTTAAAACTCAGTATAAATATGGAACACTCTCCCTAGCAGAGTTAAAACTCATCGGTTGTCCCCAGGCTTATCAAAAAGGCCGATTAACTTTGGTATGAAGGCATTTTTGTTTCACCATCATGTACCAACTAGTCTTTTCACGCTTGTGTGTACTCACATGAGACCAAACCATAAAGTAACGCAAACTTGAGATGACGAATACAAGATACATGAGGTACATGATAACATAATAAAATCGTCCCCGTCCTGAAGAGTTACGGCTATTGTGATAGTCCTGACGACCGGCCATAGGGTTCGCTCCCCTTTATAATATTTTCCAATCATTCCAGGTTCATTACCAAATGAGGTCCTTGTCTAATGTTAGCGTGAAAGGGGCTATAGCGTAGATGCAAAGAGAAAGGTTTATACACAGCTGGACGACGTTGTCGCTTGCTCGGTCCACACGCGTGGAAGAGCTAAGCCAGTGCTGTGACCGGTGTTTCGAGAATTCAAGGCTGAATTCAAGGCTGCCTTTGGGTGGAGAGGCGACAGCTTGCAGTTATTCGGTAGCGTAGATTTCGTGAAGAGAGATGAGGAAATGTATTTCGTTCAGCTAGTGAGCGCTGGGCCATTTAAGTTCAGCTCTCATACGAAAATATGACATCAAATTTATACCAACCAGAGATGGCACATATTCTAGAAAAGCGTTTTCACGCTACTGCTTATTCGAATGGCACGGCCCTTTTCACGATGGCGTTACTAGGCGGGGCCTTATGTGCTGAAATGTTTGAAAGTGGGATAAACAAAAGCCGGATCACGGTTTGTCGTTAGGGCTTTTGATATATCTCTAGCTTTTCGTTATGAAAGCCCATTTGCTCCATCGTTATGTACCTATTTGTCATTTCAAGCTTGCGGTACGTTATGATTATTCCCATTTAGCCACATATACAAACAAAGGTGGCGAATACTTGCTTGCAGAATCATTTGACTTTCTCGCAGCATCAGCGTCTTCAACTCAGATTCAAAAACAGAAAAAGACTTAAAAAGTAAACTAAGTTTTGGGAGACGAACTCCATCAGAGGGTTGCTGAGGCGTTACGTGCTAGGGAAAATCCGAAATGAGCTGTTTTGGGAACAGTCTTTTAGCATGTGGCTCACAACCAACGAATAAGCCAAGCACGACGCAGACACGAAAGCGGCATGGTTGTATGATTTAGTTCACGTAAAGAATTTCCTTTTCATTGTCTTCAATACCAACCCAAATAATTTGCGTCTCTTTTTTCGCTGTACAAAGGCAAAAGGCACTGGAAACAAAAATGGCTCCAAGACGTCAATTTACTGATTCTAAAATCCATCAGCAGTCACTGTTTTGGAGAAATGTCTCTTTTATTTTTTCGCAGATTTCTGTGTGAATTAGCGCACAAGCATCATATCAATCAATCTCTGCCAGTGAGCCTTTCATAAATGATCGAGCTTGCAATGCATCGGCTATGTTCAATTACATGGGTTCCGAAAAGTGTCCGACACCATTAATTTAGGTTTCGGTATCATATGCATGGTAAATATTTATATTTGATCCTTCTCGCGTCAGCCAAGCGCCTCGCTCGTTCTCGCCTTGCTTGCTTGCTTGTTTGCTAGGTGTCTTGCTGGTTCATAGTGAGGACTGATAAGATGCAGATTCCAGTTCCCGCTGGATAGAAGAAGCATCAGAAATTGCGATTTCAAAAGGAAATCTTGAGTAGACAGTCGCGTAAACTAGTGTCCCAGTTTCATTAAGACGCGCTCTATCTAGAAACCTACGTGTGCCATTAAACATCGACGTTCAAGAAGACGTCGGTCTTAAAAAGAGTGTGAGTTGTTCTGATTTCTGCAAAAAAAAAAAAACACTGCAGGTAGGCATGGACACGACATCCGCGGCACGGCTATTAATTTTTGTCATACTAGTAAAGAAATGGTCCAATGTTTTTTTCGCGTCATTGTTGCTACACTATGTGCAAATTCACCAGTAGTGTCAGGTGTATTTTAACCAACACAATAATGCCGTTCGTTATTGGGCAATAAAGGACGTACCGCCACCCGGGCATTGATCGCTCGGCGGCCAAACCTACCTCCCCTCGGCCACAAAATGGACCCGCCAAAGTTAATGTATTGGCTGGTCTGGCGAAAGCTGCGGCGTCACAGCATCAACCCATGGAAGGTCTTAACAGACCCTTATTTAAGCGAAGGCCGAACAAGGCCCACCAAGGCTAAGACATAGCCAGATGTTGAGCAATTTGACTGATCAGCTTCCGTTAACAAAAACAGCTCAAAACTGAGAGCGATATCAGCTCGCGAAATTAAGTTCTGGTCGGCAGGGGAGCGGGCGCCTAATTCTCCGTGTTGGTGCGGCCACAGGCTGGCCGGGCCGGGGTCGGGTGGCAGCGGCGCGTGACGCGAGGCTGGTGTCAGGCCGTGCCTGGCCGGGCCGGTGGGTCGGCCGCGGCTCCCAACCGACGCTGACAAAGCCGCCCAGAAGTGCCATTGTTGGCTTAATGATAACCATAAACCACCCTAATGCACTTCCCTGGTCGGGCGCTGCAAACGCGCCATGTAGGGGCGGGGGCAGGGACGGATGCGAGTCAGGTGGACGGAGGGGGGGGGGGGGAGCCAAATACTATTCTGGTGATCCATTCAAACACTTCGGCGTTTAAGCTCGAACGGAAATCGCATTTGTACAGTCGTCCTACAGCAAAAGATTCTGGGGCGCCTCGTTTCAGTTTCAGCAGCATCCGTGCTGAAAAAACGGAAGTCGATACAAAATGACATCGATAAGCAGTTTCTTCTGACAACATCGAGTATCACATGAAGCGGTCCGCGAAGGATCTTGACTTAAGGCAATAAAGCAGCTTTTTCCTTCAAATTAGTTTGCGAACTAATTAGCCACGTCAGACGATTAGCCAAATAAATTAATCAATCAGTCACGGACAGCTACATAGCGAAAAGGGGCACCGAGGCCTGAAACCTCCTCCCCTCAGCAAACCAAGAGGTTTACATTAAGATATCGGGCGGGCACGCTGGAATTCAATTCAAAGTCGCAGAAGTTCGGAGATAATTTGATATTTCGCCTCCCCCCCACTAAGAAAAACACCAGATGCCCGCCTGCGGTCGTAGTTACTTACTGTCCGCTTGACGCAAACTGCTTGAAGTACTTCTTCAATCCGTGATCTTTCGTTTGATATTTGCGCAGCAAATCCGATACTCAACGCAGGATGTGGAAAAGACCGAGTTCTGTTGCATTGTTTTCAAGGTCTCGTTCGTCTGGACGGTACACCGCGCTTCTCCATATCTTCAGGAAGCCTTTCAGCTTCCAATCGGGAGGCCAACTTTACAGCCATTCAAGCTCATGCCCATCTCTAGAGCCTAGGGCGATGTGGCAGTTACTGCCACTCCAATCCGGGATCTGCCATCTTGGAAAGAGGCGGAAACCAATGCAGCCGCGCTCGCTCGAAGCTCGGCAACTTCCACAGCTGCTCCAGTGTTTGGGCCTTGGCCGCCGTCTGATATTTGAACGTTCCAGTAAAACATCAACAAACCTTCGGAGTTTTCCGACCTGGCGGCGCACATCGCTGATGCGCCGCTGATGCACTGCTGATGCATCGCTGATGCACCCCTGATGCACCACTGATGCCTCGCCGATGCACCGCCGATGCACCGCTGATGCACCGCTGATGCACCGCTATGCACCCCTGATTCACCGCTGATGAGCCACTGACGCACCACTGGTACACCGCATGGTCAGCGGCTCCATAGAGCGTATCGCGGGGTGGCGGCTGGCCCGCCGTCTCATATGCACGGACATTGGAAGCCCGGTAAACAAAGTGCTGCATTGTTAAGCACATTAACTTGGTCAGAAAAGAATGAATACCGATGGGAGATATGGTGCTCAGTTTATCGTCTCTCGTAGTGGCCTTTTTCATCTGAGTTTTTTCATGTCGCTGTGTAGCTGATCCTGTGACATCAAAACAGACCTGGACGGCTGCGGGATCTGGGCGCTCTCAAGAGCTGATACATGGGAAGGCGGCGGGCGCTCTCAAGAGCTGATACATGGGAAGGCGGCGGGCGCTCTCAAGAGCTGATGCATGGGAAGGCGGCGGGCGCTCTCAAGAGCGTTACATGGGAAGGCGGCGGGCGCTCTCAAGAGCGTTACTTGGGAAAGCGGCGGGCGCTCTCAAGAGCGTTACATGGGAAAGCAGCGGGCGCTCTCAAGAGCTGATATATGAGAAGGCAGCTTCCCATCTAACCCTTTCTCTACGGACATTTACGAAAGTTACCCCCAAAATTACAAAACACCCGTCTATTGCGCAGTTCAAGCACGGAGTTCAGGGGGTAAGACGTTGAAAAGTTGAAGATACTGTACAGGAGGTGGCGTCTACCCGCCTCCGTTCTCACGCACGGGAGAACTAGATTGCTGTCATGACGGGTAGAGCATGAGCCAAGACAAAAGTTTTCCTGTATCTGAGAGGCAAGAGCTTGCGGTTCGCCGATAACACGCTCTTCGTGAAGCAAACTAATGAAGTGCTGTTGGTAGAACTGTCTGGCAATGGGCCAGCCCAGTTCCTCACGCACGCCAGAGATATGATCAAATTTGCGACGGCCGGGGACGACGCGCAGCGCAAAGCTCAATATGTTTTTGGAGGCGTTGTGCATCTTTCTCCGACCTGTTGCCATAGACGGCAAGGCAGTAGCGAACGCGCAAGAAGGCTAAGGCATCGACCAGGGTAGGCAGAAGGTCAGGCGGGGTCTGATGACGCACGTGGGCCAGCCCGATGATGAGACCGCTGCACTTTTTGACGAGGACAGATACGTGGGAGTTCCAGGTGAGGTGCCTGTCGAACACTACGCCAAGGTTCTTCGCGGTGGAGCCCTCGCGCACCGCGTCCTCGCGGAACCAAACAGTGATGGGAGCCATGCCTGGACAATTTTGACGGTTCCGCTTTAAGCACGGGGACCCACCGCCGCGAGTAACTTGAATACCCTTCCGCTGCCCGATCCCCTGACAACATTAAGTCTGCAGGGGGTTATCAGGTCTGTTTGTCTGTCTCAACAAGTCTGCTAGCGAAGCTGTCTGTCGCCCAAAATAGCGCGGATGTGTGGCGGCGAGGCGCACACCGAAGGCCTTCAGCCTGGCTGCATAATCAGCGTTGATGCATGCAGCCGTGAAGCGCACACGGAGAGCCTCCAGCCTGACTACATAGTCCGCGCTGATGTATGTAGCGATGAGGCGCACACAGAGGGCCTTCAGCCTGACTGTGTAATCAGCGCTGATGTATGTAGTGAGGCACACACAGAGGGTCTTCAGCCTGACTGTGTAATCAGCGCTGATGCAGGTAGCGATGAGGTGCACTCATCAGAGGGCCTTCATTTAGCCAGACTGTGTAATCAGCGCCGATGTGTGTAGTGGTGAGGCGCATACAGGGGACTTTCAGCCTGACTGTGTAATCAGCACTGATGGATGTAGCAGTGGGGCGCACACAGAGGGTCCTCAGCCTGACTGTGTAATCAGCGCTGATATATGTAGCGGTGAGGCGCATACAGAGGGTCCTCAGCCTGACTGTGTAATCAGCACTGATAGATGTAGCAGTGAGGCGCACACAGAGGGTCCTCAGCCTGACTGTGTAATCAGCGCTGATGCAGGTAGCGATGAGGTGCACTCATCAGAGGGCCTTCATTTAGCCAGACTGTGTAATCAGCGCCGATGTGTGTAGCGGTGAGGCGCATACAGGGGACTTTCAGCCTGACTGTGTAATCAGCACTGATGGATGTAGCAGTGGGGCGCACACAGAGGGTCCTCAGCCTGACTGTGTAATCAGCGCTGATATATGTAGTGAGGCACACACAGAGGGTCTTCAGCCTGACTGTGTAATCAGCACTGATAGATGTAGCAGTGAGGCGCACACAGAGGGTCCTCAGCCTGACTGTGTAATCAGCGCTGATGTATGTAGCGGTGAGGCGCATACAGAGGGTCCCCAGCCTGACTGTGTAATCAGCACTGATAGATGTAGCAGTGAGGCGCACACAGAGGGTCCTCAGCCTGACTGTGTAATCAGCGCTGATGTATGTAGCGGTGAGGCGCATACAGAGGGCCTTCAGCCTGACTGCGTAGTCAAAGCTCACGTATGAGACGAGGAGGTGCACTCATCAGAGGGCCTTTATTTAGCCTGACTGTGTAATTAGTGCTGATGTATGTAGTAATGAGGCGCACTCATCATAGGATCTTCATTTAGCCAGACTATGTAATGAGCACTAATGCATCTAGTAGTAAGGCGCATTCATCAGAGGACCTTCAGCCTGACTGTGTAATTAACGCTGATGTATGTAGCGCTGAGGCGCACTCATCAGAGGGCCTTCATTTAGCCAAACTCCATAATCATCGCTGATGTATGTAGTAGTGAGGCGCACTCATCAGAGACCCTTCAGCCGGGCTGTGTAATCGATATACGGTTATCTACCCGCTCCGCATAATCAATGCGTTTTCACTTAATGCTGTTCAAGTAGCTCGGCTGCTAACATCACACAACTAACAGAGTACACCTGAGCCATTGATTCCTCATTCATGATATTGGCATAGTTGGATCCTGATTAACATATGCGAGGCAATAACAAAATGGGAGGAGAATGGGAGGTAAAAATAAATAACCTAGAACGACAAGAACAACACTTAAGTCTTCCGCGTTCGTGCATGGCGCAGCAGATATCCATCCGTCGAATTCTCGCAGCGGCATGCAGCGCCGAAGGGTGGCTCGCGGACAGTTTGTCTGGCCTCAGGGCAGAGACTAACTGGACAGATAACTGGTCAGGATAAAACTACACATGCATGAGGAAGATTTGTGAACGTTTACACTTTAACTGATCTAGGTCAGTTAAAGACTTGTCCATTTTTGACTTGACAAGACGGAACAGACTTGTCCATTTTCAGCCACATTTTTCGAACAAAACTGCAAGCTGCAGTGGAGTATAGTTCATCAGCTATTTCGATGGACCTGATGAAAAAGCGATTACTTGTTCCCCCTGTTTATCTTACTTTTCCTGCATTTCAGACCGAGGTGTCTGGGGGATGCGGCGGGACCGAATTCGACATTTTCACATTAGCGTTTATTCGATTCGTATCTAATGTGAGTTATGCATTCCACAGACCTGTAGTTCCGACATGCGCAGGAAATAGTATAAACTGAGGTGAAAGTCATTGCTTGTCGTCAGAACCATAAAAATAGTCGGTAAATGTAGTCTGGAAGCGATTTTGTTTTGTCATTGCAAACAAAGTCGCCATTTTAGTTTCTGCATGTGGCTCCATGGGACCATTCATAAAGTACAGTAAGCATGAGATGACAAATGGGTACATCACGCTGGAACAAAGGGGGTTTCAGCGTGAAAAGCCACAGAGATATCGACAGCCCCGACGACAAATCATGATCCTGCTTTTGTTTATCCCACTTTTGAGCATTTTAGCAAATAAATCCCCCACCTAGTAACGAAATCGTGAAAAGCGCGGTGCCATTCGAATAAGCAATAGTGTGAAAACGTTTTTCTAGAACATGCACCAGCTCTGGTTGGTATAGATTTTATGCCATATTTTCATACGAGGGTTGAATTTTAATGACCCAGCACTCACTAGCTGAACGAAACACATTTGCCCATCTCTCTCCACGAAATAAACGCTACCGAATGACTGCAAGCTGTCGCCTCCCCACTCACAGGCAACCCGGAATTCGTCTCTCGAAACACTGGCCATAACACCGACTTAGCTCTTCCACGCGTGTGGACCGGGCAAGCGACGTCATCCAGCTGTAAATACACCTATTTCTTTGGATTAAAGCTATGGCCTTTTCACGCTAACATTGGACAAGGACCTCATTTGGTGTAAACGCGGAATGATCGGAAAATATTACAAGCAACAGCGAAACCAATGGCCTGTCGTCAGGGCTATCACAAAAGCCGTATCTCTTAAAAGCCGTAATCTCTTCACTCCGGGGACCATTTTATTATGTTATCATGTACCTCGTGTATCTTGTTTTCGTCATATCAAGTTTGCAGTACTTTATGGTTTGGTCCGATAGGACCAAACCCATTAGCGCAATAGGACTAGTTGGTATATGATGGTAAAACAAAAACATCTTTATAGCAAAGTTAACCGGCCTTTTTGATAACCCTGAGAACAAACGATGAGTTTTGCCGCAGGTAAAAAGAGCGTTGCGCACTCATATGAGGTTTTAAACTGAAATAGCCATCTTGAAGACCTTTCGGTGCTGTTCACAACCCTGCCCTTCTTAAGACCTAAGCCCATCTAGTTTCTGAGCAACACGCCCGCGAAAATGAGAATAGTATTTTGGGAGAGTATTTCAAAGTCACCTTGGCATTCATGACTTCATAATAACGCCATTCAAATCCTGTCATCGTAACCCATACGGCGACCAACGCCAAAAAGAATATGATGATCCAGGTGTTCAGATCTGGCATTCGCGAGACCGACTTCCAGATACAACGACCGTCAATTGGCTCCCAAGCAATGTCATGCAAGGCACGAGACGCATTAGAACCATGACGCATTAAGGAGCATTTTTACTAGACAGAGAATTGTGCTGTCTAGAGCAGCCTTTTCCACATAAAAAGCATACCAACAGCTATAAGTGAGCTTGTTTCATCATACCTGATGATTGCTACAATATCTTCAAATGTGAAACATTCCTTCCAATCTGATTTTCCATGCTTGTCAAGCTTGGTGTCTGTGGAACGCAGCTGGCCACATAAGACATATAGATGTCTGGCCACACGTCGTATAGACGTCTGGCCACACGTCGTATAGACGCTCGCGCGAAGTGGCTGCTGTGACACCAGCTTTTTAAACAGGCAGTGTCATGCTCTTGTGTACCCTGAAGTGGTGTGACTTGGCGGTATGTGCATGCGTGTGGAGTATTCGCCTATATCATGTACTGAGTACCGTTTGAACGTGTCTACCTTTGGAGCGACACTGAAAATCGAGGGCAGACTTTGATCTTCATGTATTTTAACCGAACAGTGCAATGAATTACAATAAATGCAATGCAACAAACCACAACAAAACTCAACATAATACAATACAAGTAACATGTTTCCAGGGGCCACACCGCCAACTTTCTTTTCCCAGGGGGGAGGGGAGGGAGTTGGCAGACACATCTAAAAGCCTTCTGAGCAGATCTAAGCCTTCTATCCCGGCGCCTGAAAACATTCCCTCGAACGTTCTCCGCTGTTTTAAGAAGACTCTTAGTTAGGTATTGAGTACAATCGTCTCTTGACATCTAGATGCTCCGCACTTTCTAACCGGGCGTTTTATGGGGCTAGCGGAGCTTTCTATATGTTGCATTGTCACTTTTATACATCTGATGGAACCTGCTTTGAGTCATCGCCCATTTTGCATGGTCAATAGGGTGACAGAATTTGAATGACGTTGCTTTGCATGCCTGAATGGCCTTGAAATAGTCTGCACATCTTTGCGGGCGCTTAGCTCAGAAACTGAGAGTTTTAGGTCTTAAAAAGGGCAGGGCTGTGGCCTTCACTGAGTGATCTTCAACATGGCTACTGTCGTAGAAATTGCATGCACATGTGGAAAAGTCCTTTTTTATTTCATGGTTATCCTTTTAATTTCATGAAGTGTTCTGTCCCGGCTGTCTGGGACCTCCTATCGGCGTATTGGAGCTCTCTCAAATTTCAGGACTGGCAAAGAGATACGTATGCACACCTTCTGAAAAATGGTGTTAGGCGGCTGACCCCTTGACCTCCCGGTCGTGCCCCGTCTGTCCGCTTCAAGTCACGATCTTTAATCCGTTGCCAGTTCTAACGAATTGCTTATGAAACTCCCATATTGCCGACCACGTAACATGGTACGATGTCTTACATCAGAAATTATCGGGTTCACTCTACTATTTATTGCAAATTCTTACCAGTAAATCGTTAAGTCATTACACTGTCCCACTATCCAATCAGTCAACCCTGACCGGGGTACCCACAACCTCTAGACGACCTCCTCACTGCCCGGGAGTCTCAGCGGCATGGTTAAGACGTGGGGCATGTTGCACGGACTCCTTGTGAACGTAGCCGTTGGGATCAGCTTGTGGCGTATTGTAGCGTAAGTGTGAGTAACAGCTTACCATACGGGGAGTTCGCAGAGTCTGAATCCACCAGTTATTGCATACATATCGGCAGAACCTCTTGAAGAGTTGCAAATGTTGCATGGTTACCTAAAATGTAGCGATTTATTTTTGAGTGGAATTGGTGAGCTCTGGCACAGAAGTGCTAGCTATTTCTGCCAGCTACGGATGATTGATAACCAACCATGCCAGCCGAATTCCGTGCCAGCAAAGATTACTATGCTGAGCAACTTGCTGCGCTCAGGAAAGCCGTTAACCAAGATTTTTATAACCAGATGCCATGCTGAATGCCGCAGGACCCGCATTATTCCCATTTTCCCATTGCTGGATATCATGCATAAGCCTTGGGGTTGCTTGTTAGCGAAGATGACCTCGATAAAGCAACTTGTAGATTTAGCGCGACCTTGTCCTGGTAGCTGGACATCATGACTTCAGGGCAGCCGCATTCGCTGCATCCTCGCACAGCTGTGGGCGTGGCGGAGCTCAAGAGTTCCTTGGCCTGTGGCACGCCCGGTTTAAACCGCGATCTGTGGCAATCCCGGCGCAAACCGTGACCTGTGGCACGCCCGGTCCAAACCACGACCTATGGCACACCCGGTCCAAATTGCGACCTGTGGCACGGCTGGTCCAAACCCGCAGTACAACAAATGCAGGCCGTGGCCTGTGGCACACCCGGGCCGAGCCAGCCAGACTCCTCTCACCGGCCGGACCGGACTCTCACCGGCCAGACTCCTCTCACCGGCCGGACTGGACTCTCACCGGCCAGACTCCTCTCACCGGCCAGACCGGACTATCACCGGCCAGACTCCTCTCACCGGCCAGACCGGACTCTCACCGGCCAGACTCCTCTCACCGGCCAGACCGGGCCCTCACCGTCCGCCGGCCGCAGCGCCGCGACAGCAAAAACGGAGAAAGCGGCGCGCCGCGGCCGTGCACGGCGACTCATGCGGGTGCATACACGGTCACGCCGGGCCCCGCGCCACTTATGGCCCGGCTAATGAAGGTGACTCCCGCATAAATTTCGGCCGAAGGACGGCCGCCAGCCGCTACATACGGGTGGGTGCGCGACGTGCTGACGGTCTACATCAAGAGACGCGCACAGTGCAAGATGGTCCCTACGATTCTTTTTTTTGCAATTATGCAGGTCAGATTGATGACGCCATCTAGACGTTTGTGATCTTGATATTCAGTGTGACCACATAATGATACTTTGTTTGCCAATGCGAGCCACTGTCGCCCATCATTCAACGTGCCGAAAAAAAAAACTGTCGCACCGTTGTTGTTTTAGCAGTTAATAAATATCTGAAGTAAGTCTAAACGATGAGTTTCCATCGACCACGTTTGTGATGGTGTGTGTTCGTCTGAGCTACAGCTGAGCGCATGCTAGGGTGCCGTGTAGGCTGTACAAGTGCCATGTCATCGCGAGTGGCGTCGCAGTTGATTGCAGCGACTCTTGCTGTGCCCAGCGCCTGGACCGCGCGCCAAGTGGGGCCTCTCATTTCGCTCACGGCCGGCGGAGCCTCGGCAGCGGCCTGCCGCCCGCTCCCAATGGTATCATTATCTCGGCCGGCTCCCAATTACGGCGTCTGTGCGCGGCGGCCGCCGACCGTAAAATACACAAACACGACGCGCCGCGGCCGTCGGCGGCTCGCCGCATTCGTGTCAGGGGCGCCGCGCACGAGTCGCCGACCCGCGGGCGGAGCGCCAGGGGGCTGCAGCGCCACGGCCGCGCCAGGGGAGCTGCGGCGGGGGCGATGGCGGCACACAGCGTGAGGATGTCGTGCCGTGTGAGACGCACGGCAGTCGAGCTACGGGTGGGGTCATTGGTGTCGGGCTAGGGTCAGATGTGCCACGGTGGTGAAATGGGCGTGAAGGTGGCGTGAGGGTGCCACAGTGCGCCCGACGTACCACAATGCTTCTCAGCGGTCTGGCTGTTTCAGCGGTGTTAACCGTCGCGTCCGGAGCTCCGCGGTGTTTTGACGAGCACCAGCCCTGGTTGGACGCACCGCAGCGGTCTCGGCCTCATGCCGCCTCGCCTGGTGGCCCAGCTGGCAACTGTCGGCACATCAGAGGCGGCGGCGAGACATGTAAATACGAAGATCCGTATTATAAATCAGAAAGACGACGCGCCGGCGAGGTCACCGCGACGGCAATCTATGACGAAGGCCTCACGCCACCACAAGGACAGATTTGTGTGATTGGATGTGAATTGTAAGCGGAAAATTGGGCTGTGATGAAAACGGAGCGCCGGGTGCATACAAATGGGGGCTGCGGCGGCGATGGCGCCGCTGGGGGGACTGGGAGCGGGGGTGCCTCCTATTTACCCTGGCGTGGGGTCGTTAGTGGCGCGGCTGCGGCGGTTATCATCCTGCGGTGGGCCGTGCCGTAAATCCCGCGCCGTCTGGGGGCGTCTATCTGTGGCGCATCAGCGGCTGCGCTGTCGGGCTCGGCTCGGGCCGTGCTGGGCACTGCGGCATGACCTCAAAACAGCGGCGGACGGGCCCGAACCGTGCTGGGCCCGCCACACCTGACACCGCAACGCAGCGGGCCGGCCGCACTGACAGGCACAGAACGGACAGGGCACCAAGGCTATGCCAGGGGCGGATCCAGCGCTGAGTCACGGCGGGGGCCAATATTCGAATACCGCGTCTAGGGATAGACTGTTACCCGAAAAGCAGATTCACAGGGAGAGAAAAGTCTCCTGCTGGCGTTGGAATCCATATCGCCCTCAATCCCGAATTGTATACACCGATAGTTCGGCCCTAGTCATGGTATGAATTTTGCAACGTGGCGCCGAAGAGACCCATTAAGTGAAATGCTTCACACAATATATTGAAGCAAGCATCAAATATCATGCAACAAGCTTAATCAAATTACTGGGAACTTTGAAGTGAAGTGAACTCTGAAGACAAAGCAATTTGATCGCCTGTTGTATAAAAAAGACTAAGAAAGCTAAGGATACCAAATTCACGGACCTGGTAGGATGTTGACCTCACTGTGTTGGCCTCCCTTCTATGTGAACTCACTTACGTCAGACCTTGAGGTCTATAGATCGTGACCTTTGGGTCAAATGAAGTAACAATGTTAAGCTCTAAATCGGTATTTGAAGCTCACACATCTTCACGCAGACACTTTTAACCTAGACCTCTTTTCTATGCAAATGTCACTAGTGCTCAAGTCAGGTCAGTCACCTTGCTTGACTCTCGGAGGTTGAAGGTGGCCAAAAGCCTTAGATATTGTTTTCATGTTTGAATCTAGAATTATCCTTAACAACAACACTAGACGGTACGTTACGCATAGCAAAACGTTGACTGGGGTGATGTTTGCCAGTAACCTCCCCTGACCTTTATGAAGTTAAACTGTGGTTTCTGTTAATACGTCTGTGATCAGGTAATTCAAATTGAGCGTCAAAAGTACCCCGCAAATGAAGTTTGTCCGTAATGAAGCGGCTCAGTTTTGATCTTGATCTGACCTTCATACCTGAATCAAGGTCAATTGAAATAGTCAATCATGCTGTCTAATTATCTAGGAAACCATCCAAAGTTGTATGGCTTTGTCTTACACTCCGTTGTCGCATCAGGTTTAAACGATTTCCTAGGAATCACCTTCGCTAACAATTATGCCCTGACTTTGACCTGTCCTAGAGTAACTGTCATACGAGATATATCTATTTTTGACAAAGATCAGTTATTAAGTTGCCCACAACCACATAAATTTGGCACGGCTGCGCCACAACGCTCGGAAGCTATTGTGGAAAAAAGCTTTGGGAGGTCAAACTAGCCCCCTCCCAAGCGCGTGTCAATCGTTATGAAATGCCGTTGCACCAGTCATTGGGCCTGAAATGTGTGTGCCTAAAGCCAGCAGCTACCCGGGAAATGTTTGTGCGGGTTGTTGGCGGGGAGGCCTAGAGACTGGGAGGGGTCATTAAGTGCTCACCTCGGGTGAGGAAATACCACTGACGAGTAACGGGTAACTTTTCCTAAAGGTCTTAAAAAATCCGAAGTTATCCACTTGGGCCCTGGGCAAGCAGTTCAAAGTCAGGTATTGTGTGTTCACCGGCTGGCCAATTCACCTCCAGCGGCTCCAACTGTTGTGATCGGTTCCTTTGCGACCAACATATCGAAGGAAAATGTCAGTCAGCTGACGCCGCCCATCGGGGAGACATTGCTGTTGCAACACCCAACAGCGGACTGCCTGGTCTGACTAACTCCGAGCCGGTGCCAAGCTCGCTGAAGCTCGGAGCGCACCGCCTGGCAACAGCCAGATGCGGTGCGGGCCCGGCCGGCCCCGAGCGCTTCAGACCACAAGCGGAACACGGGGTGATGCATCTGTTCCGAAGAGGCGTGTACTTGTCAGGGATGTATGTGCAGTGCCGTATCAGGGTCGACGAATGAGAGCATTGTTTGGAGTATCTCACTGAGAAGCCTACGGCACCGCCAAATTTATTTCTACATGCTGTACAGGGCTGTTTGCCTCGCCTGTACCGTTTTGAAGTGATCTAGCTCTTTTTAGGTGGTCAACATATGCAAAAAACAGGAGGGGAAAAGCTGGGTATGAGCAGGCCAATTTCTAGGAATGTAAAATCGTCGGTTGCTCTGTTTAGGAACGAGCCAGCGCTACATCTCGCAATACCAACCGCTCGTTCGGTGCTATGTCATATACGTAACAAAAACAGTGACAGGCTTTTCACATGAGTGATGACATCTCCCTTCCGCATCCAAGTAGTAGCTGTTGTGAGTATTCTAAATCGACACATGTGTAGTTGCTTACTTTCTCAGAGGATATTCCAATTGCGACATGTTTACGTGTACATTGCTGGGTTCGCGTAGGAATAAGCGTATGTGCTTACTCTTGCTTCAACACATAAGTTTACTGGGATGATCGCGAGAATCATTGCCACCAGATGCATTGGTTAACGCCATACATGAATTGGCACTCCACCTGGCGCGTAAAAGACATGGTGCTAATACAACGGTCAGTGGCGAGCTACAGCATGGTGCCAATACAACGGTCAGTGACCTGTTACAGCACTGACAAAAATCAGCGGCGCAACGGTTTGAAATCGGGAGAAAAACCACGCAACTTTGCAAATGTTACGTGAAGGTTTTCATTAGCGTTGATAGCACCAAAAGCTCAAAGAAACAATGCAAAGTTCAATGAAGTCCTTGTGAAGCAATTAGAAAATGACAAACGTGTCATCACTGAGAGGTTCCAGCGAAGCCCTGTTGCTAAACAAATAAGAATGCGAGCGATTCGCATTTGGATGTTTTGCGTATTCCCATCCGCACTGACTGCACATACTCGATCCGTTCCATAGCGGCACACTGATCATTAACATTTTTGTAACGTCCGCTGCTAAAGCTTATGAGAAGCTACACCACTCGCGTTTTGTGGATGATTTCAAAACATCAAAGTTGGCAACAACCGCAGAATTTCTGCGAAAGTAAAAATCATCAAGGTAACAGAGGGATTTGACCATTATGCGCATAACCTGCCCGTATGCTACCAACTAGGGGTGGAAACTACCAGGCCACGTTGGCCTTTGATCGTGACCCGGCAACAGGGTACGGGCTGGGCGTGCTCGAGGATGTGCCCTGACTCCCATACTGTCGGTGATGGGGCACGCAGCGACGCCCACCGCCGCCCGGGCCGGGCCGGTGACGCCGCAGAGTCAGCGACGCTTCCGCACCCACAGCTGGAGTACGCCGCAGAGTCAGCGACGCCTCCGCACCCACAGCTGGAGTACGTCGCAGAGTCAGCGACGCCTCCGCACCCACAGCTGGAGTACGCCGCAGAGTTAGTGACGCCTCCGCACCCACAGCTGGAGTATGCCGCAGAGTCAGCGACGCCTCCGCACCCACAGCTGGAGTACGTCGCAGAGTCAGCGACGCCTCCGCACCCACAGCTGGAGTAGTCGCAGAGTCGGCGACGCCTCCGCACCCACAGCTGGAGTACGCCGCAGAGTCAGCGACGCCTCCGCACCCACAGCTGGAGTACGCCGCAGAGTCAGCGACGCCTCCGCACCCACAGCGGGAGTACGCCGCGGAATCAGTGACACCTCTGCGCCCACAGCTGGAGTAAGCCGCAGACAGTCAGCGACACCTCCGCGCCCACAGCTAGGGTACGCCGTAAACACTGACGTCACCGTCTACGGTGAGCAGTGACGTCACCGTCTGCGCTGAGCAGTGACGTCACCGTCTGCGGTGAACTCAGTTGGGCGGCCGTGCTCGTTAGCGGCGTGCCCTGCCCTGCCTGCCGGCGAGAGCCCCGCGTCTTCAGTCGCCCCTGTCGGCCCCGAGCTGATTGGTGGAGCCGCCACCTCTGAGGCTCAGATGGGATCGGACCGCCCCTTCCGTCGCCCAGAGTGTACCTTCGCGCCGCCAGTGGGTGCGGAACTGGAGAGACGGCGGGCTGGGCTGGGACCCGAGGCAATCGGTGCGCTGTTGATGACGGAAACTGCGACCAGTCCCGGTGCCATGCGGCTCCGCCGTTTTAATGATATGCAAAGCATATAACTCGGAAGATTCTGGCCTTGTCTGTGGCGGTTACAGCTCTCTTCATCTCCCACCTACACGCTGAAGGAGAATGTGCCGTCTGTGGCGGCCTCTTATGTCGGGCCTCAGGGGGCCCCGACTCTTTCGTAACCACCGGTCGCGTCTGCAGATTCGACACTGGCTCTCCTGTTATAGAGCAGCGCATGGTCCTGTTATCAGTGCTTGGCTGCGCCATTTCCTTCGCAGCGCCGAGCTCATGCATAATAAACGTTGCGGTCGTACCAGACGTGCCTTGCGATGCAGGCTGGGACATAAATGTGCAGCTGTCGAAAATCGAACACCTCATTTAAATCAGGACGCGAGGACTGCAAGCGAACAATGGGCAACACTTCGCGGCAGAACTGGCGGTCCAATGTTGTTCGTGGCCGTAGGTAGTGTTAACGTCTCGCTGTGATCTGAAGTGGTGCTGACATCCGCCTGTGGCCTGAAGTGATGCTGACGTCTCGCTGTGGTCTCAAGTAGTGCTGACGTCTGGATGTGGTCTGAAGTGGTGCTGACGTCTCGCACCGTTGAACAGAACTATTTTAGTCAAGACCTGAATGTTCACGTTGGGAACATACTGATATTTGATTGAATGGTCGGATTCGATACGATCATTCGTAACACGTAATTCAACATACGGACGTCCGGAAGCGTTTGGATATATATATATATATATATATATATATATATATATATATATATATATATATATATATATATATTTGAATACACATTTCACATATTCCTTAAGCAGTTAACACCAAATTTACAACGCATTTACGACAAAAGACATTTGGGCTGTGCAGTAACTTTGGGCCTTTCGAATGGGTTTTGAACTTTGATGCTCACAATTAGAACAAGGGTATGCGTGAAAACAGCTTTTGCGTCGCGGGTTAAGTGTAAAACATGATATAAATCACTGTTTGTGCGATGCGAACTTCAGTTTATTTCATACGCTGCAATGCATTGCGGCATTTAAGGAGGTGATCCACATTTGTATGGAGCTTTGAACTGAAACAGCCAATCTGAGGGTAATTCAGTGCAGTTCACAACGATAAGGCCTGCCTTTTTTTACAATCTAAGGCCTTCTAGCTTCTCACCTAGACGCCCGCGAAGATGTATAGATTATTTCGTACAGACTATTTCAAGGTCATTCAGGTATGTATGCCAAAGAAATACCATTGAAATCTTGCCATTCATTGGCCATGCCGCGTCCAAACCGAAGCAGAATACAATCGTCGAGCCGTTCACATCCAGCGTTCGCGAACACGGTTTCCAGGCATGATGAGCGTCATGTGACACTCAATCAGTGTTGACCAGGCTGTGGAAGTTTCAATCACGAATCGCGTTTTGTACGATAGAATGCAAGAAATTAGACGTCTTTACAAGTTGCTACGGAAATAAGACTTGTAACTGAATGACTTACGAACAGCGCCATAGCCGAGTACGTGAATGCAAGTATACACTTCAAGATCACGGACAAATGTGCAAAAAAAAAAACACAAGAAAAGGTCCAAAACGCGGGAACAACACGATTTCTGGTTCAGCAAACACTTACAGCACCATCACGACAACCTCTCGGGAGACTGGAGCACAAATGAGTGCTAGGGTGACAATTTCGCACGGCTAGGTTGGCAGTACCTCAACGGTATAGAAACGTTCCACGAAGCAATCAAACAACGACGTTCTGGGAAGCACATTTACAAAATAGGGAAATTTTGCTGTCTAGAGCAGTTTGCTGTCTGACACTAATGTGCGCCGTGTGAGGCAAAGCAGACAAAATTAAGTTATCACATTATCGCAGGACTTGTCCATACCGTCACGAACAAGGATGAGGCTCAAACGGAACAAGATATTGATTGTTATGCATTTCTCTTTTTATCTTATATCGCTTAAATTTGTAAATGTTTTGAAAACAGTTGATTTGAAACAATTGCTTTGAATTTGAGGTAAGTTAGAGCACTTGCTATAAATTAGGGCACTTTTGAAATGATTGTTTCTCCGACCTTGTACCTTCTTAAGTTATCTTATCTATACATGGTGTGTAGAAAAAAACAAATACTTGCGCCAACCTTTAACAACGGTCTTCCTTCCACCCTGATCTGGTACCAACAACGACAAAGTTGTTTATATCTCTGGGGGTGGTGAAGATATCGTAAACTCACGGTAATCTGCTGCGACACTAGATGCAGAACAATCTGAGCTTTTAATGTAATTCTATACGATACCTATCTGAATGCTCGAATACGGGAGCCAATGATACCTGTCATCAGTCCCGAACCTAAAACTCAAATGTTTCTGCAATTGACACACGTGTAGGCTTCGGTTTTTCTTGATGGATTGGGCCGGGATCTGAGCCGGCCTGCTGTATGCCGGCTGGAAGCGGCAAGCGCCGGGGGCTATGGACTGGGCCGGGATCTGAGCCGGCCTGCTGTATGCCGGCTGATAGCCGCAGGCGCCGAGGGCTATAGACTGGGCCGGGATCTGAGCCGGCCTGCTGTATGCCGGCTGGTAGCGGCAGGCGCCGGGGGCTATAGACTGGGCCGGGATCTGAGCCGGCCTGCTGTATGCCGGCTGATAGCCGCAGGCGCCGAGGGCTATAGACTGGGCCGGGATCTGAGCCGGCCTGCTGTATGCCGGCTGGTAGCGGCAGGCGCCGGGGGCTATAGACTGGGCCGGGATCTGAGCCGGCCTGCTGCATGCCGACTGGAAGCGGCAAGCGCCGAGGGCTATGGACTGGGCCGGGATCTGAGGTGGCCTGCTGCATGCCGACTGGTAGCGACAGGCGCCGAAGGCTATGGACTGGGCCGGGATCTGAGGTGGCCTGCTGCATGCCGGCTGGTAGCGACAGGCGCCGAAGGCTATGGACTGGGCCGGGATCTGAGGTGGCCTGCTGCATGCCGGCTGGTAGCGACAGGCGCCGAAGGCTATGGACTGGGCCGGGATCTGAGGTGGCCTGCTGCATGCCGACTGGTAGCGGCAGGCGCCGAGGGCTATAAGTCCATTATGGGTGAGTGGGGGGCATTCACCAGACGGGTAACGTTGAAAGAGGTCAGGAAAGGGCCGCAGTCGTATGTTGAGTGCAGGCCACTTAGTGTTTGGAGAATAGTCGAGCAGTGCACAGCGTCGTTTACTGAGTAGTGTCTAGTGGTCGTTAAACATATCCGTTATGCACAGTTGATGTTTTAAACTCAGCATGTGGTCTCCTGGCAACTCTCTGCTCTCTGCACGGCAGCATTTACATGCACTAGTCTCGAGGCATATGCTAGTGGGTGCGATAAGAGCGGCTAAGTCGACAAAGCGAGTGAAGCTTTGGAGCCGATGCACGCCTTGAACCCAAGCAAAGGATTATGAGAAAGTTCACTGATCAGTACCACTGTACCTGGTGATATATTAAACGTGCTGAATATAGTCGTGGATCGCACAGGGTTATATGCTTGCGTGACTTAAAGCAAAATTGTTACCCTGCCTTTCCCAGAGCAGCAACAGTATCTGAGAATGTTTGGCCCCACACATCACACGTCAGGTATTTACTTGGCAGAAACATGTCTCACTACGGTCTGATAACTATGAAATCGTCTGATGTGACCCCAAGAAAGATCTGACGAAAAGAGGGACTAGGTTAACGAAAAACTGCCAGTGTATATCATAGAAAAAAGAATCCGCGCCTTATTAAATGAAATATTCCACGGTCGAAGATATTGCGGCAAACATCAGATATGATAAAAAAGTTCACTTGTAACTATTGGCGTGCTTTTAAGTGCAAAATTTTGCTTTAAATAACACAATATCGCTATGTAGTAAATACGGTCCTCAATACATCTTTGTTTGATTACGCCATGGAACGTTCTTATGACGTCAGAGCCCCTGCCAGTCTGGCCGTGTCGGGATTGCCACTTAAGCGGAAGAGCTGACTCACTTGTAGTGCTTCAACTTGCCCAGGGGCAACTTGTGAACTGATACGTGTATGCCAACCCGAAAATCGTTGTGTGCGCGTGTTTTGGACCTTTCTCGCGATGTTCTTGCATATTTGTCCCTGACTTAATCCATTTTGCTTGCATTTGCACATTGTGTTATGGCGCTTTCTTAAACTATGAAACTTCCAGCTTCCTTTCCATCATAACAAGCAGCACGGCTCAAATTCCTGCATCATGAAGCGCAAAAAGTGGTTCGGGTTTAAAACTCTCACGTAACGAGTGAAACTGGTTGAAGACCAACTATTCTCCGTTGATGATTCAATTCGTGCTGACGCACGCCAGACACGAACAACTCACGGTTTATATTTTCTTAACCTTGAGCACAATATGGCCATCGAGGAAGCGGCATTGTCTGACGTTTCCATGGTGTTTTGCATGTTCGGGTGACCTTCACATAGGTTGTGCGAAGAAGGCTGCACAAGTTTATATGAGTTAGGCTCAAGCAAAAGGTTCTGAAGTGTTAAAAAGTCATGACCGTGAGTTGCATTGCATGATCTTCAAAGTAGCTAACACGTCTGCATGTTCTACTTTCCTACGGCATGCAGTGACGCCATGACCCGACACACGGTACCGGGTGAACACGCCCGAGGACGCGCTCCGACTCCCATGCTGTCGGGGATGGGGGCGCACATGTTTGGTACGCACATGCTTCAAGACGTTACGTGTAAATTGGAGGCGTTCCCCTTGGGATCATTCACACACACAGCGCCATCAGATCAAACCGGCTAAATGAGCGCTCTGTGCTAAATGAGTGCCGGGTGCATGCAAATCCCAAAAACCCTCACGGAATGCGCGCGGTGTTCGTATCTCGCCATGGCCCTTACCCTTCAAGGAAATAAAAGTACTGTTTCTCGACTCATATGTGTGATGCTTGTCTCTATTTACTCCAAATGTGAGCATGGCGTTTGAGCTGCCACGGGTGCAGTTAGATGATACAGATCACCCTGCTGCCAGCACGGGAATCTTGTCCTGGACTCGAGCTTCTCTCTCTCCCGGATAATCGGCGCAAGGCGTTCTCACCTCTGAGCTGCTTCTGATGCGGCCTGTCCGTGCTGTGCGGCGGGGAGTGGGGTGCGCATCAGGAAGACACTGTGGTAAGTCACGAACGTCACGCCTGCCGAAACTACAGCGCGGATCGCTCGGGTCGCCTGTTGGCACTACAGCACTGGGTCGCCCGGGTCGCCTGTTGAACTACACTACACCGCGGATCGCCCGGGCCGCCTGTTGACACTACAGCACGGATCGCC
>NW_023597034.1:15352400-15367637 GCF_011947565.3 Pollicipes pollicipes
AACACAGTATCGCTATGTAGTAAATACGGTCCTCAATACATCTTTGTTTGATTACGCCATGGAACGTTCTTATGACGTCAGAGCCCCTGCCAGTCTGGCCGTGTCGGGATTGCCACTTAAGCGGAAGAGCTGACTCACTTGTAGTGCTTCAACTTGCCCAGGGGCAACTTGTGAACTGATACGTGTATGCCAACCCGAAAATCGTTGTGTGCGCGTGTTTTGGACCTTTCTCGCGATGTTCTTGCATATTTGTCCCTGACTTAATCCATTTTGCTTGCATTTGCACATTGTGTTATGGCGCTTTCTTAAACTATGAAACTTCCAGCTTCCTTTCCATCATAACAAGCAGCACAGCTCAAATTCCTGCATCATGAAGCGCAAAAAGTGGTTCGGGTTTAAAACTCTCACGTAACGAGTGAAACTGGTTGAAGACCAACTGTTCTCCGTTGATGATTCAATTCGTGCTGACGCACGCCAGACACGAACAACTCACGGTTTATATTTTCTTAACCTTGAGCACAATATGGCCATCGAGGAAGCGGCATTGTCTGACGTTTCCATGGTGTTTTGCATGTTCGGGTGACCTTCACATAGGTTGTGCGAAGAAGGCTGCACAAGTTTATATGAGTTAGGCTCAAGCAAAAGGTTCTGAAGTGTTAAAAAGTCATGACCGTGAGTTGCATTGCATGATCTTCAAAGTAGCTAACACGCCTGCATGTTCTACTTTCCTACGGCATGCAGTGACGCCATGACCCGACACACGGTACCGGGTGAACGCGCCCGAGGACGCGCTCCGACTCCCATGCTGTCGGGGATGGGGGGCGCACATGTTTGGTACGCACATGCTTCAAGACGTTACGTGTAAATTGGAGGCGTTCCCCTTGGGATCATTCACACACACAGCGCCATCAGATCAAACCGGCTAAATGAGCGCTCTGTGCTAAATGAGTGCCGGGTGCATGCAAATCCCAAAAACCCTCACGGAATGCGCGCGGTGTTCGTATCTCGCCATGGCCCTTACCCTTCAAGGAAATAAAAGGTACTGTTTCTCGACTCATATGTGTGATGCTTGTCTCTATTTACTCCAAATGTGAGCATGGCGTTTGAGCTGCCACGGTGCAGTTAGATGATACAGATCACCTGCTGCCAGCACGGGAATCTTGTCCTGGACTCGAGCTTCTCTCCCGGATAATCGGCGCAAGGCGTTCTCACCTCTGAGCTGCTTCTGATGCGGCCTGTCCGTGCTGTGCGGCGGGAGTGGGGTGCGCATCAGGAAGACACTGTGGTATAGTCACGAACGTCACGCCTGCCGAAACTACAGCGCGGATCGCTCGGGTCGCCTGTTGGCACTACAGCACGGGTCGCCCGGGTCGCCTGTTGACACTACACCGCGGATCGCCCGGGCCGCCTGTTGACACTACAGCACGGATCGCCCGGGCCGCCTGTTGACACTACAGCACGGATCGCTCGGGTCGCCTGTTGGCACTACAGCACAGGTCGCCCGGGTCGCCTGTTGACACTACACCGCGGATCGCCCGGGTCGCCTGTTGACACTACACCGCGGATCGCCCGGGCCGCCTGTTGACACTACAGCACGGATCGCCCGGGTCAGTATGGAGGCGAGGGCACTTGCCGCCATTGTAAAATGCCGAGGTTCGACCGAACTTTGGTTCAGCTCTCTCCTGCTTACCGTGAATAAACAATATCACCCTAGAGAAACGTGGGAGCTCAAATGCCGTCTCCACACTTGGGGTGAGCAGAGGAAAACACCATACGCATAGGCAAACAATCACAACAGATAAAATCTAGCTCGTCATTAACAGCCCATCTGCTTACGCTCTTATCCCGACAAGCAGGGCAGCTGCGCCCAGCTTGCCACTCTGCCAGGCATGAGTTTGGATGAGCTGGCAAGCGGGTTTTCCTGGCGGTTGCAGACCGCCCCCCCCCCCTACACTGAGCCTTGAGGCGTCCCCGCCGGGCTTTGGTGTCGGCTGCCGCCGTTTGGTCTAAACAGACGGCGGCCGCCGAATCAATGACAGCTCTGCGGACGACGGCGCAATGGCGGCAGCGCGCCCAAACAAACACAAACCGGCGGCTCTGAGAGGGCGCTGGGGCCGGACGGCCCCGGCCGGCGGCTCTCGGAAGGGTACCGAGGCCGCCTCGTAGCTCTGCCGGCGGCTCTCGGAAGGGTACCGAGGTCGCCTCGTAGCCCTGCTGGCTGCTCTCAGAAGGGTACCGAGGCCGCCTCGTAGCTCTGCCGGCGGCTCTCGGAAGGGTACCGAGGTCGCCTCGTAGCCCTGCTGGCTGCTCTCAGAAGGGTACCGAGGCCGCCTCGTAGCTCTGCCGGCGGCTCTCGGAAGGGTACCGAGGTCGCCTCGGAGCTCTGCCGGCGGCTCTCGGAAGGGTACCGAGGTCGCCTCGTAGTTCTGCCGGCGGCTCTCGGAAGGGTACCGAGGCCGCCTCGTAGCTCTGCCGGCGGCTCTGGGAGGGGTACCGAGGCCGCCTCGTAGCCCTGCTGGCGGCTCGCGGAAGGGTACCGAGGCCACCTCGTAGCCCGGCTGGCGGCGGTACCGAGGCCGCCACGGAGCCCGACCGGCGGCTCTTGGAAGGGTACCGAGGCCGCCTCGTAGCCTGACCGGCGGCTCTCGGAGGGGTGCCGAGGCCGCCACGGAGCCTGACCGGCGGCTATCAGAAGGGTGCCGAGGCCACCACGGAGCCCGGGCGCGTGCTGCGGCTCAGCTCCGAGAAAGTGCTCGCTTGCTGGCACGCTGCGTGAGGCAACGGACTCGGGCTCATCTGCTCAGTGCGGCGTCGCGCTAAATATGCAGATTTGGAGAAACTGATGCTCTCCCAGCGTCTCGACGCTGCTTCCAATGTCACTGATCACGCGGACGATACCGGGACCGCTTTCACGGTGCGGAAAATCAGGCTTCGCTTACTGTAGCTGGTCATTCTAAGACGGCCATGTACTGACTTCAACAACGTACCGAGACGATGATGGCGTCTTATCGACTCCCCTGGCAACGACCCACTTGGTGAGACGACATTCGCGGCAGCAATTTCACGTTTGCGAAGCAAGGACTGCAACAGCGACACCCAATCTGTATTGACGAAGTACAGACGACTAGTGGTAATGCCCATATTACACTGGCCAGGCCCCAGTTGTGATCGCGATGCCCAGACTGCGTGGGGAAAACAGAAACCTCACTGGCGTGACCAAGTATGGAATGGCGAAGCCGAGACTTCCCGTCAGGAACACTCCCGCTGGCTACAATGACGATAACCAAGTCCTCATTAAGGCCACATTGTCGAAATGCCTAACGACAATGACGATGCACAGCTCGCAGTGGAGATATCCAGGCTACGATGGTGATATCCTGAACTCACTGACGATATCCCGTCCACGCCGCCAGCGCTCCGACCTTCCCACTGGCTTTACCCACCTACACTGACGGCGTCTCTGACCGCGAGGACGAGACTGCACATTGCACAATGCCCAGCCGTCGAAACACAGCTTTGTAACATGCTGGCGGCGTTCCTCCTGCACCGACCATTGCCCTGTCCGACTTGTAACTAATGGCAGTGGCAAACGGTACAACCATTATGATACCATCGTCACCAATCATTTGTAGCAGCGGTAATTACCAATACCACGCTTTCTGCGCTTCGGTGCAGATCTGTATATAGAGCCGTCAGAGACCTGATGGCCGAATGGCACGCCCGTGCCAGCCGCGGATGGTCGGGTGGCACGCCCGTGCCAGCCGCGAATAGTCGAGTGGCACGCCCGTGCCAGCCGCGGATAGTCGAGTGGCACGCCGTGCCAGCCGCGGATGGTGTACTGGCACGCCCGTGCCAGTCGCGTATGGTCGAGTGGCACGCCCGTGCCAGCCGCGGATAGTCGAGTGGCACGCCCGTGCCAGCCGCGGATAGTCGAGTGGCACGCCGTGCCAGCCGCGGATGGTGTACTGGCACGCCCGTGCCAGTCGCGGATAGTTGTATGGCACGCCCGTGCCAGCCGCGGATGGTCGAGTGGCACGCCCGTGCCAGCCGCGGATGGTGAAGTGGCACGCCCGTGCCAGTCGCGGATAGTTGTATGGCACGCCCGTGCCAGCCGCGGATGGTCGAGTGGCACGCCCGTGCCAGCCGCGTCCCCTCGCTGCCGTCTGAGCCAACACCGCAGCGGGCCCGGCACCGCGCCGCGTCGCCGTCGGCGCGCCCGACGCGACGCCGTCGACGTTGGCCGCGTGTCAAGTAATCGGCGGCACGAGACAAAACACGCGATCGTCGGAGGGGAGGGGCGGCGCCGGCGGCGCTGGGTGCTGGCGCCAGACCGGCGGAGCGTGTCGGGGGCGCCGGCAGCACAAACGCGCATGCATCTTCGTTGGGATGATACTTAATTGTACGACTGATTAACTGCACGGCAGTCAAAAAAACAAGGTGCTTCAGCACTGGGGCAACGGAATCTCTCGTAAGATGAAGCTCTCGTGAGGGGGTGGGGGTGGGGGCATTAGCCAGGCCCGGTTATTTTTTCCAGTCAGCTTCCTTAGGGTCAATGTTAAGTTTTCAAATATTTACGGGGCTCAGCCCCTGTGCCCCAACGCGCATCCCTTACGTTAGTTTCCGCGCCTCTGCTTTATCATACCCAGACTGAAAGTTGATGAACACGAAGGCGCGGCCATTACACGTGATAACTGATGTGTCACATAAGGAGTGTGCACTATCTGCGTCAGATGCACAGATCGCGGCAATATGTATACAAGGAAACAGCTCCGCGCGCGGCAATATGTATACAAGGAAACAACTCCGCGCGCGGCAATATGTATACAAGGAAACAACTCCGCGAAGAACCGCGCAGCGGTTCGACGCCTCCGCCACATTAAGCGACCGTCGATAACGCTCAGACGGCGTTGTCCAAACAATCCGCATCGGCGGGCATGGGGGGCCTGCAGGCACTCTGCTTGAGATATTGTATTATTGCATCAGCGACGGGGCGTCGATAACATTGCGTCAGTAGCCGGTGTTTGTGATGGCTGTGAGAAACAGCCTCGCCGGGCTGGCGGCCGGCATGGCGGCATCCCCGACCGCTGCCAGGGTGATACGGAGGCCGGGGGGGGGGGGGGGGGGGGGGGGGAGCAGAGCGAGGTCTGATGACACCCCAAGGCCGCCAGGGGCCGTCTGAGCCTCGCCAGCCTATAAACAGCGGCGCGCCTCCTGGGAGCGGGGCCGCCGGCCCGGGCCGCCCTATCAAAACATCAAGACCAACAATCGGGCCGGCCTGGCCCAGCCGCTGCACGTGTTCGGACGCCGCCCGCCGCTGCCCGTGTTCGGCCGCCGCCCAGCCACTGTCCGTATTCGGCCGTCGCCCGGTGCCGATCCTTTGCGCCGCCGCCTGGCGCCTGGCTATTACCAGCGTCTTATGGGGCGCATGTAATTGCCTGCCGTTCGTCAAAGCGCGGCGACGCCAGCGGGGCCGCGCGACGCGGGCCGATTTCGTGGGACGTGCGCAGCGGCGGCTAATGCTGCTCTGACGCGGCTGCGGAGCGCTCGGGTCGTGTCACGCTGCGCGGGGGGCCGGGTCGTGGGTCGGACACCTCGCTGTCAGCCGGTGGGTGTAATATTAAAAAACGACACGGCTGAACGGCTGGTTGTGAGTCACTGGCATGTAAGGAGCTGAGGGGCCTTCCTGTACCGTGACAAAACGTTCCAAAATGACATTCACAAAACGTGCGGCGTTGCGTACATCTTCACAGTGGCTGCGCTGTACCGTACCCAGGCATGCCACTTCCTCTTCAGCAAAGAATTTGTCTGTTTCTTCGCCGAGGAACTCGCTTTTCTCCCTGAGGACTGTAGGGGACCACTTGCGGGAAGGGTAGGTGAACATAGGAGTCATTCGTTCCTGTATGACGAGGAAGCCGCCCGTGCCAGGTTGGCCCACTGCGATCAGTTGTCACAGACCATCATTTATTCATCATCTGCATGCCAAACAATGCGCCCATTCTGGGAATGTGAATCAGTGATGGAGACAAATATGTCACATTGTTTCCTCGCCCAGTACAGCGACAAACAAAAAAGTAGGTTCCTCGCCTTGGAGATTTATTGTCTCTATTGTATTGTCAGTGACCCCTGGCCCCTGACGAGCCCTGCCTGCCTCTGTCGCCAGTCTAGCCCCTGACGCTACCCCAATCCGCAGCCGACTGACGGCGAAGGACCTCAAGAAACGGTTTCACATCTGGTTGGTGTTAAACTGAAATGGCCATCTTGGAGACCTTTTGGTTCAGCTCACAGCCCAAGCCCCTCTAGTTTCTAAGCTATACGCCCGCGAAAATGGGTTGACTTTTTGGGGAGGAGAGTATTCCAAAGTCACCCTGGCGTTCATGACTTCATAATAACGTCATTTAAATCCTGCCATTCCATAGGCCGTGCGGTGATCGAGACCGATAAAAATATAATGGTCGAGTTCTTCATATCTGACGTTCGTGAGCACAATTTACAGATATAACGGTCGTCAATTGGCTCTCAAGCAGTGTTCTGCAAGATACGATGACGTAATCAGGCTATGGCCAATCGGGGGGCACATTTACTTAACAGAGAAATTGCGTTGTCTGGAGCTGTCTTTTCCGCTTAAAAGTCTACACATAGTTATAAGTGAGTATGGATCGTCATATCTGATGCTTGTTTCAATATCTTCAAATGTGAAACATTCCCTTTAATAGACATGCTGATCGCTTGAAGGTGCCTGAGCTGCCGCTCATGCGGACCTCTTGGGTGTGCGTCCCTTCTCTCTGAGCTGGCGAGCAGCTACCATCCTAGCGGTCAAGTCTTTCCATGCTTCAACAGCAGGATACAATGCAGCACGCTGCATCATCAGTGCTCCTGATCGCGGCATCTGCGCAGGGCGAGCGTCTTCTGCCAACAGGCGGTTTTGCAGGTTGAATAAGTAAGTACCACTTGTGCAATGGAGCAGTTCATGGAGGACATGAGTGACCCATGAAACAAATCAATCCTCGCGTAACTAGGCCCAGCAGCAGAAGATGCGTTGCTGGAAGGGGGCTGGATTCTGCTCCCCGCCGATTTAAGGAATAATTTTTTTGATTTGGAATCGCACGTTAATCAAAGGTCCCTAAGAAATAGGCTCTAAATTGCGCAGTTTAGCTCGATTCTGATCTGAAACGTCGGGCCAAAGAAAGGCTAAAGGTCAAAATAAACTTGTTGTGCATCAGGGGCTACAGACTTTACACAAACAGAACCACAGCGTTCGTTTTCTCCAAAAGCACTCTCAAAGAAAGAGAAAGGTAATATATGTGTAATATATCGATGTCAAATAATGACAACGGCCTAGGTTATGCCATAACAGGTCAAGGTATTATCAAGTCAGGTAGGTCTTGTAAAGCATGTTTTCTGACCAGTTTTGCGAGCGTAACTCTGTAGAAATACTCTCAACTACTCTAAAATGTGTACCTAGGCATTTTGTGAGCCAAGTGAGCTCAGATCAAGATCAGGTCATAACATATAAGCATGCAACGCAACAGGACGCATGCTCCCGGAATAGACTAGGCTAGATTGGACACGGAAGCACGGTGTTTTCTAAAGGCTTTCAGTGTGCATTCCGGTCCCTTGGAGTCAACATATGGCCAATATTAGCAGGCCGCCTCAAACCGTGCATGGATTTTGACCTTAACAAGGCTCTGACGTTGCAGCAAATGGATCTGGCAGCCTGAAATTTGCGAAGCGAGTGCACGTCAATCGACTCCAATATTTGTTCAACTTTTTAAGGCGCTGCAAAATGTTGCTTTGTTCCTAAGTGCTGCGATATAGATATAAATATAGATATAGATATAAACATAGATATAGATAGATAGATAGATAGAGAGAGAGAGAGAGAGAGAGAGAGAGAGAGAGAGAGAGAGAATATATATATATATATATATATATATATATATATATATATATATATATATATATATATATATGCCTTCCTTCCTTTCTCCCTCCCTCCCTCGCTCCCTGTCTTTCTCTCTCACTCTCTCTTTCTCACTCTTCTTTGATTTTATTGCTGATTTTTACCAAATCTAAAACAGCGACTTTGTTGAACATATCATTAAGCCACGTGGAATCGTTTGATACCTAGGTTTATGTATTTTACTATGAAAGTTCACGTTATTCGGCACTTTCAAAATGTCGTGTTTAGAAGATACAAAATGATGAGTTGTTACGACACTAGAGCACCATTTTATTGTAGCCAAAGGAATGTAGAAATATGTCCGTGTAAAAGTGCATAAACTTGTGTGGGGATAGTGCGCACATTTTGATGTCTCTATCTTTATTCATTTTCAAGGTATGAAAGGAGCTAAACAGGGGCAGACTCTGTGCCCAGCGGGGCGCAGAGCCAGGCGCCATCGATAGGAGTGGTGTGCATGCATGAAAATCAGACAAATAGTGAAAACTTATCGAATACAAAAAGTTGTCCTCGCTCCAAAAAAAGTTTCAAGAGCGGATATGCAAAGCATGTACGAGCAATAACATAGTCATGGAAGTTGTTATGTGGCCATCACACATAGGATAACCAACACTGAAGCCGCGCTCAACAGGAGCCTAAAATTGTCGCACACGAGACAAGTACGACGTTGAATGTTTCATCACAGAATGATGGCAGCCAAGCGAAGCGCAGTAGTTATGCATCACTAGATATCTAGCAACAACATTTCCTCGCTCATCTGACCTCATTTCGCAACCTCGTTGGTGTTATTTTCACAAAGAGCGAGGATGTAACGAAATACACTGCAGCTGTCGTGCCTCATAAGGAAGCTCCGGGAGTTTTGCAATAATCTTAATTAAACCCGTCAGTCATAGCTGGGCATCCAGGCGTAAATATTTACGGTTCCAACTTACTCTAAGCAAACGCAAATCTCTGGGTGGGTCTTTTGAGAATGGCGGGTCTTTTTGATCAAGACCTTCGAGGGAGACTAGACAGCTGACCACGGCGCGTGAATACGGGCGGTGGGAGGCCTCTTCATGCCGCACGGCAGGCCCACGCCGCACGGCAAGCTCACGCCGCACGGCAGGCTTACGCTGAACAGCAGGCTCACGCCGCACGGCAGGCTCACGCGAACGGCAGGCTCGCGTCGAACGGCAGGCTCACGCCGCACGGCAGGATCACGCCGAACGGCAGGCTCACACCAAACGGCAGACTCGCACCGAACGGCAGGCTCACGCCGAACAGCAGGTTCACGCCGCACGACAGACTCACTGCCGCACAGCAGGCTCACGCCGAACGGCAGGCTCGCGCCGAACGGCAGGCTCACGCCGAACAGCAGGCTCACGCCGCATGGCAGGCTCGCGCCGAACGGCGGGCTCATGCCGAACAGCAGGCTCACGCCGCACGACAGACTCACGCCGCACGGCAGGCTCACGCCGAACGGCAGGCTCACGCCAAACTGCAGACTCATGCTGTATGGCAGGCTCATGCCCCTGTCGTCCCTGCAGCCAAATGAGAAAAGCCGAACTGAAGTTTTATAAGAATTGAAGTCTTTCCTTGCTATGTAGTGCATCTAAAAGAGCAGAGCTGCATTGGAATATTGAAAAGGCATGTTAGAAGTTGAAGATAGCTAGCAAAACAATTACGCTGCCGCTTAAGCCATTCGAAGATACCGGCATACTGTCCGTCACTTCTCACAAGTTAAAACAAAAAAACTTTAAATAACATGGAACAGTCCAATACGCAAGTGGACACACGCATTGGTTCACTCATCAAAAGCTTGCTCATAGGACTTTTGGTACCCGATTTTCTCTTGAACAGGTACTGAAATGTTTAGCATAATGAAAACAAACAAAACATTTGCTCTGGGTAAGGACGCTCCCCCATTTCAGCGTACCCAAGCCACCGTGTCGTGGCACATGTGCTGCGGCCCGTCCCGCTCGCGTTAACGAACCACAATGAAAAACGCAGAGCCTCACTGAGCTTTTTTAACGAGCCACCTTCGCCGCCGGCATCCATACAAGAACGATCGTCTCGGGTTGGCTGGGACGGCAGCGGGCGCGTGTGAGCCGGGCCTAAAGCTGCCTGACGCGTGGCCGGCTGTTTGGCCTGTAGCTGCCTGACGCGTGGTCGGCTGTTTGGCCTGTAGCTGCCTGACGCGTGGCCGGCTGTTTGGCCTGTAGCTGCCTGACGCGTGGCCGGCTGTTTGGCCTGTAGCTGACTGACGCGTGGCCGGCTGTTTGGCCTGCAGCTGACTGACGCGTGGCCGGCTGTTTGGCCTGCAGCTGACTGACGCGTGGCCGACTGTTTGGCCTGTAGCTGCCTGACGCGTGGCCGGCTGTTTGGCCTGTAGCTGCCTGACGCGTGGCCGGCTGTTTGGCCTGTAGCTGCCTGACGCGTGGCCGGCTGTTTGGCCTGTAGCTGCCTGACGCGTGGCCGGCTGTTTGGCCTGTAGCTGCCTGACGCGTGGCCGGCTGTTTGGCCTGTAGCTGCCTGACGCGTGGCCGGCTGTTTGGCCTGTAGCTGCCTGACGCGTGGCCGGCTGTTTGGCCTGTAGCTGCCTGACGCGTGGCCGGCTGTTTGGCCTGCAGCTGACTGACGCGTGGCCGACTGTTTGGCCTGTAGCTGCCTGACGCGTGGCCGGCTGTTTGGCCTGTAGCTGCCTGACGCGTGGCCGGCTGTTTGGCCTGTAGCTGCCTGACGCGTGGCCGGCTGTTTGGCCTGTAGCTGCCTGACGCGTGGCCGGCTGTTTGGCCTGTAGCTGCCTGACGCGTGGCCGGCTGTTTGGCCTGTAGCTGCCTGACGCGTGGCCGGCTGTTTGGCCTGTAGCTGCCTGACGCGTGGCCGGCTGTTTGGCCTGTAGCTGCCTGACGCGTGGCCGGCTGTTTGGCCTGTAGCTGCCTGACGCGTGGCCGGCTGTTTGGCCTGTAGCTGCCTGACGCGTGGCCGGCTGTTTGACCTGCAGCTGCCTGACGCGTGGCCGGCTGTTTGGCCTGTAGCTGCCTGACGCGTGGCCGGCTGTTTGGCCTGTAGCTGCCTGACGCGTGGTCGGCTGTTTGACCTGCAGCTGCCTGACGCGTGGTCGGCTGTTTGGCCTGTAGCTGCCTGACGCGTGGCCGGCTGTTTGGCCTGTAGCTGCCTGACGCGTGGTCGGCTGTTTGACCTGCAGCTGCCTGATGCGTGACCGGTTGTTTGGCCTGTAGCTGCCTGACGAATGACCGGCTGTTTGGCCTGTAGCTGCCTGATGCGTGACCGGTTGTTTGGCTCGTAGCTGCCTGACGCGTGACCGGCTGTTTGGCCTGCAGCTGTCTGATGCGTGGCCGGCTGTTTGGCCTGCAGCTGCCTGATGCGTGGCCGGCTGTTTGGCCTGCAGCTGACTGACGCGTGGCCGACTGTTTGGCATCAACCCCGAAACACGGCTGTAGAGCCGGCAGCTGGCAGACAGCGCCATAGCAGCACCTCAGTCAACTTACGCCTTCGATGGCACCGCTCAATTAATGGAATTCAACCCGTATCCAGGAGGAAACAGAGAGTAAATAGGATTGAGCCCATTTGGGCAACAAGCTAGTGCTCTCCGCGTCCCATTCTCGCAGTGCATGATCAGCAGCCACCGTAGCCAAACCAGGCTCACCGCCAGAACGTCACAGTGCTAACAACGACACTCGTCCACCGTCGCAGCTGTGTGGTGGCCGTGCCATGCTAGCGATGGCCCACTACCATAATCGTGCACTCATGCACTCGTGAACGTGGGAGGCAGACAATGTAATGCGTGCCTCCCCGAGTCGGTGCAGCAGCGCAACACTGACGTCTCCCCCTGCCTCCCCGAGTCGACGGAGTAGCCCCGCACTGTCATTCCCCCCCCCCCCCCTTCCTGAGTCGGTGCAGCAGCGGCGCGTCACTGTCGCCCGCTCCCGACGAACCGGTCGCCCGGAGTCGGTGCAGCAGCGGCGCGTCGGGACTGCCGGTCGCCGTCGGCGCGCGGAAGATGAGCTGATATTGCACCCGGCACGCGATGGAGTAGGCCGGCAAGTGCAGGCAGGCCAGTCCGCTGGCGACCGTCGCAGACAGAGAGGCCAGGGAACATGGACCAGGGAGCGGCCGAAGCGAACCTGCGGCGAGGGCTGGGTGGGGAGGGTGGGTCGAGATTAGGCTAATGGTAGTTGGCGGTGTCAGGCGCCCTTTCGTAGGTGGTGCACGTGGCTGCCGGGCACTCCGCAATCGATCGCAACAAAGGTCGGGGTGTATGCGGGGCCAACCGGCCCTCGCCACCGTCGTTAGGAAAATGGCGGAGGGACACATCCGAAGGGTAGGAGGGGAGGATGGGACGGAGGTAGCACCTGCGGACCGGCGCTCGCGCCAGGGCCGGGCACAGCGGTGGGCCGGCCGTCAGGCGTTCGCGTCCCGCCGGTGCTGGCATTCTCCGGCCGTTTTGAATAGGCCGCATAAATAAGGGCCGGCGCCGTGTAATCAAGGCTCGGCCGCCGATAAAACGCCGACGAATCATGCAATCTGAGAGGGCGGCGGGCGGCGGCGCCAGGACCGGCCGGTCGGCCGGCGGTGCCCGCTGGCTGGCCGGATCAATGCCGACATGCACGGCCCAGGAGCGGGGAGCACGGGAGCCGTGGACGAGTCGACTGCGCGCCGCAGGGGAGGCCGCCGTGCCGCAGCGGAGCTGTGAAAATGACGGCGGCGGGCTGGCGGGGTGGGCGGCCGCGCAGCGGCTCAGTCGCGCCCGGGCGGCGGCGGTGAGAGGGTGGTGCGATTGGCCGCTCCCCGTGGAGGCCGCCGCACCGGTACGGCACGAGACCGGGCTGCCAGCTGTCGGCTATCCCAACAATAGCCGGTGTGAGCGCGACGATCGGCAGCCATTCACAGCGGTCCCTCGGCGATCGCTTTCAAGAGGTGAAGGATTACGGTCAGGCCTGGTGAGAGAATATCGGGGGTCGGTCCCAGGTGTGTCTGTGTGCTTGAGCGGTGTTTTCCGAGGTGCTGCAGCGAGCAGCTGTCGTGTGAGAGTGCTGGTGGCTCCCGTCGGGGAGGTGACTATTATTCTGGTGCTGTGAATTACACGTGAGCGCGGCGGTGCGCTGAGGCGACCCCAGTGGGGCGCTGGGCCCGGCGGTGTGCGCGTGTCCGGTGCCGGCTGAAGACCGCGTCCATCAGACTGACAGGGATCACCTGCTGTGACGAGAAGCTGCCTCACCTTGGCACGGCACAACGTTTGACTGTGAAGGGGCCGTCGAATGTTGTAAGCGGGAGCAGGCCCATCGACTAGCTCCAGGGTAAGTGAGCATTCCACCGCATGGAAAGTAATCAGGCTGAAGCTGTCCCTGTTCAAGGTGAAATAAGGAGCTGGCTGTATTGCTAGCTTCTAGTGGCATGCATGAGATGTAACACACTCGCGACACGCGAGGCTCAGCAGCAAGCGTCTGTGCTGCAACCGAGGAGGTCAGGTCCCCAGCTGCAACATAGGCAGACAGATCCCCGGCGGCAAATAAGCAGGTCAGGTCTCCGGCTGCAACATAGGCGGACAGATCCCCGGCGGCAAATAAGCAGGTCAGGTCTCCGGCTGCAACATAGACAGGCCAGGTCCCCAAGTGTTGCAGAGGCAGATCAGGTTCCCGGCTGGCCCGGCTTCCGTGCCTGAGCTCGACTGAGTCTGTATCAGGATCGTCGTAGCTCGCGCCGACTGGGTCCGTTATCGGGGCCGTCATGGCTCGCGCCGACTAGGTCCGTTATCAGGGCCGTCATGGCTCGCGCCGGCTGGGTCTGTATCAGGACCGTCATGGCTCGCGCCGACTGGGTCCGTTATCAGGGCCGTCATGGCTCGCGCCGACTGGGTCCGTTATCAGGGCCGTCATGGCTCGCGCCGGCTGGGTCCGTTATCAGGGCCGTCATGGCTCGCGCCGACTGGGTCCGTTATCAGGGCCGTCATGGCTCGCGCCGGCTGGGTCTGTATCAGGGCCGTCATGGCTCGCGCCGGCTGGGTCCGTTATCAGGGCCGTCATGGCTCGCGCCGACTGGGTCCGTTATCAGGGCCGTCATGGCCCACGCCGGCTGGGTCCGTTATCAGGGCCGTCATGGCTCGCGCCGGCTGGGTCTGTATCAGGACCGTCATGGCTCGCGCCGACTGGGTCCGTTATCAGGGCCGTCATGGCTCGCGCCGGCTGGGTCCGTTATCAGGGCCGTCATGGCTCGCGCCGGCTGGGTCCGTTATCAGGGCCGTCATGGCTCGCGCCGACTGGGTCCGTATCAGAGCCGTCATGGCTCACGCCGGCTGGGTCCGTTATCAGGGCCGTCATGGCTCGCGCCGGCTGGGTCCGTTATTAGGGCCGTCATGGCTCGCGCCGACTGGGTCCGTTATCAGGGCCGTCATGGCTCGCGCCGACTGGGTCGTTATCAGGGCGGTCAGGCTGCATAGCTCGATCCCATTCTGCTTTCTACACGGATGCATACCTAATCTGCATCTAGAAGGTCTCGGAAGTGGATGAGACCTCGTGATTATTATTTTGGTGTTTCGAACGGGCTTGGAGATTAAACATGAACCCAGGCCGAAATAAGTTTCGACGAAATTTTGTGCGAAGATGTCGATACGTTTCCGTTCGCACCTCACCAATGTGAGTAAGCTCATGTTGCACCCACGGCTAAGCCAATGCCCATGAAATGTAAAACATGAGGTTTTGGTGTTTACCACCAATTTCTGCTCGATCTTTTTCTCCAGACTCTTTTGCCACTTCTCTGGCCGTTACGTTTCTCTACGCAACATCCTCCTTTTTGCCCATTGCTAGAGGCGTAAACGCGCGGGCTCTCCTTCCACGTAGACGTGACCCTGGACAGGTTAACTGCTCACAAGTTACGCCGGCCGGGGTCCTCCAACTTCATAACAATTCTCCTCCCCCGCCACAAAGCCTCAATGCATCCCAGGACGATTTTTGCGTAATGCGGTGATTCAACTGTGTGCTGTCGTGCTTGTCGGTAATGCGCTGTGCAGGTAGTGCGCGGATTGGTAAGTGATACCGTTCTCTGGCTGGCGAAGAGCGCCGTTAAAAAAGGCTGGCCCCACGTCCGCTAGCAGCGCCCACCCCGTGAGGGAGGCCGCTGCGAGTGGTGGACCCGTCTGGGATTCGATACGCTCTGATCCCGTTTGGCTGGCTGATACGGATAAACGGCTCGTTGTTTGATCTGGTTAAATGAGTCACTTGATGAGATGCTCTTAGATATTCATGGGCGAATGACTTCATAGATAAGCTAAGGGTAGCGAA